>NW_022146168.1:1796083-2261083 GCF_002938485.1 Sitophilus oryzae
TTAAAAATTTAAAACAGCAAAAAATACGACTTTAATTAAAATTCTATCAACAACAATCTATAAAAGAATGAAAACGAAATTATATTACCATAGAAACGCGTTTTGATTTTTAGGAGTAAAAATAAAAAAAGTATATTTTCATGTTTTAGGTATTTAATTTTCTCCAAAACGGTATGGAAATTTGGAAATATATAAACAGGATTAACCATTTTAGAAGAAGCAAAATTTTTTTATGAAGAATGCGCTTTTCTCAAAATATCAATAATAAAAAAAGTTTTTCCTCTTGTAAAGACAATCCGGGGACATACTGTATAAGTAAATCATCATAATTTTTCAATTTCATAAAATTAAAAATATAAAAAATATAAATACAGGAATTAAATCAATACATTTAGGTATTTTTATTAAGAAATATTATTTCTCCTGTAAATCATTTTACTTTATTCACCATTTTGTCAAGACAGCTAGGCTAGACAATTATTACTACATACTATTAATTTAATAAAATTAGTTATATTTAATACCATAAAAAATCAAGGCATCACTTCTGTGATGTAAAGGAATATCTTTTAAAAAAGATTCTCATAATATATATATATATATATATCGCTCTGAGCCAAAAAAAACTCCTTTTATTTCTCCTCAACTCACGTTTATGCAAAATTGCTTTTTGGACTGCTATTGCCTAAGTTTGCCAAGTAAATTTGGAACCGTTAAAACTTTATCGAACTTTTTCGGGGTGTCCTGATTTTTTACTTTCTCTTCTATCATTTTCTTTGATACTTTCGAGTCAGCGGTACCGTATCAATGAGTTATAGAAACTTGCTAGTATGAGCAGTCGTGGCCGAGCGGTTAAGGCGTCTGACTAGAAATCAGATTCCCTCTGGGAGCGTAGGTTCGAATCCTACCGACTGCGAAAATACTTTTTTCTATTTTTTTAACTTTTTATTTAATTAGTGTATTTTAATTAGTTCTTCATATTTATTTTTAAAACATTTTTAAATATTTTTTTTCAATTTGTTACAATATTTGTTTATTTTTCTATTACCCGTCAAAAATAAAAATAACTGTTGATAATAATAAATCTCTCTATAAATACTGTAATTTTTGAAATGGGTATTTAGATGTTAATGCCACTATTTATTTAGACAGAAGATGTATCAGTAATTTACTGATCACAACTAGCCATGACTGTCACATGTCTAATAAAATTGTTAACAATCATATGTGATGGTAATTAAATTATTTAAAAAAAAACCTGAGTGTGAATAATACAATGACTAAAGAATCCAAGGACAAATAACACCCGAGAGCAAATTGTGCCGATGTCACCAAACAGTGCCGTGGCACCTATTTTTCTTGACCTAGCTGTTTGAAGCAATATTTATATTTTTTGATAATTGTGTTAACTACGCCTATGGTGTATCATACTAATTAATTACGAAAAAAACGTATTAAAATGTTAACAAAAGGTACAAAACTAGTATCGACGTATAGCACACATCAAGTACATATAGATGTTAATTGAAATTGAGGAATAATTATCGGAATTCAATAAGAAAACGCTTAAAAGTTGGTGTGGACTGTTTATTTACCTATGAAACGTAACTCCTGGCTCTTTCTTAGCGCTGCTGCTTTTACACTTGAAAGCTGAACAACTAATCACCACTGTAATAAAGTTTATACAAAGTTTACTACACACAAACTATTAAAAATCGCTAAAATTGTCGCTGGTGACCAAATGATGACTCATTGTTTGCCATCAAAAGAATGGCCTCTAAGGTCATAAATTCTGCTGCAGCCCGTATATGGGCGTTACATGTCCTTATATTCTTTAGTCATTGGAATAATAAGGGATTTTTAGTGACTTTGATTAAAAAATTGCAGAAATGAGCACTCAAAGTGATGTTTTAATTTTATTTTATACTTAATACAAGGTATTTATTTATACATTTTATTTATCATGCTTCAAAAGTTTACATTTTATATTCTACTTTCTTCTTCAAAATACCCCGTTCTGAAATTCACAATATTGGTTGATACAGGGTGGTTTGGTTAGGTTGTAATGTCTCTTGGCAATTGATGAATTGTCTCTTGGCAAAAATCACTACGAGTAGTGATTCTCAAGATAAATTGACAGAAATTATACATGTTGAATGGATAGTTCATCGTATCTGGATATGTAGGTTAATTGAAAGCGTTTTATAAAAATATATAAAGTTCTACAGGGTGTCCCCAAAAAAAGTTACGCATCAAAGTTATGTTTTTTGTAATGGAACACCCTATATATTATTACATTTTTAGTTTCTACGATTAAAATAAAGGTAGGTAAACTTGATTAAGGTTTATCACATTTAAACCTTACCATTTTTGAAATATTTTCAATTTTGTGAAATTGCAGTAAAAATTTTAATGCTTCATTTCTCCAAGGGTCTCAAAATTTTTAATACTAAATATTTACTGAAGTTTATTTAATTGATCAGTTATTGTGTTGCAATAATAAAAATAATACTACCTCATACAGAGTGATACGTAAAGATTCTGACATATGTATTTCACATTTTGTGAAAATGAAGAGTTAATTTTAAATTTCGATAACATCTATCTAAATTTTAGTTGACCTTATATAGCCTGATATTTAATTACAGTAACCATTGTATGTTAATTCAAATTAAAATTTGACCCGAAAAGTTATACCGGGTGAGACAAAATTAATATTGAACATTTTGGTTACATTTAAAATCAAGTTACACCTTTATTTTAAATAGAACACCCAGTATGTTATTCGTGTGTTCAATGGAGAATTCACGTATTTCAAAATGTTATTAAGGTTGCCTATCCCTCAGACAAAAATTTTGCTAGATATTATCATTTTTATGATTTTGCGACAATAGATTTATTATTTGAAAAAGTCTAGGTGGGCTGTAATATAGCTTTTTGTTAATTTAACAAAAATTGTATGATGTAGAGTAAAATACTGAACGGTGATAAAAAGTACACGTTTAAGATATTTTCATTATTACAGAATTAAAACTATATAGATATAAACGTATAGTAACAACAATTAGCTAGATGAAATCAAACGCTCAAATTGCTTCATTTCCTGTTCACTGTATAAAATTATTCTCTTCTCAAAAGATATTTTCATGTTAAAAGGCATATATGTGGAATTCTACTTCGAAAAACAGCTACACTTACTTATTTCTCTCATGTTGTTGAGAATAGTTGGTCGAGTTTTGTAAACACCCTTTTTAACATATCCGCATAAAAAAAACCATACTAGATAAAATTAGAAGCATTTAAGTATTCTATGAATTGGTTAATTCACACTACATTCACCAACTAATAGAATCATATCAATTCACTCTGATGTAGGAAAAATTTCCAGTTTCGGTAAGTTTCTGAGAATATTTTTTGTTTTTTTAACCAACACAAAATTATATAACTAGTTGTTAAAGTTGATCTAATTAGACAGATATGTTGAAGTAACCTCAGACATACCACAGCCACAAATTCCACAGCCACCTAGATTTTATCAAATAATTAAGATCTACTGATACTAAATCATAAAAATGAAAATATCTAGGAAAATCTTTGTTTTAGAGGTAGGCAACCCTAATAGTATTTTGAAAAGACATGAATTCTCCCTTGAATATCGGATTAATATACTGGGTGTTCCATTTAAAATAAAAGTGTA
Source organism: Sitophilus oryzae (assembly GCF_002938485.1). Lineage (NCBI taxonomy): Eukaryota > Metazoa > Arthropoda > Insecta > Coleoptera > Curculionidae > Sitophilus > Sitophilus oryzae. The sequence goes on from NW_022146168.1 coordinate 1,799,781, forward strand.
ACTTGCTTTTAGAGGTGACCAATGTTCAATATTAATTTTGTCTCACCCTGTATAACTTTTTGGGTCAAGTTTTAATTTGATTTAAAGTACAATAGTTATTTGAACTACATATTGGGATATACCGTGTAAATTGCAATTTAAATAGCTTTTATTGAAATTTAAAAATTGTGCTTCATTTTTAGAAAATGTTAAATAACTCAAAAACCTTACATTTTAGTTATATACTTCTCTAATAAAACTAACCTTTATTTTTCTCCCAGAATCCGAAAATCAATTAATATATAGAGTGCTCCATTACAAAAAACATAACTTTAATGTGCAACTTTTTTGGGGGACACCCTGTAGAACTCCTCTATATTTTAAAAAGTGCTCTATATTAACCTACATATGCTCACAAAATTTCACTTCAATACAAACTCTCGTTCTCCTTGGAGCCTCCGCGTCGTATGAGAGGCGCCGCCCTGTATGTTCATCATACTTTATAAAGCATTTTTCAAATTATTTAAAGCAGACGATTTTATAACTAGTGCGACATTTTTCAAAAAGCCTTCAAAATCTCTGGAAACTAACTAGATACTTACATTCTGAAGTTTAAGTAGCCATGAATATTTAACGAAGGGGTTAAGTGAATTGCTCCACCAACGCAAGTGTGTAGCTGGTTTAAGAGAGACCACTCAAAATGAGAGAAGCAAAAAATTACAGAAATTTTCTTCCTGCTAGTTTTCGTAGTCAAATATATTCTACAAGTAATCTTTTTTAAATTAAAAACGTAAAGTAAAGGTTAGTTTTATGTATAACGAGATTTAAAATGGAGAATTTTTATTTTAAAACGTGTTTCTTAAGTTTTCTTTAGTAAGAAAACGTGCAGGTACGCCTGAGAGAAAATGAATATTATGTGAAAATTAAAATTACTTTTTATGTATATTTCTATATTTACGTTTCTATTAAAATTTGGTTTATTTACGAGGGTTGAAAATTATACTTTGCATATACCGGGTGCGTCTCAAAAGTGGCTCAACCCTATAACTTTTTTGAGTTATAAAGTTTGCTCATTTTCACAAAGTGGTGGCAACAAACAAAAAGCTTAATGTTAAAATCAAGAACAAAGTCCCAACCATATCAGCACTGTCAATTTTTTTTATACAAGGTGGTCCAAATTGTTTTCCGGAAACTTCGGCAGCATATTATGCAAATAAAAATAAGTAAAAAAGTTCATATAAATGTATGTTCTAAAATGCTTAGTTTCGGAGATACAGGGTGTAGAAGTTTCATTTTTATTTCGATTTTTTATAAATAATTTCTTCAGTAGGGTCAATATTTGGATGAAAATGGGTGTCTAGGAGTTTTTTGACATGAGAAATTCGATTTTGATGTCAATATGATTCCTACTTCTAGAGGGCGCCACCTACATATATTTTAACTGGTTTGAAGAGTAATAACTTTTCGTCCGCACCTGTATAAAACCACTGGTTGAAAAAGTATACATTTACGACGTTTTTTACGTAGAAAGGATTTCTTGGTAAAAATCGCGACGAGCAACCGTTCTCGAGATATTTAGAATGAAAATAGTCAATACATGTCATTATTGACAAAAAATAAACATCTTGTGTAGATAGTTATTTAACTGAAATGAAAAATTTGGGAACTTTTTATTTTTTTAAATTAATCATAATTTTTTTTTCGAAAAAATTATGATAAAATAGTTTCTGGTGAACTTCTGGTACAAAAACATTTCAAACTGATGATTTCAGTTTAATAAATATTTAGTCAACATGTTTAATTTATGTCAGTGATGTCAGGTATTGATAATTTAGATTCCAAATATCTCGATTTATTTTTATTACTGGTAGCAATTTTTACTAAGAGATCTTTTTTACAGAAAAAACGTCGTAAATGTATATTTTTTTACTAATTAGTTTTATACAGGTACTAACGAAAAGGTATTAGTCTTCAAATCAGTTAAAACATAATATGTATGCATATAATATGTACGTGGCGCCTTCTACAAATAAGAGTCATATTGACATTTTTTGACAAATTTCTCATGTCAAAAAACTCATAGACAGCCATTTTCATCCAAATATTGACGTTACAGAGGGGGAACTTGTCAAAATATCAACAAAAACATCTCTCTACAATTAATGGATGCCCCCTAATGACGTTATGCTCATTTTTCTTTTTATTTCTCCAATATTTTTTTATAGTCGAATAAAGAGTAAAACTCTACTTCGGAGGCACTAAAAAGCAATATCTGGTTTACAATGCGAGATATTCTCAAGTCATTTAGGGCGGAGACCTAGGTCGAGCGCCAGAAATAGTTTGTCAACATCTGTCAGATCGCGAGTCTTCGAAATTAAAAATAGATTAAGGTTAGAGGTGAATATGCCGTTGTTGGAGTTGTTGGAAGCGTTGAGATCGCAATGAAATGCTGTAGTTTTTAGTTTTTAGTCACTCTAGATGTCGACGAGAAGTTTCTGAATTTTATTATTGTAGTAGTTGTATGGTATACAATTTGACAATAGACATTGTCATGGCAACTAAATTTTTGAAATGAGACTATAATAATAATAAAATTATTAATTTTTAAATAGCTCTACTTAAAAAAAACCCGGAAGGTTTAGGTATAGGAACCTGGTATATCATTGAAAATCTATTTTATTACTTTTGATTTTTTAAATAATATACATAGGGTTGAATTTAAAATAACAAAGTTTTTAAAGCAATTTTACTACAAACGACAATAAAAATGATTTTGGCTCTCTCTATGTAATATCCAGTGAGTTGATTCAGACAAATCGGATATATGAACTTTCGTTGACTTAGAACCAAAATTTCACTTTTTAAAATGTTCAATTAATGATTGTACAAGGATTTGGTCAATTTTACTCATCTTTTATAAATATCTCCTATAAATCAAATTTCAGAGAGATATGAAATATTGAATTGATATGAGATATGAAAGTAGTTTCCAAAAATGTAATAATATACCTGGTGATATCCATTTAAAACAAGAAAGATGCTACCACTTTTTTCAAATGATGTGGCAACATTGTAACGCTGAAAATATTTTAGATAGATGGAGCAGGTGCCTTTATGTAAAAATCCAAATTTTTATAAAAAATTTATCAACCCTATAACTTTTTTATTTTTTCAGATAAAAAAATGAGATTTGGTATGTTAGTATATGATATAAATTAGGATTGATTGATGATTGATGTATTCAATTGTTTTTGGTCCCTTTCTGTTTCACCGGAAATTACTACAACTTTTGATTTTTGAATGGTACCCTCGATATATTTCTACTTTATTCGATAGAAAATGACACTCTGAATAGAATGATATATCTGAACTTTTGACATTATCGCTTAAAAAGAAATCTTATTTTAAATATCAATCTGGGGTACTATGGCTGTGTTAGAAACACTAATTTTTAATCAAGGAGCCTTGGAAAAATAGTTTTGATCGTCTAATGTTTTTCGTATCTTGTCCTAGCCGGTTAAAATATGCCCAAATAGTATTTTTAATCAAATCTCAATTTTTTCAAATGGAACAAGGGTGGCTCATTAGTTATGAACCGCATGTTACAATTTCAAATAAACCATAAGCGGAAATGTCAAAAGTTGACATATTATATGTCATACTATTCAGAGTGGCATTTTCTATCAAATAATGTAGAAATAGGTATACCAAGTGTGTCATCGAAAAATCCAAAATTGTAGCCATTTCCGGTGAAACAGGAAGTGATTGAAAACAATTGAATCTGTTAATCAATCCTAATTTATGTCATATACTAACATACCAAATCTCGTTTTTTTATCTGAAAAAAATAAAAAAGTTATAGGGGTGAGCCACTTTTCAGACGCAGAAAAACTAAAGGATATCTGCACACTTATATCACTTTGGAGTTAGATGATTCCTCCAAGATGATCATTAAAAGTGACAAATGTAAACGAGCCTTAAGAAAAAACATTAAAGAAAATTTTAATTTTCTCTGCAATTAACTAGATCAAAGAAAACGTCAAAATCGTTTTTCGTTTGTTCTTTGTTTACCGAACAAAACTTCCAGACTCAATCTATCTCCTTCTCTTTAGCATCGATACTGTAAAAGATCTGAAAAAAAATACAAAAAATTATAAACCCGTATTTTCCATAACGCCAATCCATTTTAATCGACAAAGAACTGCTCTCTCTTTATTTTCGAGCAACAATTTAAAGCTTCCAAAAAAAACTTTGAAAAGAAAATCGGATCTGGCGTTTTTTTCTTTATTTTTATCCTTCTGGAATATGGTTTATCCTCGTCCTTTGTATCCAGGTTTCGGCTTATCTGACGGAGTGTTTTATTCTGGCAAACTTCCTAAAGTTTCGTTGTTTTTTGTATAAGGAGTTTTATAGGGAATGGGTGTATAGGAAATTCTCCAGACATGGATGGGCTTGACAAAAAATTAGAATATTTTTTTATTTCTGTTAAAAAAATAGTAAAAAAATATTTTTTCTACGACTAGCCTAGAAAATGCAGTTTGAGACACGGAAAACTCGATCTGAAATTGGCGTTTTGCAAACTGTTGTGTGCTAAGGATTTAGCGCACGACATGTGTCATTTTGCACACGACATGTACCAATTTTAACATTTTTAACCTCCAATGTTTAGCTGAAACGCCAAACGCAACGCAGACGTCAGAAAAGTGTCATCATTACATCGCAAATTATTTCACAAAACTGGCAAAAACTGAGTGAGTCTGCTGCTAATTTGTAGACGTAGAAAAAATAGCGTAAAAAACTCGTTCGAAAACTTCTTTGTACACTTGTTCGACTTGTGGCTCTTGCCTGCGGCTCGATCAAACTATCGAACTCGTGTGCAAAACGTCGTTTTCGAAACTCGTTGTTTAATATACTATTGTCAAACCTCCATTATCATGATTGTATGTCAAAAATTGTCATTGTAATCCCACTGACAAGTCTTATTTCTAGATATTTACTAAATTCTAGGAATCAATAAATAAACCTCAATTTTAAAGCAGATATGAATTATTTGATTGATAATTATCTAAAATAATCATCAATTTTTATATTCATAATCTAATTGTCATTTTTTCTCTTGTTTTATTCATTTATACATTTATATTCGTCTTGTTTTCGTCTGTTAATTGCGATCTGCTTTTGTTCCAGCCCCGGCTATCGAGATTACAACGCCTACTGGATCGGGGCCACGGACGGAGCGCACGAAGGGGATTTTCGGTGGTCGGACGGACTGCCATTTTCATTTACAAGTAAGTTGACTTTAGATATTAGATCGTAGATTGTTTGGGAGAGGGGAAGTTAATCACCGCGACCTTATAGATCTATTTTGTCTCCCTTTCTTGAGTATCATAATACTCATCATACTCATCTCAGGTATTTGACAAAAGCCAGTATCTGAGGTTTTACAGAGGTAACTTCTCAATCTTCGATATCAGTCGTACCAAAGTTTATGGCACGAATGGTTGTTGTTTCGGCGCACTCGGTAATTAGGTGTTCAGGTGTTTTTCCATTTTCCTACAGTTACAGTATCCTACATTTACCTTCTCGGTCTTAAGTTCTGAGAAATTTCTTTGAGTGTCTTAGACCGAGGGAGGATTCCCATCCCAGGTTACGGATGCAGTGTTCCAGGTTCTTCAGTTCCACTTTAAGTGGGTTTTCACAGAGTCAACGCAGAACGGTTCTGGTCCAGTTAGTGGGGGGAAATAGCAACGCTCTGGAGTGAGCCAAGTATTGGATGTCCTGCATATAATAGCTACGTGCATGAATGTTCCTTTGTACAAGTTTCGTTTCTATTTATATTTATTTATTTTTTTAAATGTCTCATGTACCCTTTTATGTTTGTATTTTACATTTCTATACTTTGTGTATTTCTTGGATTTATTTTATACTGAGTTGGTAACGAGTAAGTAAAGTTAGTGGAGTGTTCGTTACTTTTCTAGCTAGATCGTTTGCTTTTTCATTACCTCCTATCCCTTGGTGGGCTGACATCCAGAGTAGGAGCACTTTGTTGTTAACGGGGTTACTTTGACGACGAATTATTATTTCATTTCGTTTTTTAATTTATTCAGAATTGTATTTTCTGATTTTTTGAATTTAAGAAAGGCTTTAATTTTATTTAATATTTTAGTACAGTGTGGTCACATATATTTTAGCCAATAGCCAATCTTTATTCCGGTTTTTTTTTCAAAAATGGCTTACCTCTATAACTTTTTTATTTTTTCGTGCAAAAAAACGAGATTTGATGTGTTAGTATTTGATATAAATCAGGATTGATTGACGTATTCAGTTATTTTCGGAACTTCCTGTTTCACCGGAAATGACTACAACTTTTGATTTTTAAATGGTATCCGCTAGTTTTTACTTTATTTGATAGAAAATGACATTCTTAGTAGAATGACTATTATATCTCGTGTCAACTTTTTCTCGCTTAAAAAATAAAATTTAAATTTCATTAATGAGTGAAATGGCATTGTTTATAACGACTATATGACCCGAAATACCAAATATGTGGTACCAAATTATTCGTAAAAAATAACTTTTTCCAAGTATGCTAATGAGCCACTCTCGGTGAAAAATTCTCGCAATTCTTTTTGAAAAAATTGAGATACCATTAAAAATATACTATTGAAACATCTTTTAACTGGCCAGGAAACGTCACGATAAACATTAGATTATCAAATATATTTTTCCAAGGTTACTTGATTAAAAATTAATGGTTTTAACACAGCCATGGCGCTCTAGATTAAGATTTAAAATACTATTTTTAAGTGAAAATATCAAGTATACTATAATACGTCAATACTAATTTATGTCATATACATACATACTAAATTTTTGTTGTTTCTATCTAAAAAATAAAAAAGTTATAGGGGTAAGCCACTTTTCAAACGATCGCCCAGTATATTTTAACACATTTATCTATTTAATCCGTCCAGTTCCCCCAATGACCAAAATTCAAATAAACGAAACAAACCCTCTTCCAGTTGTCCTGTTCCTGTTTCCCTGTTCCTGTTTTAAGGGTTAAGAGCAGGTTATAGCCTGTTGTTTCCAGTCTGGATAACGGAGGGTCGTTGTTCCAGATAAAACCTTGGAATTAGCTTCCGGTAAAATTTCAGTTAAAAGGATGAAACAGAGTAGGGTGATTTTAAACAAAAATAAAAGAAAAAAAAACAGGAAAAGTAGAATTTTAAAAAGTGCATTTCATGGTACACTTTTTCTGACAAAATTCAGATATAATCATATATGTACCTATGTGTGCCAAATACATGTCACAATTTTTGTTGTACAACTTATGGTACAGCTGTGATTATGACAGAATTAAGTCCTCTACAACTTTCCGATTTTAATATGTCTTTATATCAGAATTTTTGGCACTTTAATATTGGCAAAATAAAAGCCCTAATTCACCAAAATACACCAAAAGACTTTACTTTTGCACTGATGCAGTGCAAAAGTAAAGTCTTTTAATAAAAATGATTCAGTTTTTAATAAAAATGATTCAATAAAAGTGATTGTTTTTGTTAGGATACTTCTTAGAGCAGTCCTAGACTTAAAAACAGTTTTAAGCAATATAAAATTAAAACTGTATTTAAGTCTGGGACTACCCTAAGAAGTATCCTAACAAAAAAAACCTGAATCATTAAACCAAGAGAAAGAGTGCATCTACCAGGTATCTTGCGAGTGCGGTGAGTCGTATGTTGGAGAGACAAAACGTCCTCTACATGTACGACTTGACGAAAATAAAAAAAAACATACGCAAAGAGGTGAAACAAGGAAGTCTGGCATTCAAGATCATCTTTAGTCCAAGCACCACAACATGTGGTCAACAACATGGTCAACAACATGGTCGGAAGCCCGGATTGTCCACAAAGAACCCCATTGGAAAAAGCGCAAATTTAAAGAAGCCGTATTCATTTCTAACTTAAAAACTCAGCAATCCTTGAAGTTTTTAAAACTTTTTTTTGTTTTTGATGGCATCTTGGTGGACATCCCAACGAGCAACTTTGCTCCAATTTAACCATCTTCTTATCTATTATGGTTTCCGAGATCGTACGAATTTCTAGCACCCTGTAGAGGTAAATTGTGTTCAATTAACTTATTTTGATTCTAAATTACCGTAGTAGTTCTTTATTAAACCTATAATCTATTTCAATTTATTGAATAAACTTAATGTAAATAAAATAAACTTATCTACTACTAACATAATAAACATTATTTAGATTTGGCAAGTGGGATTGAAGGTTGAAGGATACCTACCGTTTATTTTCGTAATTATGTAAAAATATGTCCAACTCGACTAAATTTAACCCGAAAAAATCGATCTATTTCTGGCCGCTAGAGTGTAAAAATACAATCCTGTAATTTGTTGACTTTTATAAGATTCGAGAGTGACTCAATCGTCGAATTAAATCAAATATTTCTACCATTTTTCACCTATTAATTTCTAAAATAGGTTGGCACTGCACCAAAACAATTTTCATCTATATTTAGCATTTTGAAAATAAAACACGGGAATGATATATATGTATTGTGAAACTTATGCTAAGTTGTTTGATATCGTTGCCTTTTATTACCATTTAGAAGTAAAAGAATAACATTATTAAAAAAGGCAACATTTCTTTGAAAAATTTTCTGTTAAGAGGTAAAGTCAGGAAAGATTTCTACAGACAATGTCCAAATAATGACAGAGAATACCATTTACTTGTCAATCAAAATGACAACTTTCACTCTCATGTATTCTGCCGCTGGACAGACTATACCGGGTGTTTCTCAAAAGTGGCTCACCCCTATCACTTTTTGATTTTTTAGTCAGTTAGATAAACGAGATTTGGTACGTTAGGATATGACATAAATCAGCACTGATTAAAGTATTCAATTGTTTTCGGTGACTTCCTTTTTCACCGGAAATAACTACAACTTTTGATTTTTTAATGGCACCCTCGCATTTTTTTTCTTTATTCGATAGAAAATGACACTCTGAATAAAATGACATATCATATGACAAATTTTGACATTGATTTTTAATCAAGGAGCCTTAGAAAAATAGATTTGATCGTCTAATGTTTTTTGTGTCTTGTTCTGGCCGGTTAAAAGATGCCCAAATCGTATTTTTAATCATAATTAATTGTGCGTCTCTTTTTAACAGAGTTATTCAAATCTCATCAAAATGATGGTCGAATTTGGAACATTCTGTATACTTATAAGGGGTGTCTCAAAAAAGTCTGAAGTTAATAAGGGATATATACTTTCTTAAATGTAACACTCTGTATATTGCTGCATTTACAGCATCCTTTTTGATCACTTTACATAATCTTAGGTTCTTGTTAAGTTTGTTTTGATAACTCCAGAGAAATAAATATATTTTGCAACCTTTTTTTAATAATTCTTCAAAAATACAAATCTATTGCTCTGAAATCAAAATAAATTCCATTAATAGATTGGTAATTACTCAACCGTAAGAGCAAATAGTACAAGTACAATAGTACAATTTTACCACAAAACTGTAAAAAAAATCAAATATTTCGAAATACCAAATAAAGTCTTCTTGTCACTCTAAAGCTTTATTCACACTCTCGAAATTAGTATAATAAATTAGTGGTTTCAATTAGCGTAGAAGTTTGTTTCTCTAATTTCAATGTAAGCATTCAGAACGTAGAATCTAGAATGTTTAGGAGGAAGGTTAATCACCGCCACCTTACAAATCTATTGTGTGTTCCCCTTTCTTGAGTTATAACGGTTATAACTCATCATGCACTTTCAAAGCTTTGAGAAAAGCCAGTATCTGAGACGGCTCCACCGAGGCCACCTCTCCATCTTCGACATCAGCCATACCAAAGTGGATAACACGAACGGTTGTCGTCTCGGTGCACTCAGTGATAAGATGTTCTGGTGTTTCCCCGTTTTCTCCACAGAATCTGCATTCACCGTTTTTTCTCAGCTTCAATCTACCGAGCTGTTTGTTGAGGAGACAATGTCTTGTTAGAAACCCCGTGACAATCCAAAGTTTTTACTTAAATCAAGAAAAGACTTATGAAGAAATTTTTCGAGTGTCTTAGACCGTTAGATGATTCCCATCCAGGGCCCGAATTCTGTAACTTTGACATAAAAACGTTACGCTTTCAAAGCGGTGAGCGAAAGTATGCGATTAGCGGAACGCAAAGCAGTTGATTTTGGTATTCTCGTTGCCGTGCGAATCGTTTTCTGGATAAGCGTTGAGCACATATTGACAGTATCGCAATTTCGCAGGTATCTAATAGTCAAATGCGAATAAAACAATGAAAAATGTCAATGTTACTCTATGAATAAGAAGACTAAGGAAAGAGCATATCAAAAATCTTAGGTACACCGCGATGGGCCTTAAATATGGCCGACTTAAATTCCGATTTATCAGTGTCGTTCTAATTTTATTTAAAAAATGTAAAACTATAATGTAGGGTAGACGTGGGGTAGACTCAATAATTTGTTGTTTTATTTTACGTTGTGAATAAATGTTGGTAGTTATTAAAATTGTTATAAAAATATATAATTCTAATAAAAATAGATAAGTTATAATAAGTATTTATTAACACAAACATCCTACTGAAGCAGGTAAGTCAAATTAACGTATCTAAATTCTTTGGACATCTAATCTTTGACAAGTAATAAATAAAAGCTAAAATGCAAGAAAAATATATAATTTAGTAAATTTAAGTCAATTTCATAAATGATCGGTTTACTACACTTATGTATATTATATAGTCACTTACTAGCGAAAAGTTGTTCCATTATTTCACTCAATTTTTGCCGAGATCTACCGCACGCTACACAACCAACTATTTTAGAGTCTTTTTCGATAAATCGCGATAGTGTCACTGTTAATTTAAGTTCTGCCACAATTTCCATCTAGATTTACTACCTTTATACAACTATCAGTAGTAGAATAAATAATAAATAACATAAAATAAGCTCCGTATAGACTGACAAATCCACAAAATTTCAAATCAAATTCAAATGTGTCAAATGAATCGTCAAACAGAACTGTCAAGGATCCCCACCCTAGAGAGCTTTTTCCGCCCACCATGCATGAATACATGGATAGCATTATGCTCCTTCCTTAGTCTTCTTATTCAAAGATGTTACTTGAATTTCATAACCTATTTTTCTATGGATATGTCATTATTCTTATTATACGAGGGAAATGTTGAAAACGCTTCTCAGCATTGTCGATGTTTTGAAAAATATTTATAGCTGCCAAGTCGCAAATTGTCAATTACTTATTGAGGAATTTATAGAAGAAGTAGTCGTTTTCATTAAAGAGCAAGATAACGCACAAAATCACAATTTTTTCGATTTTCACTGACAGTTCCACAAGCGAAACGATCCTTTAAGGCAACCGTTTTCAAAGCGCTTAGAGCAATCAGTAAAGACGCCAAGCGCGTCAGATGAGAATACCTCAGCGAAAATTAACGTCATATACGCTGAGCGTCTAAAAGCGCTTAGCGTTTTCTAAGTTACAGAATTCGGGCTCAGAACGTCAACATTAGTGGTAGTAATTTTCAATTAGTAGAAAAAGTTGACAAACTTCTAACTTTTGCCACTAACTATACTTCAAAATTTGCGAGTAATGTCATTTTGACCTTTGATTATCATCCGTCAAGAGAGATTGTGGTTAGAAATGAATAGTTTATTGTTTTATTATTAGATATTCTATTAATTTTAATTGTATTTTTTAGACATTGGGACATTGGTGAATGATCGTAAACTAAAAAGTATAAAGTGTAATTAAGACCACTAATTTATTGCACTAATTTTGATGTTCTGAATGAAGTTTAAATCGCAAATGGTACACTCGCCAATTCCATGTGGGATTCAATTTTGGCAAGCCACTTAGATAATACTTTCCAAAATTTTGGCCCAAAGTTTGTTTACCCGTGAATCACGAATTCTATTCGCTCGACTGCAACGGAGAACCCATTTTTACTCATCAACCAGGAATCCTGTTACACGACACTGTTTTTGACGTATAAATTACGTCATATTTGTCAGCAGTAAACAACCACAGCACAAAAACAGCAAGATTAATGCCTTTTTTGGTAAATTTTTATTAGAGTGATTTTTGTTTTCATACTGAGGTTATTTCATACTGTTCTAAAAAGCTCTGCATCAGATGGCTTGATGCTGTATACCTTTCCATTATACAGGGTGGTCCGAATTGTATTCGGAAAAATTCGGCAGCATATTCTGCAGATAAAAATAAGTAAAAAAAGTTCGTATAAATTTGTGTCCTAAAATACTTCGTTTCGGAAATACAGGGTGTAGAAATTTAATTTTATCTGGATTTTTTCCAAAAAATTTCTGAACTAACATCGATATTTGGATGAAAATTGGTGTTTTTTTGACATGAAAAATTTGATTTCGATATAAATATGGCTCCTACTTGTAGGGGGCGCCACCTACATGTCTTTTTAACTGTTTTGAAGATGAATAATTTTTCGTCCGTACCTGTATTAAACTACAGGGTGAAAAAATATAAATTTCCATTGTTAAAATAGCCATGACCAACCATTTTCTAGATATTTGGAATGGAAATTATCAATACAAGTCATCATTGAGAAAAATATACATGTTAACTAGACAGTTATTTGACTGAAATGATAAATTTGGAAACTTTTTAATATTTTTTTTTAAATATTAATCATAATTGTTTCTAGAAAAATTTTCTATTTCCAAATTTACTATTTCAGTCTAATAATTACCATATGATCGAAAAAAATGGCGTCCAGTTGGCTGGGAAATGAACATCGATGACATTTCTCATATAATTTTACATATAAAACGACAGCTATGTTCATTTCATAGCCATCTATGACGCCGTTTTTTTCATCATATTGTATCTAGTATAATATGTTTGTGTCAATGAAGACATGTATTGTTTATTTTGATTCCAAATATCAGGAGAACCATTACTCGTAGATTTTTACTAGAAGACAGAATTTTTACGTAAAGACAGTGAAAATATAGATTTTTTACTTAGTAGTGTAATACAGTTACGAACAAAAAGTTATTACTCTTCAAAACAGTTAAAAAATATGTAGGTGACGTTTCCTATAAGTACGAGTAATCAAAATCTCATGTCAAAAAATATCTAGACATCAATTTTATATTCAAATATGGATGTTAATTCAAAAAAATTGTTTAGAAAAAAACGAAATAAAAATGAAACTTTTACACCCTATACCTCGAAAACGAAGTATTTTAAAACATACATTTATACGAACTATTTCACGTATTTTGATCTGGCAGGTAAATCTGAAATTAAAATTATTAAATTATGGTATTTTTGAAATTGAATTTTGTAAGAAATACAATGGAGTTTAGAGCTCGCTTGTCCAGACTTTCCAAAATCTTCTGAGGAAAACCTAAAGATATCACATCATTACCTACTAGCCGAAAAAAAAATATTCTAAATTTTTTTCTAAGCCAGCTAGAATAAAAAATGTGACCTAGATTTATTTCCGAAAATCTAAATTTAAACGGTTTTCTGTGCGAGAACGATCGAGGAAAAATCCTTGAAACTACTTTTCAGCTTTTGATTTAGCTCGGTTTCTTTAAATTGCGGAAAGCATTAACGTCTCAGTGAAATTGTACTTCTTCGACGGACACTTAAAAGGCCCTTTAAAAGATCCAGCTTTCTAGTTTCCTCCGTAACGTAGGAATTTGTGATTTAAACGAACCTTTTAAATAATTAACGAAAATCTTGGGATGGGGTTTTATTTTTAATAATATTAACATTAAATTTTGTATCTTAATTACAGTTTTTTTTTGCAAAGCAACTGTTAAAATTGCCTTATATCTATAAAAAAAATAGTAGATAAAATAGTACTTTAACCGCAAGGGTAGATTAAATGATACTTTAACAGCGAGGATAGGTTAAAAACTTTATTTCTTCTCGCACGTTTTTTAATTGCTTCAATTTTTGAAAATTTTTGTATTCCTATTCATAAGTTATTCGGGATTTAAACGGAAGTAGTTTGGATATGGCGTTTGTCGCCTCAGCCTGAATATCTGTTGGTAATTTACTTATTTCGTTTTGAGCCATTTCTGGCCCCAATTCAATCAGCAATCGACACGAAAGAGAATTAAAAAATATTGACTCAAAACTGACAACTAAAGAGAAAGCTTTATTTATTTGTCAAATTACATAGAACCCAACGCCAACCCTGCATAATAATTCTTCTACTCGTAATAAATTCCTTGAAATAATAATTTCTGAATATTTTTTAAAACGTAACTCGCTACGGAAAAAAAAATATTGTTTTATACACGACGATAAAATTGCATTATCATCTCCCGAAATTAATGCAGTCGAATTAATTCGGTTGACGATAAAATACCATTTTATCGTCTTGTATAAAAAATAACTGTTAATTTACTTAAATACAAAATAAATTGAAACTAAAAACTACTTTTACTTTTTAGAAAAATTACACATCTTTGAACTAAAAAAACCGATACTTATTTAAAACATATTTAATATTTTTATCTCAAAATAAACTTATAGGGAGCAATCAACATTTATTGAAATAGTTGGCAATACTGTTCTAGGGAATTTTAGGATTAATGATTGGTACTACTTATGCTAAAAACAATTATAGATCGAAAAAAGTTTGCAAATTATGTCAATTCGTTAACGTCAACTTATATGGATTTGACTTTGTTATTTGTGAAATCAACATATTTTTCAATGTAAAAAATTACTATTCTTCAATACAACTATACAGGGTGAGTCTTAAATAAGTGCAAATATTTTCAGGGCTAGTAGATCTCGATAAAAGAAACATATTTTCTCTTTGCCGTTTTTCAAATAAGTCCAAAATAACCGAATAATTTAAGTTTGAAAATTTAAAAAAAAAGTTTTTTTTGGAAAAAATTTTGAGAGCCACCAGATTTTTTCAGTAATTTGTTCTTTTAATTTTAATCTACTATCGAGGTTGACACGTTTTTAAGATATATTTTTTCACTGAAAATTTAAAAATTTCACCTAAATGTTATTTATATACCCACCGCCACCCAAAGGGTAATGCAAAGGCGCGCTTCTTGTTTAATGGTAATAATGTTTTAAATGTAAATAGAAAAAGCTTACCTCTCTGATATTTAAATAGCATATTATTCTATTAAGTTATTATTTATTATATTCTTAACATGCAAGTCCTCCCTTATCTGTCCACAATACAGAAAACCAATGTGTTGCCATTTTCTTAAGCACTCACGAAACGTACGCAATGACCAACAAAATATATCTTTGGAAAATCACTTTCTTTAAGATATTTTGCACCTTTCTTATGCATTATATGGGAAGGAGTTTGCTTCTGTTGGCTTATTGTTCTAAAGACACTTGACTCTTGACTGATCTAATTGGGAAGCCAATCTTCGTGTGTTGATTGTTTTTTTTTCTTTAAATTATTAATAAAAAAATGTATCAACTTAAAAGCGCTTTGAAACTAGCAAACGCATTCACTTCGAATTTTAAAACTGTTTCAACTGTTTTATGGGTTTCACCTCCTCTACGATAGGGGCGCTTTTAGGCTTTAGAGGTGTGCTTAATAGTTCTTTTCAAAGATATTTAAACTCAACACCTAACCAAGTTTAAATATCTTTGGCTCTTTTCAACTAATTTGCGCAAACTAGTTTCAGAGATAAACACCTAGTTTATCTGTGCTACTTCATTTAGTTCTCACCAGAGACAATCCCACAAAATGATCGTTCTAATTGGTCGTTCGCAAACTTGATACCTCTATAAGTACAATTAATTTAGTCTTAAAACATCTTAAAACGTTCACCACAAAATATTTCATTTTACCTCTTCAAAAAAAAATCCTTTATGGGTATTTCGCCACTGCACTGCAAAAAAAATCTACAAAACTTTGTGTTTACAAAAAATAGTTATTTTTTGTAAACACTTCTGGCGTTAAATCTAAACGGACGCTGCTTGTCAGAAGTTATGTTTACAGTTATACAAATTTGTCTAACAAAGAAAAAAATGCTTAACGTTTCGGAAAGTCTATCTAAGTGGTCAGAAGCAAAAAAATACAAAGAATAAAGAAAAAAACTATTTAAAATATTTAAATTCAAACTATTATGAGAACACTTTAGTTTTTTTAAAGCAGATACGTCTACAAGAAACCGTTGACGGTCTGTTAAAATGACATTATATCAAGTTAAACTTCAAAATTAACAATTACTACCTGATAACAATTACTTAATAAGGTAAAACCAAAAAGCCCCACACTTTCTGTATGATTATTTTTAAGTTTTACGTATGTTATGTTTATTTATGTTATGTTCTTTAAAATCAAAGAAGCGATTACCATACATTACTAACATCTACAGATGCATGAGCAATACATTTATTTTTATTAGATTGTCTTAAAAAACCCTCTTTTATTTTTCTTTCAGAGGCTATCGCTTCTTTCATTATAATTTTGGCGTTATCAAAATCTACTCTGTGCCCTGTGTCCCATGCATAAAAAATGAAATAAAAAAAATAAATGCATGGAAAGAGATAGACTTTCCGAAACGTTAAGCATTTTGTTCTTTATTAGGCAAATTTGTATAACTGTAAACATAATTTCTGACAAGCAGCGTCCGTTTAGATTTAACGCAGAAGTTTTTACAAAAAATAACTGTTTTATTTTGTAGATTTTCTTGCAGTGCAGTGGCGAAATACCCATAAAGGATTTCTTTTTGGAGAGATGAATCCGCCACATAGATATAGACATTTTTTATAGTTCATTTTATATCTGCATAAGGATGCCCCTCTCTAATAAGATATTATGCCAAAATTGTCAACGACTTTGACAGTTGACAAAATAACAAATAACAAAACAATATTAACTATTTTAATTATAAAATGAACGAAGAATCGTTTTTAATTTTGTCTTTGTCTTGATAACAGCCGATAAATATTGAAATTTCTTAAATTTATTGCCAACCAAACGATCCAAATCAGAATAGCCAACTATTTTAATCATTGTTAGTTAGAAAAAATCATTAAAAGTCTGAATAATATTAAAATTATGTATATTCTTGAAGAAACAAAAAATAAAAAAAATACAGACTAATCAATTAATACTAAATTAGGTGACCCGCCTGGCATAAATACTTTTTCTACTTGAAAACATCGACGTAACAATTCTTATTTTAAAAATAGAGAAACACATTTTTTTGGCAAAGTAACAGGATACGAAGTGTATTGTGAATATTGAAAAAGGAGCACAACATATTTATGATCAATTGATACATCAAAACATGAACACGTGCTTATTTATGAAATGCTTTTTTGCTTATAAGATAATTCTGTACGGCCATAGGCTTAAAAAATAATAATCGAATGCAATATCTTATTGCATTGAATTTTTGCAAATCCTAAATAGCTATGAAACCAAAAAAAATAATTTTAAATAAAGTGGTAAAATTGCGTCCTTATTTTATAGGTGAAATGGCATTTGCAAGTTTAGGACCAGGAAATAAACAACCTTTTATTTAAAAAATTGCCTACCTTTCGACGTGTGTTTTCGTCTATATATCAAGAAAAAAAGAAGATGGAAATACGCTATACCGGGTGCGTCTCAAAAGTGGCTCACCCCTATAACTTTTTTTATTTTTTCAGATAAAAAAGCAAGTTTTGGTATGTTAGTATATGACATAAATTAGGATTGATTGACGTATTCAATTCTTTTCGGCCACTTCCTGTTTCACCGGAAATGACTACAATTTTTGATTTTTAAATGGCATTCTCGGTGTTTTTCTACTTTATTCGATAGAAAATAACACTCTTAATAGAATGGCATATCATATGTCAACTTTTGGCATTTTCAAATATGGTTTATTTGAAATTGCAACATGCAATTCATAACGACAATATGACTCGAAATACCAAGTGTGTGGTATCAAATTATTAGTAAAAAATGTTTTTTCAAAATATGCTAATGATCCACCTTCGTTCCATTTGAAAAGATTGAGATATATGATTAAAAATACGATTTGGGTATCTTTTAACCGGCCAGGACAAGACACTAAAAACATTAGACGATCCAAATATAAATATAATTTAGACGATCCAAATCAAATATATTTTTCCAAGGCTCCTTGAAATTTCATTCTATAGTGCCACGCGATATTAAATGAAAATTTATAAAGTTGACATATGATATATCATTCTATTCAGAGTGTCGCATTTTCTATCGAATAAAGTAAAAAAATACCGAGGGTGCCATTTAAAAATCAAAAATTGTAGTCATTTCCGCTGAAAGAGGAAGTGACCGAAAACAATTGAATACGTCAATCGAGTGTAAAAATTAAGTTTTTTGAATTTAAATATTTATAAGTGTATTTTAATACTAAAATAAAAATCTCTTATCTAGTTCAAGAGAAGAAAAGTAATACTCTTTTTGGTAGTATTTATGATAGACACATACCGTATAATCGAAAAATCGGCGTCAAGATGGTTTGGAACTGACAATCGATGACACTCCATATACATAATGAGTCTTAAATAAGTGCAAATATTTTTAGAGTTAGTATATTTCAACCCCAGAAACACGCCATGAGATTTTTTTCGCGCAAAAAAAAATGAAATTTTGATTTTTTAACACAAAAAACATAATATCTTCATAATATGGCAACATAGGTGGAACATTAAATTTACAGATCCAGTTGCTCTCAAAATTTAAGCAAAATTTTTTTATTATTTTTAAACTAAATTAATCGGTTATTTTGGATTTATCTGAAAAACGGTAAAGAGAAAATATGTTTCTTTTATCGAGATCTACCCAGCCCTGAAATTATTTACTTATTTAAAACTCACCCTGTATATTTTATATATAGAATGAAAGCGATTTTGATTTCCAAGCCAAAATTGACGCAGTTTTTTTCGATTGTATACTATATTTATTGAGATATGCAAAAAATATAAAAAAATCTTAATTTAAAGACTATACATCGGAAAAAATGATAAAGGAATAAAAACAATGGACAACAAACTCACTAATTTTCTGTTACAAAGTTTTTACTGACGTGAGCACTTTTAGTTAAAAAATGTATGTATTCTGGACAAGATTTAAGTGAATTTAGTAGAAAAATATATTAAAATAAAACTAGATATAGATATAGGCATCGAAAAACTCTCCTTCGAGTTAAAGACTTTTGGAACTGGCGGTGATACTTTATTAAGGAACTTTATTAGTATATAATTAGTATATTATTTATTAAGATATGTGAAAGAAGATGAAAAGTTTTATTTATATATTTTTAAGACTACAACTGGGAAAAAAATAAAGACGGAAAAAAGCAATGAAAAATAAAACTCTAATTTTCTGATTACAAAGTTTTTACTTACGTGAGCACTTTTAATTAAAAAAAAAGTCAAGATTTAAGTGTATTTGGTAGACAAATATACTAAAATAAAGCGAGCTAGGCATCGAAAAACGGTCCTTCGAGTCAGAATAAAGTAAGAAAGGGAAAAAGAGCATATTGAAACTGTTGCGGTACTATTTTTGGCGGCGGCCGCGTCCACTGGCAAAATGGGGCGTCGCGACGCTCTCGCTCTCTTTGGCCTCCCACCGACGCCGCGACGACGCCGCCTATGTCTTATTTTGGACGAGAGAGTTGCGACTGCGTCGCCCCATCGGCCCGAGCCATACATGGACGGTACGCTCTATTTTGGGCGGCACAGGCAGTCGCCCGACCATAGGCGGAGTTGATTGGCACCCCTAAAAACAACAGGGGGTTGAAATACCCCAATAAAATAATAGTTATTTTTTATACAAGACGATAAAATGGAATTAATTTCGGGAGACGATAATGCAATTTTATCGTCGTGTTTAAAAAAATATTTTTTTTCCATAGCGAGTTACGTTTTAAAAAATATTCAGAAATTATTATTTCAATGAATTTATTGCGAGTAGAAAAAATATTGTGCTAGGTTGGCGTTAGTTTCTATGTAATTTGACAAATAAATAAAGCTGTCTCTATAGTTGTCAGTTTTGAGACAATATTATTTAATTCTCTTTCGTGTCGATTGCTGATTGAATTGGACCCAGAAATGGGTCAAAACGAAATAAGTAAATTACCAACAGATATTTAGGCTGAGGCGACAAACGTCATATCCAAACTACTTCCATTTAAATCCCGAAAAACTTATGAAAAGGAATACAAAAATTTTCAAAAATGGAAGCAATTAAAAAACGTGCGAAAAGAAAGATCAAGTGAAAACATACTTTTAGCATATTTTTCTGAAAAATCAAAGAAAATGCAGCCGCCCAGTTTATGGTCGTACTATTCAATGCTAAAAAGTACAATACTGGTCAATGAAAACATTGATATTTCAGGGTTAAGGATAAGCTATACCGTTTAAATTTTCGTAGTAGTATAGTAACAGCTAAACTTTGTAGATATAGCAAGCTCATAGCTTTCTTGAAGCAGTCATGTAGTGATTACAAACCGAAAAAGTCAAAAATTTTAAACCCAGAAGATCTGAAATTTCTTTGCACTGCTTTTTTGCATTTGATCTACCCTTGCGGTTAAAGTACTATTTTATCTACTATTTTTGATAGATATAAGGCAATTTTAACAGTTGCTATGGAAAAAACTTTTTTCTCAGTACTAAATTGTTAGATTAAAATTTTTGAGGTTTTGTTTCCAGAACTATTGTGATATATACTCTTCTGATCTCTAGATTATATTCTTCTCTCCTATCCTTTTCAAAAAGACTAGCAACTAGAGACTCAACCCTTGATATAGCTTTTTGTTGATAGTCTATTATGCCTAGTACAAAGACACGCACATTTGCCAAGCTGGCGTACTGACATAAACCATTTTCTGTCGTTTCTCCTTCAAATTGACAAAATTCAATCTCATCATCTTTAGATATAGCTTTTTAAGCTTACTTTTATACCTTTTAATCGACCCACTACAGCTTTGACAGTCTTTCCGTCTTTGCTTAATAGTCTGCTGTGAATTTTAGTGAATATTCTACTACACAGACGACTTTTTGACCTGTCTCTGCTTTGATGAATTTTTCCACCATTTTAGAAATATTCTGGTTGAACGGCATGATACAAAGAAAACACGGTACGATCGATAGCAGCTCCAATTTCGTCTAGGTTGCGCATATCACCTGTGACGTCACTACGCCATACAAAAAAGCCGTATTGTTTAATTGCCATCAATAAAAAAAGACCTATAATAGGGCAGAATTAGGACAAAACCTCAAAAGTTATGTCAAATCATGAGCGTGCCGACCAATGATGCCGATATCACCTATGACGTAGTGACCAACCTGCGCAATATTTGTTTTCTTTGTATCATGGTTGAACGGTGTGTTCTTTCCTGCCTTAAAATAAATTGATATTTTTCACTGTTTTATTTTATTACCTTTTTTCTAATAGCAGTATGTCATATATTTTTTCTAATAGCAGTATGCCATGAAAAAGTTGACAGAGAAAAAAACAATTTTCTTTTCAGTCAACATAGCCTGACATAATTGTCAGTGTCATATATTTTCTCGTTAGACGGACTATAGGAAATGTGTTTGGAATCATTTGCTTGTAAAGAAATTCGTATAATCAAAAAAAATAAGATTCTATTTAACATGTTTTTAAACTGGAAATGAGAAAAAGCGCTGCACAGACTATTCCTGACAGATAAATTCCTGGCACAATATCTTTCCAAATTTGTACACTTCACACAAAACCAATTTTAAAATAAACAAGAAAAACTACAAAAAAAAAACAAAAAAAGTCCAGCAAATCCACAAATATTCAAATTACTATCAAATGTGTCAAGTGAAACATAAAAAACTGTCAAAAAATTACTTTCAAGCCTGAGATTCTAAGATTTACAATAATCTTACTGTAAATAATATCTGTACCTTAGTGATGGGTTCATTTCTTGAAAAAAAGTGTGGATATTTTCACCGCTGAAAATTATACAATAAAGAATACCTAAAAAAAGGAGATTTTTGATTAATTCAAGATTTATCAACATTCATGAGACACGGGTCACAGTTTGAGTTTAACAAGGTAAAAATTATAATACAAGAACTAATTAATCGAGTCAAATATAAATAAATTATACTGTTCAGTTTTTTTAAGTAAAACCAAAAATTTACTTACATCTTACATCTAGGTAATTATTGTTTGCAGATAGTAATCGTTAATGTAAAGTTTGCTTTAATGTAATGTCAATATTCCAGAACTTCAAAGGGTTGCTGTTCTCTAACTAGTTATACAGGGTGAGTCTTAAATAAGTGCAAATATATTCAGGGTGGTAAATCTCGATAAAAGAAACTCAAAAAATATTTTCTCTCTACCGTTTTAATTTGAAAATTAAAAAAACTGATTTTGTCCTTAAATTTTGAGAACCACTGGATCTTTTCCGGATTTTCTTTCTTGTAAATTTAATCTACTACCTATGTTGCCATATTATCAATAAATTATGGTTTTTAACTAAAAATTTAAAAAATTTTTTTTAAAAATTTCAAATTTTTTTTTGGCGAAAAAACCTCGTAGACGGTCGAAATATACTATCCCTAAAAATATTTGTACTTATTTAAGAATCTCCTTGTATATATTTTTATTGCTTCTGAAAACTGAAAAAGATATACCTCATGAAACGTTATTTTGTTGTCGCTTAGGCAAATTTGTTTTACGGGTAACAAGCCACAAGCTAGTTTTCTTTTGAATTCTACCCAGATCACAAAGACAAGAAAAATCCCATTCTACAAATAATCAGGGTGATGCACTAAGACAGACTTAAGACTAAGACAAAACGGTAATTGGAAAGATGTTTTTAACAAAAAATGCTCTTCATTTTACGTCAAAGTATCTTGCCTAGTATGATACAAAATACTAGGCTACATAATATCGATATTTACAATAGAATCTTTTAATTATCACCTAAAAACTTAAGTGTACATCGTAAAATAAATCGTCAATTTCCGCTTTTTAAATATAATTCGAATATTAAATAATATATCAACGGTACAATTGATTTCATATTGGATAGTTAACGCTCAATCATAGGCGGAGAGATCGGTCGGAAAAATTGGGGGTTGAAAAAATTTGAAAATAAGAAATTAGAATTGGAAGGTTATTTTATAAAAAAGTGTCCATTTTTAATACACTAATTGTCTATTGCATTTCATATAATTTTTTCAATTATTTTATTATTTAAAAATATTTTCATAAACAAAAATACGAATATATAAATGCAACTTTGCTGCTATTACTACAAGAAGTCTTATATAGGTATAGAAAAAATGTTAAAATGTTGTAGAGAAAGAATTTAAAGAAATTAATGTTCTTGCTATAATTTGTTATAATATGTAAGTTTTTATATGTATGTATGTTTATTAAAATAAATTATTACTAATTTAAATAAATTTTATATTTAAAAAAAATTAAATATTTTTTAAAAAATACTTAGATTAAAACAGCTAACTAGTATGAAAAATGTAAATTAATAAAATAAATGTAAAATAATTACAAAAAATATTAATTAATATTTTACTATTTTTTAGAATAATTATGAAAAGAATAGATATAATATTATACCGAAAACCTCTGTATTTCACTGCACCTACAGGTATTTTTTAGGTATATCGGTATGCAGATCGAACGTAAAGGGTAAGCCAGGCCGCGTTTAGGCCGCATGGCCATTTTCGGCACGCGAGCGGTCCGCCGTCGCGACGCGTGGGCCCGGCGCCGCTGCGCCCCCCAACTATAAAACCGTCCGCGAGCGCTTCACTGCCTCAGTCGCATTCAAGCTTTTCAGCTGTACCTAATTTCTGTCTAGTGAGCAGTAGTGTACGACCACATCAGACAACATGTGTGACGACGATGTTGCGGCTCTTGTCGTTGACAACGGTTCCGGTATGTGCAAGGCCGGTTTCGCCGGAGACGACGCTCCCCGCGCCGTCTTTCCCTCAATCGTCGGTCGCCCCAGGCATCAGGGAGTGATGGTCGGTATGGGTCAAAAGGACTCCTACGTCGGCGACGAAGCCCAGAGCAAAAGAGGTATCCTCACTTTGAAATACCCCATCGAACACGGTATCATCACCAACTGGGATGACATGGAAAAGATCTGGCACCAC
Organism: Sitophilus oryzae; assembly: GCF_002938485.1. Lineage (NCBI taxonomy): Eukaryota > Metazoa > Arthropoda > Insecta > Coleoptera > Curculionidae > Sitophilus > Sitophilus oryzae. The sequence goes on from NW_022146168.1 coordinate 1,823,929, forward strand.
ACCTTCTACAACGAACTCCGTGTCGCCCCAGAAGAACACCCAGTCCTTCTTACTGAAGCTCCCCTTAACCCCAAGGCCAACAGAGAAAAGATGACCCAGATCATGTTTGAAACCTTCAACACCCCCGCTATGTATGTCGCCATCCAGGCTGTACTCTCCCTGTACGCTTCCGGTCGTACCACTGGTATCGTCTTGGACTCCGGAGATGGTGTCACCCACACCGTACCCATCTACGAAGGTTACGCCTTGCCCCACGCCATCCTCCGTTTGGACTTGGCTGGTCGCGACTTGACCGACTACCTCATGAAGATCTTGACCGAAAGAGGTTACTCATTCACCACCACCGCTGAAAGGGAAATCGTACGTGACATCAAGGAAAAACTCTGCTATGTCGCCCTGGACTTCGAACAGGAAATGGCCACCGCCGCTGCCTCAACCTCCCTCGAAAAGAGCTACGAATTGCCTGATGGACAGGTCATCACCATCGGTAACGAAAGATTCCGTTGCCCTGAAGCCCTCTTCCAACCTTCCTTCTTGGGTATGGAATCTTGCGGTATCCACGAAACCGTCTACAACTCCATCATGAAGTGCGACGTTGACATCCGTAAGGACTTGTACGCCAACACCGTCCTCTCCGGTGGTACCACCATGTACCCCGGTATCGCCGACAGGATGCAAAAGGAAATCACCGCCCTCGCTCCCTCAACCATCAAGATCAAGATCATCGCTCCCCCAGAAAGGAAATACTCCGTATGGATCGGAGGATCCATCTTGGCCTCCCTCTCCACCTTCCAACAGATGTGGATCTCCAAACAGGAATACGACGAATCCGGCCCTGGCATCGTCCACCGCAAGTGCTTCTAAGCGCCTTCCAGCTGCTGCATTTTATTTACCATTACCTATACAATCATCATCGACATATGTTGTGCGACGCTGCATTCCAACAAGCAGTACCGAGAAAATGCGACCGTGGTTATACTGCCAGACAGACTTTTTATTTTACTTTTACAAGAACACCTTGTATATATCTTATTTAACATCTTATATTATATTTTACAGTTTTATTTGTTAATATTTAATGTAACTTAATTATTTTATTACTTAGGCAGGTCAATAAAAACCTATCTATATAATAAAACACACCTGCCTTTTGATTTTTCTCTCTGAATTTTTTACCACCCCAAATGTGTTATTAAGTATATATTATTATTATTATATGTTTCATTTTTTTTAAATAAAAAACTTTTTTGAGTTATATATTAGTATCTGAATGTGTTTTCCTACCCAAATCCCTGTCGAAAAAAATACAAAATTCGCCACCAGGGGGCGCCAGCATCGATAGAAAGTTTCCAAAAATAGAGACGAGTGCCTCATAGATGACTTAATATGTCCATGTATGAAGCGCGCGGGAGGTGGGGTCCATGTCTAAAAACGTCACTGGTATTTATAAACGAAAACTGGAAATAGCTGCGGGTCTCTGGCAGTGGTATCCGGGTTATTTCTGGCCGAGAATCGCTTATAAGGTATGGCAAGCGGTCCGGCGATCTTCGGAAAACAAACAGATCGGATAGTTTTAGTTTGGGGGTCTCCAGATTTTCGGAGCCGCACCTTTCCAAGCTTGGGTAGAGGATATTCTCGACTCGATTGTTTCGGGCTTTGAATCTCCTACTCTTTTTTTAATGTTGTATCGGTTTTCACTGGACTTAAGTCAACTTCTTACAGTTTTACATAACTTTTATAAGTAACTGTTCAATAATATCCTCTCCTCGTTTATTATAAACTGTCTTTCTTTTTTTTAAATGTTTCTTAACTTATTTCTGTTCTATGAAACTTATAAGATTTTTTGTTGGACTGACTTTTCAATAATATGAACTTCTCAATTATTTTATTTCTTATTGAACTAAAAGCTTCATTTAGAACCTCGCAATTAGTGGAATAAATTAGTGGTTTCAATTACACTTTATACTTTTTAGTTTACGATTATTCACAATGTCTAAAAAATACAATTAAAATTAATACAATATCCTAGCAACAGCTTGCGTTAGTCAGTTGTATCCATAGACGAAGCCTAATATTTAGATTATAAAACAATCAACTTTTGATTTTTAACCACAATTGCTCTTGACGGAAGATAATTAAAGGCCAAAATAACATTTCTCGCAAATTTTGAAGTATAATTCTGAATGCTTACATTGAAATTAAAGGAACAACCTTATACGCTAAATAAAACCACTAATTTATTCCAATTGCGAGGGTTTGAATGAAGCTTAATACCGTATGATAAAAAAACGGCGTCCAGTTGTATGGCTTCGAAATAACGATCGATAACATTCCCCATATAAATTTACATATAAAATAACAGCGATTTTCATTTCAGAGCCATCGCTGACGCCGTTTTTTTCTCGATCATATTGTATAAGCTTATATCGTCTTGATTACGCTAACCATAAATAGAGTCATGACTCCCTTGCGACATTATTAACGGGAATTAAGATCATAATTTCATCTACCTTTTATAGGTAACCACCATAAAATACAATTGAGATTTTGAGTAATAATATAAAATGAAAAGTAGTTGAGTAGACATCGGCTATTGAAACGATGAATATGTTTTATACAAAATGGTCTGCGAGAAAATACGTGCTGTGTATTAAAGTGTGATGTCCCTAAACAATTAAAATAATAGTTTTAATATGTGTTATTGTACTTTGTCCAGTTTTTAACAATTTTAATTCTGTAGGAATCTACGTTCAAGGGACTTGAAAAAGACATAAACTGTCGAAACGTCGCGTCGCAATAAAAATAAAATAATGAACAAAATCCAGTAACATCTTTGCAACCCTAACGACCAAAAGCCAAGAATAAAAATAAAAAAATAAAATGAAAATAGACAGTCATCTAACAACTCTAATAATTTATTTAACTCATTTATTTTATCATTAATGTCACATACAGGGTCCGGCAATAATGTGTCGGGCATCTGTAGCTCTTATAATACAAAAGTTAGGAATCTTGTTTATGTGCAGACTTAAAGTATATATTAAGATGAATTTTAAGAAAATATTTAACTTCTACAGGGTGGCTCAAAAAAGTGTGAGTGGATTGGGACGATTTTTTTAAATAGAACAAACACCCTGTATATAATTTAATTTTTGGCTTCCTTTTTGACCACTTTACATAATTCTATGATATTATTAAATATATTTTGATAGATTCAAAGGTATTCGTAAATAAATAAAAAAGTATGTTTTTCAGTCTTTTCTAAAAAAAAATTAAAAATACAATAAATGTCCCGAAATTAAAACTATATTAGGTATTTACTGCAGCTGGTCTGTACTTAATTTGCTAACAATATCGTAATCTTAAAGCTTACGGAGTATTCAAAATTCTATGCCCAAACTTTGTAAATTAAAAAATTGCTTATCTTTGTTTTTTATAATAAATAGAACACCCTTTATATTATTATTTTTTGTTAGATGGAGGATTAAACAATAAACATTTTTTTGTATTTAAAGTATTTTAAAAATTTTAGCGGTTTCGCAAATATTCGCGGTTTTATTATTATTCTATATTATGTTTCATTCTCCATCTAACATAGAAATAATATACAAGGTGTTCTATTAAAAAAAACGAAGAAAAACTATTTTATATTTTAGAAAGTTTGGCATAAAATTTTGAACACCCTGTATGGTTTAAGATTACGATATTTGTAGCAAAGTAAGTACAGACCAACAACAGTACCTAATATAGTTTTGATTTCAGGACATTTCTTGTATTTTTAATAATTTGTTTAAAAAGGCTGACAAAATTAATGTAGTTTCTCATATATGTATATTTGTTAACATCTATGAAACTGTCAAAATATATTTAATAATATCTTAGAATTATGTAATAATAAATGCAATAATACACAAGGTGTTTCATTTAAGAAATATCATCCCGCCCCACTCACACTTTTTTGAGCCCTGTAGAAGTTAATTTTTTTTTCCTGAAATACATCCTAATACATAGTTTATAGTACGAGAGGTAGCAACGTCGGAAAAATAAGTATTTTAAGACGTCTGGCTCTTTGATATAACTTTTACTATGCTCTCTAGAATAGCATGCGGCCAGTCTGGCTGCCGGTAACCGTTGCGTTCCCTACTGATAAATCGAACATGTATCCATAGCGCAGTGCGAGTTTCCCACCACGAACCGATGATTCAGGGTTCGAATCCGGGTCGTCAAATACTTTTTTATTTTATTTTCGTTTATATTCTGATAGTAAAGTATTAAATATTTGTTTTTTTTAATCACCAGAATTATTTAATACTTTCCTATCAGAATATAAACAAAAATAAAATAAAAAAGTCTTTGTCCTGGCCCGGATTCGAACTCTGAATCATCGGTTCGTGGGCGGAAACTCTACGCACTGCGCTATGGAGACATGTTCGATTTATATTGAATACTAGAATTTATAGGACTAAATTTATAACAAATATAGGATCTTCTTCTGATTCGCAGTAGTGAACGCAACAGGTATCGGCAGCCAGACGAGCCGCATGCTGTTCCAGAGAGCATAGTAAAAGATATATCAAAGAGTCAGACGTCTTAAAATAAAAAACGGTTTGCACTTAAACAAAATTCCTAACTTTTTTATTATAGAAGCTACACATGTCCGACTCACTATTGCCGGACCCTGTATAATAAATTTACAAAAGAACAGTGTCATCGAGATCCCCTGCTACAATTTTTTTGTCCCAGCCACTGAAGGCATTTTATATATTCCTTTTGGTAAAATGCATTTAGGCAAATGCATAAAAAAATTTTCGAAAAGTTAATAAAATTGTTTTTTCCTATTGTAAAGACAATCCGGGGACGTACTGTATATAGATTAATTAAGTAGTTAAAATAATAGCGGCTGTCAATATTGAATTGGCCGAAATTTATTAATGTAAATCCATCTCCTGAATGAACATTTTTAATCGACACAGAGCACTCGAGTTTATAATAAATTATACTTCCGATGGATCGGTGCATAAAATTAGAATTATGTTGTTGTATTACACTATACCGAGTGAGAAAGAAATAATTTACAAGCTCGTAATAAAGTTTCATAATTAAACGCCTATAAAGGTATCAACGTAGTTTTCTTCCAAAAAAATATTTGTCAGAAGGTATTCAATATTTAATCAAATACTTTTGAAATCGATGGAAATAAGTTCTACATATTTTTATAAATTTAAAAAGTAAAATGTACCTTTATAAGGTCTTGTCACGTTCCATCTTCGTTTGTTAATTTCTGATTAACAGTATTTTGAAATAGTCAAACTGTACGTTTTTGATATTTAATAAATAAAATTAAACGATGCTCAAAATTACCATTCTGTACAGGGTGGTGTCCAACTTTAAGAACTAGTTATCATTTTGCGTCAGTTAAAACAAAAAAATTCTCAGAAATTTGCCGAAAATGCAAACTTATCCTACATCAGAAAGAATTAATATGATTCTATTAGTTAGTGAATGCAGTGTGCATTCACCAATTAATAGAATACTTAAATGGTCCTGATTTTATCTAGTCTGTTTTTTATGGGGATATGTTAAAGACAGTGTTTACAAAACTCGATCAACTATTGTCGACAACATGAGAAAAATTATTACAGCTGCTTTTCGAGGTATAACTCCACATAATGCCTTTTAAAATAAAAAGAGCCTGTTGAAAAAACAATCATTTTATGCAGTTAACAGGAACGGAAGCATTTTGAGCATTTGATTTCATCTAGATAATTTTGTCACATAATTATAGGTTTATATCCAGTTTTAATTCTGTAATAATTAAAATATGTTTTAAACGTGTATCTTTTTATTACCATTGAGTATTTTACTCTACAATCTTTATTTTTTGTTAAATTAACAAAAGGTATATCACAGCCACCTTAGATTTTTTCAAATAATAAAGATCTACTGACGTAAAATCATAAAAATTAAAATATCTAGGAAAATCTTTGTCTGAGGGGTAGGCAACCTTAATAATATTTTGAAGATATATAAATTCCCCATTGAATACCGGAATGATATACTTGGTGTTCCATTTAAAATAAAGGAGTAACTTGCTTTTAAAAGTGACTTATGTTCTGTATTAATTTTGTCTCACCATGTTTAACATACAATGGTTACTGTAATTAAATATCAGGCTATACTTTAATCAACTAAAATTTAGGTAGCTGTTATCGAAATTTAAAATTTACTCTTAATTTTCACAAAATGTGAAATATGTGAAAATCCTTAGATTTTAGGTATATGATTCTTTAATAAAACTTACCTTTATTTTTGTCATAGAATCCGAAAATCAATTAATATATCGTGTGTTTCATTAGAAAAATCACAACTTTGATGTGTCACTTTTTTTGGAGACACCCTGTATAATTATATATATTTTTCTAAAATGCTTTCAGTTAACCTACATATGCTGCCAAAATTTTATTGCGATACAAACTACCGTTCTCCTTGGAGCTTCCGCGGCGTATGAGAAGCGCCACCCCGTATTGGTTAAAAGTTACTTCGCCAAATACCTTCATTTTCTGACCTTGTTTTGAACGCCTGGATGAAAATGTGCTCTTATTTTGTTAACGTTTCTTTTCTAAGTTGAACACTGTAGTTGTATAGAAAAATTATAATTTTTTACATTGAAAAATATGACCATTTCACAAGTAACAAAGTCAAATTTTGTAAATTTTCATGAAGCTCAAGAAAAGACAAAAAATTGACGTCATTAAATAGACATAATTTGCAAAAATGTTTCAATCTATAATTTATTTTTGCATCAGTCCCAATCAGTAATCCTCTTACACCAGTATTGCCAACTATTTCAATCGTTGTTAATCGGAGCGTATTTAGAAAATATTATTATATTTTAAAAAAATAATAAAATTTCTCTGGTCTTTATTCCCAAATAAAAATAGAACTATTACAAAAAAAAGGAAAATATGTAGGTATTTAAAATAAAAAATAACACGCTGGTAAAAAAAACATAAACACTGTAACCAAAAAATTTAAACAAAAATAGTCAATTAATTCTAAATGAGAAGGAGCGAAATTCAGAACTTGAAATTAATTCCTTAAAATATCTAGAATCGAGGTCCAAATCTTAAAAAATGAAAGTGATAATACAGTAATGCCACGCCCTTTTTAATTTGAAGTTCAATAAAACACAAGTTTACTTAATGCAGAATGAGTTGCATAGAGGCCACTAGTTTTTTAATTTTAACAGCCGGGCGGTCGGGGTTCAAAGATATTAATAAAAGGACGCCACGAGATTATACTCTATGAACTCGGCAATAAAGATGTAACTATTAAGTAGACTTCAACACTAACCTCGAACTGTTGAGTGCAACTACCATGAACTTCAAATATTACTATAATTATTTGAACTTGAGTGACTCTAACTTAACTATGAGACTAAACTGTAAATAATACTACTAAAAATATTTAAGCAATTTATTAAAATATTAAAAAGTTAAATATATATATAAAAAAATTAACGAAATGTAAAATGCAATATGTTAAGAAGTTTAAATCGAAAGGTTGGAAGAGAAAATATAATTTTTAAATTAAATGAAATAACTAAACCTATGACGTCAAACCCTCTTATCTAACTTAATACTAAATACAATCAGGGTGGTTTATACCCATAAATCAAGTCTAAAATTATACTAATATCTAAACGATCTTACTCTACAGTCTTGAAATTACTTGAAACTTCCTCCGGGTAAGCTACGGTGTATAGCTATGGGGTGGCTACAGCAGGGTACAGCAGTTCGGTGTACTGTCACTGGAGCCCACGGATGTTAGCAGACGTACGGATGCCGGCCAGGTGTAGGACTTCAAAAGGTGAACATAAAAAAACATCAACGAGGGTTTATGATGTCCAACGGGTAACTCTACACACGGGCAACAGGAACGGATGGAATTCTGGACTGTTCTGTGCTACGGTCTGGATCGGTCTTCTTGCTCTTGGAACTGTTCGGGGACTTCTAGGGCACGTGGAATCGGAATATCGGTCGGAAAAATTTGGCTATTTTAATCCCATTGCGGAAATTGGTCGGTGGTCCATAAAAATCCACAAAATCCAACCACGTCTCTGACCAAATGTGTTTCGGAAGCCTTAATCCTTCTTTACGAAGACCTGCTATTCACCAACAGAGAATGCTTCACGAAACGGCAGCCAGTTCTTCACGACGATATTCTCGGTCGGGGAGTACACAAGAAGTGATGCAAGGATTCGATTTCCTTCACAAAATCAGATTTCAACCGGAAATCTCCCTCCAGGATATAGATAGAGAACTATATATCTTGACTAGTCCAACTCACAAAAAGGCATAAATAAAAAATGATGTTCTAGAATATTTTCTCCTCAGCCATATTCCATATCCGGTCAATGAACGAACTAAACTCAGAAATTCCACAATTAAAAGAACGAATTGCACACTGCGATCCACATCAAAAATAACCAGTTAAACTACGAAATTTTATCTGATAATTATAAAATTTCAATAACCAAAACAAAGGATAAATAAATCCAAAAACATCTGATTTGATCTGACAGTGACAAGTGACGGATAAAAGTGATGATCAAAGATATAGAGAGATGGACAAAAAGCCTACTGCTGGTCGGCATTAGTGACAGTGGAGCTGAAGCTGTATAATCTAGCGGTGTATATCGGGTTGCATAATGGTAAAATACTAAATAAAATAATATTTAACAATAAAATTATAGTAAACATGATGCAAAAATAACAGTTATTTGCGATAATTTATGAGCTAGCACACAGAGGTCGTTGCGAGGAAATTTGACTGTTACAGTAATCAATTTTAAGTGGAGAAATTTAAGTGGAATTGATGAAATAATCAATTTGATACACCTTGTAGAATGCATAGACTCGCCTACAAAGTTCCTTAATACTCGATCCAGGAATAGCTTTGCATTTAATGCTCCAAAACAGCATAGCTCAGTTTAGACAGTTGGGTTAAAATAGCAAATTTGGCTTGTAAAATGTTTATCTTTAGATATTAACATAATAGGCAGGTATTTACTTAAGTCTGAGGTGTTTTAACCAATTAATTCTAAATAGCTACACCTACTAACTTAATATTTGTGTTTTGGATTAATATAGCAGAAAAGATGACTGATGTGAAATTAAAAACTCTTTCTTGAAGTATTTAAATTTTAAAAATTGAAAGATTATTGAGAAAAAAGGCATTTATTTCATATACTGTATTGTAAGTTGTAAGTCATATTTTACATACTTTATTTCAGTCCGAAAAATAAGGTTTTAAACTTCAGAGTCTCGCAATTAGTGGTTTCAATTACACTCTATACTTTTTAATTTACGATCATGTTTAAAAAACAAATTAAAATTAATATCCAATTGTATCCATAGAGAAAGCTTAATATTTAGATTACAAAACAATAAACTTTTGATTTCTAACTACAATTTCTCTTGACGGTTGATATTCAAAGGCCTAAATGACATTCCTCGCAAGTTTTGAAGTATAAATAATGGAAAAGTTGAAAGTTTGTTAACTTTTTCTACTAATTGTATATTACTACCACTAATTTTAACTAATTCTCAATGCTTATGTTGAATCTAGATAGAGGTACAAACTTCTACGCTAATTGAAACTAAAATTTTTAACCACTAATTATACTACAAAATTTGCCAGAAATGTCATTTTGGCTTTTAATTATCATCCGTCAAGAGATATTGTAGTTTCTCTATGGATTTATGGATACTAATGACTACCGCATGGGGGAGGGGAGGCTGTTACTAGGATATTCTATTACTTGTAAAAAATGCTTAATTATTTAAAAAATAAGTCTTATCCACACAATATTAAATAATTTGAATTAATTATTATTATTACTGATTAATTTCTGATTGTACATCATTTTTTGACAAAAGGTATTCAGTGATAAGAAGAGATAGAAGAAGTGAAGCAATAAAAAAGAAAATATCTTATGAGGTAATAGACAGAAACTGTTATAATGAATGTATCCTAATTAAATTAAAACTTAAAAAGTCTATTTTATATATGTGTATTGTCTATATGAGACCTAACAGTGGTATTGATAACTTTGAGAGATTTTTAAGTGTATTAGAAAATATTTTATCTACTTTAAATCATAAGATTTTAATTTTAGGTGATTTTAACCTGCCATATTTTTGTTTAGGATCTGATGATAAATGTCTCCTGATGCAACAATTTTTGAGCCTACACGATTTGAGGCAATTGAATACTGTAAATAATAGTACGGGTAGACAATTGGATTTAGTCATTTCAAATGTTGACGCGATAATTTCACGGTCAGAGTGTCCCCTACTTACGGAGGATACATACCACCCAGCAATAGACATACAATTGTCGTTGCAGAGGGAGCGGGAAGTGAGTACGTTTATGAGGGGCTATAAATATAATTTTACCAAGGGTAACTTCCTCCTGTTATTTAATCTTTTGAGCGAATGTGTCTGGTTGGATGTATTGTCTTGTCAGGATGTAAACGAAGGTGTTAATGCTTTTTACAAACACATGTATAGATGTTTGGATACCTCGATACCTAAGTGCACGGTAAGGGACACTTCTCGGGTCAGAAAGTATCCTCCTTGGTTCACCTCGGACCTGGTTCATATTACTAGAAGGAAAAACCACCTACATGCTCTAAAAGCTAGAAGTAGAGTAAGTTTGTCAGGTATTAATGAATTTAGATCATTGAGGTATGATATTAAAAACTGACAAGATTAAATTATGCTAATTATAAAAAAACAATTAACAATAATATCAATAACGATTCCAGTACCTTCTGGTAATTCGTGCGCAACAGATCACATTGTGGGGGTGTGCCAAGGAGGATGAACTCAAATAATGTGGACTTGAGAGATGAACAGAGTATTGCTGATGCGTTTGCGCAATATTTTCAGTCTGTATTTGAACCAAATACCCCTGTACAACAATTTTGTCGTTATGAGAGCGGCTTTCGTTTCCCTCGGGTATCCGATGATGACATTCTGTCCAGCATAAAGACCTTAAAGCCTAAAAAACAACTGGTCCTGATAATATACCTCCTTATATGTATATGTATATAAGGGATGTGCTAGTTTTCTGGTCGCCCCCCTTAAACATATTTTTAATTTAGCTCTGAAGCAGGGATTTTTCCTGACAAGCTTAAAGAAGCCACTGTAACACCTATATCTAAAAAGGGAAAGAGGGAAAATGTTCATGATTATCGACCTATCAGCTTACTAAATAGTCTGGCTAAAATATTTGAGAGAATTATATATAACTACATATACTCATTTATATCTGATAGAATTTCAAAATATCAACATGGTTTCCTGCCGGGAAGGTCAACAGTTACAAACCTACATCATCAATCACATCAACATGTATCGAAGGCAATATCAAACAAACAGCAACTTGATATCATATATACGGACTGTGCAAATGCTTATGATAAGGTGAATTTGTGTGTTATGATTGAAAAACTGGCAGATCTCGGGTTATCAGGTGAGTCGCTGTGGTTTTTATCTTCATACTTAACTTCTAGAGTTCAAAGAGTTAAGATAGGTAATGTTTATTCCAATCAATATGTTGCCACCTCCGGGGTACCCCAGGGCAGTATACTGGGCCCTCTTTTGTTTTAATCTTTATTAATGATTTGCCTGAGAGTCTGAGGGTGTCTTTGGGGCTGTTTTTTGCGGATGATTTTAAATTATTTAAACCAATCAATAATATTGATGATACTAGGGCTCTCCAAACTGATTTGAAATTAGCTCTGGACTGGTTTAAGGAGAACAAGATGCTTGTTAATACTAAAAAGTGTTGTGTTGTTTCTTTTTCCCGGAGGATCAATACAGTCATTGAAGACTACTACATTGGAAATTATAAGATTGTGAGGTGTAAGGAAGTTAAAGACCTCGTAATGATTTTTCAGGACAATTTTAAATTTAACATTCATTACAACTACCTGATTAACAAGGCATATAGGATTCTTGGTTTTTTTATGCGTAATAGTAAAGATTTCGATATACAATCAACTACAAGACTTTATACCTCTCTTGTAAGACCGCCTCTTCAATATGCGTCAAATATCTGGTCTCCCAATTGTTACACGCACAGTAACGAGATTGAGAAGGTTCAAAAACGTTTCCTTCGTTATATTTACATTAAAAGAAACAACATGTATCCAACAATGATTTCTTACAGATCAATGTTGGAAACATTTCAGTTAACTTCGCTGGCCTCTAGGAGAAGGACACAGGCTATCATGTTTGTATATAACATTATTAATAATTTAAAATATGCTGACTGTGGTCTGATTAATAGCATCAAGTTTAGGGTACCAAAGATTAGGTTGAGAGTGAGTAAGTTTAATCTTTTTTACCTTGATGGTGGAAGCCTCTCGCCATTCACGTTTATGCCCACCATTTGTAATGATATGTTGTCTGGGAACACAATTCCCGATATGTTTAGCATTAAGTTTGGCGAACTTAGGCGCATCTTGTTGGTGCATCAGGAGACAAATCTGGTGTGATAGGTTTCATTGTTTTTCTTTATTGCACATTTTATAAATTAAATATTATGTACTTTATTCTTATTTACTTTATTTATTGTTATATATACTTTATTTATAATATTTGTATGTACTTTTGTAGTACATGTCTAGTTTTAAGTAATTGTAATTGTATTTGTTTTCTTTAGGCCTTTACATGTAGCTACCTCAATAGGTGTTTGTAATGAGTAAAATAAAATAAAATAAAATAAATTTTCCCCAGTTAACTTTTACAGTATATGTTTCGGAATTCTAGATATAAAATAAAATCTCAATCATACTGTATTGTGTAATTTACTGGACTTAACGTAAATATCTATTATTTTATAAAGAAAATATTTTTAGGAGACAAAAAATTGGCCCCATATAAAATTATTTAAAATCTACGAGAAATAGGAGTCTCAGATTTGTCATAAAAATAGCTATAAGAGAATATGCGCAAAAAGTTTTCAAGTATGCATACTTTCGAAAAGTTCAGACGTTGCAGTCAATTCTTATCTGAACTTGCAGTTAAACCTCAGAGACGACGTTAGGATAAAAGTTAATATTAAAATTCGAGAAAGTACATAAGATGTGGACGGGGATGGAACTGAATAATATACGGGAAAAGAATATCAGTTTTGGTTTAGTTTTATAAAGTTTTTGAGAGAGTTTGGCTTTCTATATTTCGACAACGGAAAATGTAGGAATATGTTATGATACACCTTATACAGGGTGAGTTTTAAATAAGTGCAAATATTTTTGCGGGCTGGTAGGTCTCGATAAAATAAACATATATTTTTTCTTTACCGTTTTCCAGATAAGTCAAAATAACCGATTTATTGAAGTTTTAAAATTAAAAAAAATATTTTTAAAATAATTTGAGAGCCACTGGATTTTTTCTGTATTGGCATCCCTTTTAGTGTCGTAAGCATGGTAATATCATAGTAGAAAGAAAAGAGTAGTTTTACTCTCCCAAATATGTTTTGCCAGTTTTTACAATCTGTCGAATATCAGCAGATTGCAGAGAGTTTTTCAGTTGAGTTTTGCGTTCCGTCCGTCGACCTGCGAGGTTCGAGCGTTGCGTCCCAGCACAGAGACGGACTGACAAAAAATGATAACATAAATATTTTTTGTTATATGCGAAAGTCCATTGATACTTTCTAGCAGTCGAAATCAAACTCTTCTAAATAAGAAGTGATCTCTTATTGATCTTGCTTCTGAAGTTCTTTTGATGTTCCTATAATGTTTATTAGCAATTACTGAAGTTTATAAATGGTAATTAATTGCCAAACGTACTTGACGTTTAGAAGAAGCTTATTCCAGATCTGGAAATGTTATTCCCCGATCCTCTATAAAAACAATTCTGTAGAAATATCTGCTTTCTATAGAAATGTTTTTTATGTAAACATATTTCTATCAACGTCTTTTTTCGACTATTTTGAATTTTTAAAATATGCTACTATTAAAAAATCTCGAGAAGGGAAATTAGATATTGAGCTATTACGTAGCACTAGGTCACACTGTATATTACAAACATTACTAAACTAAAAGTTCATTAATTGTTTTGTTCACTCTAAGAAGATATATGCCAAATCAAATCTATTTTCTCCACGTTCTGCAAGCAACTGAACATTTCTTCGTGCCCAGCTAATGGAATTAAAAGTTTTATTTCACCCTTTCCTGACCCAAATTCCTTTTAGAGAAGCAAACATAATAATACTGAGTGTAAAGTAATAAAATAAAGTTTTACTGTAAAGATCCCGAGTTTTATTTACCAATCCAAACAGATACTAAAAATAACACTGCAGTAGGGATATGCATTTTATTTAGAAATACATCGATATTAGTCTGGGAGTTAGACCACATAATATGAGTGAAATTGTTAAAATGTAACTTTCTGTGTAGCTTAAATATAGCCAGTATATTACTTTTTTGCTCTGTGAAATTTTTCGAAAACGGTTTGTTCTCTTTCTTTTATTTCTTTCTTCTTTATTTATTTTATTTTTTTGGTTTTCTATAAACATAGAAAAAAAAACAAGAAATACAGACAGATACTTCACATGAAATCACAATATAAGTGTAAAAAAGGTGTTATAAAAAGTTTATATGATAGGGCAAAAATAATATGTTCAGACAATAATTCACTAAACAGGGATATAAACCACATAAAATTACATTAATAAAAAACGACTGAGCACCGTCTTTTATTGACAAAACATTAAATGAAATACAAACCCCAAATCATAGACAGAATACACACAATGATAATAATACACAATCTATACAATTTAAAATTCCATACAAACGAGACGTTTTGGAAAAAATAAAGATAGGAAAACAAAGGGCGATTTTTACACATCTAAGATTTGGCAGCATTCATGGGACACAGGGCACAGAATAAATTTTAACTCCAAAATTATAATGAAAGAAGCAATAACCTCCAAAAGAAAAATAAAAGAGGTTTTTTTAATTCTATCTAATAAAAATGAATGTATTGCTCATGCATCTGTAGAGGTTAGTTATGTATGGCAATCGCTTCTTTGATTTTAAAGAACATAATATAAATAAACATAACGTAAGTAAAAATTAAAAACGAATTAAAAAATAATCATAGACAAAGTTTGAAGCTTTTTGGTTTTCCAGTATATCCACAAAATATTTTTGCTCATATTTTGATTCATAAAATACTCTTCTTTTATAACTTACGTTTATATTATTCAAATAATATCCGGCTAAAAGTTTTTGTGATTTCTTTCGTAGAAATAGGCACAGATGGCCTTATTCAGAGAACATATGCGTTGAATGTGGTAAATCACTGTTAGGATTATAAATAGAACACAGTGTGCTAATTTTAAATACGAAGTATGCTTAACCAAAATAATGCCCATATAAGTAGTGTTTTGATTGTGATATTCTTAGCTGATTTAGTATTTGGAAAATACATCTAATTTTCTGTTTACATCTGGTTTGTATATCTTCTCTGGGTGTTGTTGTTTTGTACAGTATGATTTCTGTATATTTAAATATACTGTCTATAAGAAAATTCTTGTAAAACGTCGCAAAATTGTAATATTTAAACTGTATTAACAAACAATATAGAAACGTTCTAGGTTTACTGATTTCTCTGGATCTATTAAACTACCCTGACGAAGGGAAGGCTCCCTTGTGGGTTCCCTATATCTGTAGTAAGATTTATACCGAACCAGTCAATATCTTGATTAGCTATAAAGTGGATTGACCGCATGTAAACTTAATTAAGCAAATTTACATGTGTTATGGTCTACCGACATCTGTCAATTGATATGTACACAAATTAGATCTTAAATTTGTTAGTCTTATATAGGGTGGTGCACCCATATATAGGGTGGTTTAAATTGATTTACATTGACTATTTGATAGCTGGAAAAGGCCACATTTTTTGCGAGGTCTCGTGAAGTTTTTTTTTCTAAGATCGCACATCCCCAAGGTACTCAAGTTCGTACCGCAAAAATAATCAAAGGACTCACTGGTTCTAACAACTATGATGATGATATACAGGATGGCGCACCTCATTCGCCTCGGTTGATTATACGAAAACGGAATGATGTAGAAACAAAATATTTTATAGGTATATGTGAGAAGGCAGTGTGCATAATTTAAAATTATTTTGAAATGTACAGGGTGTGTCAGAAGTAAGATCCATACCATAGTTATATTTTTCCTTATGGAACACCCGGTATTTTATTGCATTTTTGGATTCTTGTACATAAAATAGGGCATTTATTATAACGGTTTAATATGTTTAAATGCTTTGGTTTTTGAGATATATAAAAATATTTAAAAATGCATGCTATAATAAAAGAGTTTGTGAACACCCTGTACACTACTTTTCAGAATTAATTCTTGTGCTGACTTTCAAGCCAAAGAAATAGACTTTACTAAAAAAATTGATTGCTTCCTTAAATGTATACAGGGGTATCAAAAATTGCTGGTCTATTTTAAATATTTATTTTACATAAAAACTTCGTTATTTCAAATGCAACACTATGTATTTTTTTTAAATAAGTCGAAGCAGATTTAAATGCTTTTTCAAACTATATTAGGGTTTACTATACCTATCTAGCCCAGATTTTGAATAAAAAGCGATTTTTCAATAAAATTGTAATCAAGATGACTGGTGTTGCCATGGCAATTTTCTAGTGACACTTAGCAGCTATTTTCAAAATCGACATTAGTTTATCGAATTTATTTAAATTTATAACAGGCTATTTTTTATTAAATTTACCTGGAATAAGGTTAATAAGTAAGTATTTATTAATTTATCAAGAAAAATGAAGCAGTGTCTGCTGGCGGAAAGAATGTTACTAGTGATTTTATTTTGTGAGGACAATTGCTTGTTGGCTTGAAGGGTTTATGCTCAAAGATATTCAAATAGGAATTTTTTTGACAAGCATTCCTTTGAAAAACTACTTTTCCTATTTCCAGAGCTCATAGTGCGGTATATGAAAAACCTATCATACAGAAACCTGTCGTTGGAAGTGAAGAAAATGAATTTGCCTTAATTGGTTCTTTTATAGAAAATCCAATATATCTAAGTCATCGTAATATAAATCAAAGAACAACATCTTTATTTTTCTTGATAAAATAATAAATACTTACTTATTAAACTATTTTGTAGGTAATTTAAATAAAAGTAAACTGTTATAAATTTAAATAAAGTCCATAAACTAATGTAAGTTTTGAAAATAGCTACTAACTGTCACTAGCAAATTGTCATGGCGACACCAGCCATCTTGATTGCCATTTTATTGAAAAATCCTTTTTATTCAAAATCTGAGCCAGATAAGTATAGGAAACCCTAACATAGTTTGAAAGAGCATTTAAATCTGCTTCGACTTATTAAAAAAAACATAGTGTTGTATTTAAAATAACGAAGTTTTTATGTAAAATAAATATTTAAAATCGACCAGCAATTTTTGATACACCTGTATACATATTGAAACAATAATTTCTTTTAGTAAAGCTTATTCCTGTGGCTTCAAAATCAGCACAAGAATTAAGTCTGAAAGGTAATGTACAGGGTGTTGACAAACTTTTTTATTATAGCATGCATATTTAAATATCTCAAAAACCAAAGCATTTAAACATATTAAACCCTTATAATAAATGCCTTATTTTATGCCCAAGAATCCAAAAATGAAATAAAATACCGGGTGTTCCATAAGAAAAAATATAACTTTGGTATGGATCTTAGTTCTGACACACCCTGTACATTTCAAAATAATTTTAAATTATGCACATTACCTCTCTACATATACCCACAAAAAAATGTGTTTCTACATCTTTTCGTTTTCGTATAATCAACCAAGGCGAATGAGGTGCGCCACCCTGTATACTACGATGAATAAATTAGGCAAAGAAAATAAAGTCCTCCTACTTTAGGTGCCAGCCCACCAAGGGATAGAAGGTAATGAAAAAGCAAACGATCTAGCTAGAAAAGGAGCGAACATTCCACTAACTGGACCAGGGCCCAAATCAGCCCAAATTCTGAAACTTTGACATAAAAACGTTACGCTTCCAAAGGGGTAAGCGAAAGTATTCGATTAGCGGAACGCTAAGCAGTCGATTTTGGTATTCTTGTTGCCGTGCGAATCTTTTTCTGGATACACATTGAGCACGTATTGGCAGCATCGCAATTTCTCAAGTATCTAATAGTTTATTAATAGTCAAATGTAGATAAAATAACGAGAAATGTCAATGTTACGTGAATTTTATAACCTATTGTTGAGTATGTCTATTTTTCTATGGATGTGTCATTATTCTTATTATACGAGGGAAAAGTTGAAGACCCTTCTCAGCATTTTCAATGCTTTCTACAATATATATAGCTGCCAAGTCGTAAAATGTCAATTACTTATTGAGGAATTGATAGAAGAAGAAATAGTTTTCACTAGAGAGCAAGAGAACGAACAAAAAAATAGTTTTTTTTTATTTTTATTGACAGTTCGACAAACAAAACGATACTTTATTTTGAATAAATTTTTGTCCCCTAAATTTTCGATTTTAAAAAGTATTCGATTAGCAGAACGCCAAGAAGTCGATTTTGGTATTCTCGTTGCCGTGCGAATCGTTTTCTGGATACACGTTGAACACATATTGGCAACATCGCAATTTCTCAGGTAAATAAATATAAAACAATGAAAAATGTCAATGTTACGTGAATTTCATAACCTATTGTTGAGTTATGTCTTAGTTATGTCAACCTATTTGTCTATGGATATGTCGTTATTCTTATTATACGAGGAAAATGTTGAAGACCCTTCTCATCATTTTCGATGCTTTCAACAATATTTATAGCTGCCAAGTCGTAAATTGTCAATTATTACTTATTGAGGAATTGATAGAAGAAGATATAGTTTTCACTAGAGAACGAACAAAAAAAATATATTTTTTTATTTTTACTGACAGTTCGACAAACAAAACGATACTTTATTTTGAATAAGCAAAAGTATTCGATTAGCAGAACGCCAAGCAATCGATTTTGGTATTTCCGTTGCCGTGCGAATCGTTTTATGGATACACGTTGAGCACATATTGGCAGCATCGCAATTTGTCAGGTATCTAATAGTCAAATGTGGATAAAACAATGAAAAATGTCAATATTACGTAAATTTCATAACCTATTGTTGAGTTATGTCTAGTTATGCCAACCTATTTTTCTTACTTACTTACTTACTGCCATTACTCGCTGACGAGTAATTGACACGCATCAGAAGATGGTTACGCAAGGCGTTTCCTGTCATGAGCTTTTCTGTGACTGAAAAGCCCCATACGTGATGTAACTATCTCTCTTCGGCACTCCGGGCATTCAAAAATCTCATTACTTTGTTGCCTCTTTACATTTTGGTTGTCGTTATTAACTGAATTTACAATTCTCCTCCATTGCGTTCTATTGTGCGCTGCTTCCTCCCACTTATTCTGCATACTTATCCCCTTTAAGTTTTCATGAAAAACATCCTTGTATCTTTTGAGTTGTCCACCCGGTTTCCTCTTACCCTCTACAAGTTCACCGTAAAGAAGAGATTTCGGTAGGCGGTTTTCTTGCATCCTGCATACGTGGCCAGCCCATCTTAAGCGAGATTTAGTAATCATGACTTCAGCGCTCTCACAGCTTGCTTTTTCAAGGATTGATACGTTTGAGACATGGTGGTACCATTTGATTCTCAACAGTTGTCTAAGGTGTCTCTGTTGCAACTTGTTTAATGCGCTCGTGTGCCAGCTGTACGGCCGCGGCACCCAGCTTTCGCTTTCATATAACATGATGGGGATTATTACTGCTCAATACACTGAAGGTTCCTTTTTTGGTGCTCAAGTAGACTTGAGCACCTATTTTTCTATGGATATGTCATTATACTTATTATACGAGGGAAATGTTGAAGACGCTTCTCAGCATTTTCGATGTTTTGAACAATATTTATAGCTGCCAAGTCGTAAATTATCAATTACTTATTTAGGAATTTATAGAAGAAGAAGTGATTTTTACTTAAGAACAAGTGAACGCACAAAATCACAATATTTTCTATTTTTACTGGCAGTTCGGTAAGGAAAACGGTCCTTTAAATTATCCGTTTAGCCAAATTGCTTAGCGCAATCAGTAAAGACGCTAAGCGCCTAATGAGAATAACCATCAGACGAGAATGCCCAAATCGGTAGTTAAGTGCGCGCTAAGCGAAAATTAACGTCATATACGCTGAGCGTTTTCAAAGTTACAGAATTCGGGTCCAGAACTGTTCTGCTTCCCAAGTGGAAACCAACTGAAAGCGGAACTCAAGAACCTCGAAGACTCCATCCGTAATCTGGAATGGGAATTCCCCAACGTTCTAAGACCTCGAAGAAACTTTTCAAGATATACGACCTAGAAAATCAAAGATTTTCCTTGATTTAAGCAAGAACAATATTCGGATTGTCACTGAGTTTAGTTAACGTGAGACTGTCTCCTCAATGAACACCTCAGTAGGTTGAAGCTAAGAAACAACGATGAATGCAGATTCGTGGGGAAAATGAGGAAACACCAGGGCCCGAATTCTGTAACTTAGAAAACGCTAAGCGCTTTTAGACGCTCAGCGTATATGACGTTATTTTTTGCTGAGCGCGCACTTAACTAACGATTTGGGTATTCTCGTCTGACGCGCTTAGCGTCTCTACTGATTGCGCTAAGCGCTTTGAAAACGGTTGCCTTAAAGGATCGTTTTGCTTGTCGAACTGTCAGTATGCTGTCAGTGAAAATCGAAAAAATTGTGATTTCATGCGTTATCTTGCTCTTTAGTGAAAACTACGACTTGTTCTATAAATTCCTAAATAAGTAATCGACAAATTACAAGTTGGTAGCTATAAATATTGTTCAAAACATCGAAAATGCTGAGAAGCGTCTTCAACATTTCCCTCGTATAATAAGAATAATGACATATCCATAGAAAAATAGGTTGACATAACTCAACAATAGGTTATAAAATTCACGTAACATTGACATTTTTCATTGTTTTAATCACATTTGACTATTATATACCTAGAAAATTTCGATGCTGTCAATATGTGCTCAACGCGTATCCAGAAAACGATTCGCACAGCAAGGAGAATACCAAAATCGACTGCTTGACGTTCCGCTTATCGCATACTTTCGCTCACCGCTTTGAAAGCGTAACGTTTTTATGTCAAAGTTACAGAATTCGGGCCCAGAACACCTCATCACTGAGTGCGCTAAAACGACAATCATTCTTGCCATAAACTTTGGTACGACTGATCTCGGAGATGGAGATCTAGCTGGAGGAGATCGGCTGATGGAGATCTAGATGGAGAATCTAACCTCTGTCTTTTTTTTACTGGTTTTTGCCCTGAGACTGTATGATGAGTTATAACTGAAGAAAAGGAGACAAAATAGATCTATAAGTTCGCGTACTATGACGATGACATTCAAAAATAATATTAATTGATAATAAAACAAACAATTTAGTAAATTTGTTTCAATCACACAGAAGCCTCTGTACTTAGAACTTCTATACTTATTAATCCCCTAAAGTCTCTTAACCTCTGAGAGTAATATTTGAGAGCACTGGTGTCACGCTGCTTCCTAATAACAACGTCGTTGTAACGGAAGAATGACCGTCTTTGCATCTCATAATAGGCATTAAAGTTTAACGGCTAACAAAGGGACCGTTGCACTTCTGGCACATACACGTACGTATGCACGTATGACGGCGAAGGTAAGCAAATCTGGAACGGATTTACATACAAACCGATTCTGTTAGTGCTTTCATGTTGTTGTTGTCAAGTTAGTCCTCGGTAAGGATGTTGGCATTACATATTAAATCTCGAGAGACTCGAAAGTGATAAATAGAGCGACAGGGTCGTATAGTTGTCTGTTTCGTCTGAATGTAATTAAATAGAACTGTAACTTATTAAAAATAAATAGTACAGGTAAAGAGACGTAATTTACAGGGTGTAAACTAACAAGGCACTGTATACAGGGTGTTTCAAAAAACATGTGCCATCCTCTCCATAAAAATACGATTTATCTTTTTATTAACATATAAGTACTATTCTCTTTCATTTCGTAGCTACAGGGGGTTAAGGTCTTCATCTTTAACTACAATTATAATACCCTATACTGTTTGACCAGCGGATCTGAAGCTACGGAAGGAATGCGAGAAAAAAAAATCGATATTGCCACGTTTATCTATAAAATTGCAAAATTGCCCGACATGAACTATAAAGTTAATATATTTTTATTATATATAATGTGTTTAGCATATATTCTGACGTATATTACTAAGGAATTTTAACGTGGTTCATATTGTTGGATATGTTTTATTTAATAACTTATTTCTTTCATTCTGTATAATCTGCTTATTACGAAAGGTGAAGATATATCAAGGACATCATTGACAAACCGGCATCGCCGCGCATGGCCGCCTATTCATCGAACATGATTGGCTGGCGAGAGTACGTCACAGGATTTGTTACCACGCGGTTGCCATGGCTTTTACGCCTTTCCTATTCGCTAGCCTTATCCCCAACTTCACGGTCACTTCTGAAAAGAGTGGAAATATTGAATACTATTGAAATATCCAGTGACGGTGTCATTCTTTTGATCATTATTACTTTCTCTCGTTATTTTATACCGGTTATCCTAAACTTTATTCCTATATTTTTCGTATATTTAATAGTTAAGTTGTGTTTTATTGTTTTGTTATCTTGTTATAATGTTTTTCGTTAGTAGTTTTTAATAATAAGTTTGATCGCATATTTGTATTTTAAAATGAATAAATTTGTTAAGGGTAAGACGCTACATAGCCAGGATAAGAGAAATAATAGCTAATTTATATAGGTAAGTAGAATAATAATAATATAATTATTAGAATATTAAAATTAAATTTGGCTAAAATAAAAAGCACACATTTTACCTAAATATTTTAGCTAAACTAAAATAAATGTAAATAAACGTGGATGAAAACTCATTTGGTTTATTTCCTTGTGTTCATAATAGGGTTTGCGACGAAGAAGCTACAGAGACTTCCCTTAAGTTGCCGCTTAAACGTAAACTTAAGCGGATATCTCTTTATACCGGAGTCAGCGTATCGGCTATAAAAAAATTCACACAGAAGATAAAAAAAAAGACTGGAAACTAACCCCGATAAAATGATATCCAGCCCTGGAAAGAAACGGCCACGTGAGACTGCTGTTGAAAAGCTCGACGACTTTGATTTCTAAGTGGTCAGGAATTTGATAAATAGATTTTATTTCGAATTCAAAGTCGTCCTCACAATTAGAAAGCTTTTGCAAAAATTGAAGGAAGAATTGAATTTTCCTTTGGCAGGGAAACGCTTAGGGGGTTATTAAAATCAAATGGATTTTTTGGAGTAAATGTCAAAATAACAGATAAATATTAATGGAGCGGCCCATTATATTGCAGAGAGAGATAAATATATACGCAAAATTCGAATATATCGTCAAGTATTATCTATTTGGATGAAACATAGGTAGACAATGACCTAACCTTTAAAAAGTGCTGGCGGAGCGATACCATATCTGGTGTAATAGGCAATATTGGATCTACTGGTGTGTAAAATTATGTTTTGTTTGCGCTTCCAAAGTTAACTATTTTCAAGATTTTTTTTTGCTGGAAATAGTTATATCTAAAATAATGTATTATAGAAAAAAATATAGTTAGTACAGATATATAAATAAATATACCTCAAGACTCAGTCTTGATCATCTGCTGATGATGTTAACATGGTTAGAGAAACGTGCGTCCAGTGTAAAAGTAAAAGTGTTATGGTGTATTGTGCTGATTTAGTGTTTTATTTTGATGTGTAACACCAAAGCTTCCAACCCCCAGCTGTAATTATTTCTTCAATTATATTAACAACACATAATAATAAAATTAATCAAAATATTTAAGGGAGCTTTAATAAAAGCTTTTAGTGTTTATCTGCTAACTCAACAGTAACGATTCAAACAGGATAAAGTTTTTTGAAAAAAATTATTAATCTGAAAATTATATTTATGATACACATTATTTTCATAAAACACCGTACGCCCATGCCTATTTTATGAATGAAGTTGGGCGTGTTTTGTTTACAACTGCGTTCCCCTGCCGATACCCCGTAGCTACAGATCCGTTGGTCACACTATACATAGTCAAATTCGATGTCACATTTTTTTTTGTTTACAAGAATTTATGTGATTTGAAAAAGGTGATTTTTTTTGAATTGGAATGATTATCTACAAAAGAAAAATATTCTATTGAACAATTTTTAATTGTTATTGCTATATATATTACTTATTAAATTTACTTTTCCGTTTTAAGAAATATATAATAATATAATTTTTTCTGCAGATAAATTACCTGTGGCTTAAGGCTTATTTTTTATTGTTATACATATTTATTCAACTTTCTAAAAAAGCAAATTATGGAGTAAAGTTAAAATTATTATACCTAGTTTAGTTTTACAAAAAAAGCAAAAAAAAGTGACCTTTTTTCTCATTTATCGTAATAGCGGTACATCAAAGAATACTAGATAAAAACGCAGTAAAATGGCAAATATTACTGAGTTACTGCATTATTCTTTAGTAATGAATAGATAAACATAATTGAACTGCTAAGCCAAAATGCTTTTAATTAAATTATTTTTTACCAAAGTCATTAAATAGGATAAAAATTAGGCAAATATACAAAAAAATACTTATATTTTAATATTCCTTAAAAAAAAGTATCATTTTTTATCAAAAAGGTAACTAACAATAAACAAACACTAAAACCTATTTTTCTCGAAATCCCATTTTTGGAGTTACTGCGTTTTCTGTTAGGACGGCATTATAGTTGTCGGTTTCGTCTGAAGGTAATTAAATAGAACTGTAGCTTATTAAAATTCTGCATTCGCCGTTGTTGCTCAGCTTCATCCTACTAAAATGTTCGTTGAGGAGATAATGTCCTGTTAGAAACCCCGTAATAGGGAACACTCCCACGTTTGTGACAAAAACGCGGGCGGAAGTATTAGACTTAACAATCGGGAGTGCTAGTGTAACTAGTTACGTGAAAGATTGGAGGGTCTCAACGAAACCTTCCCTATCAGATCACAAAATTAGGAGGAATCATACTCCAAACGGAAACTCGAAGGGGATTCCAAGAAGAACCGATTGGGAACTATACCATACCAATCTCGTAGAGAACCTGGACCAAATAGATGCAGGTAGGGCTAGGAACCACCTGTATCTAGAATGGTACGCAAGGAAAGTCAGTGGTGCAATATTGGATGCATATGAATCTAGTTGCCCCTCAAGTAAGGGCATACAAAAAAGTAACAACAAGCCCTGGTGGAACAAGAAGCTGGCCAATCTTAGGTCGGAGGTCCGACGACTCTTCAACAGAAAGAGAAATTAACTGAGAATAATAAGGAGATTAGAAGGGCAAAACGCTCTGACTTCAGATCCTTTTGCGAAAACATCACTTCAAGTACTTATGGAGCTAGACTACACAAAGCTATGGCCAAGAGTGGGCCCATCCCCAACATGGCACTTAAGAAACCTGACGGAAGCTACACGGAAGGAGATGAAGAGAGAGAGCCAACCTCCTACTTTATACACACTTTCCAGGTAGCATATCTATTGATACGCAAGTAGCTCCGACCGAACCCTACAATCCTCACAGGGAAGACTCGGAGATGGCGAAGCTAGTAATAACAGAACAAAAACTGAAATGGGCTATTGACACCTTTCAGCCTTATAAAACAGCAGGAATAGATGGGATTTTCCCTGCCCTTCTAAAGAAGGGTCAGGAAATAGCTACACACCATCTATTAAACATTACAAGAAGCAGCTTAGCGATGGGATATATACCAACCATCTGGAGAAGAGCGAAAGTAATCTTCATACCCAAAATAGGCAAAACTGACTGGGCTAACCCCAAATCATTTAGGCCTATTAGTCTCACATCGTTCATATTAAAAACGATGGAGAAAGTAGTGGACAACCATATTAGAATAAATCATCTAAAGGTTAAACCACTGCACGATAGTCAGCATGCATATAGAGCGGGCAGATCCACAGAAACTGCTCTGTACCAGTTAACTGAGCTAATACAGGCAAGCCTGGATAGCAAAGAAACAGCACTTTGTGCCTTCTTGGACATTGCAGGGGCGTTTGACAATATACCTCACAAGGTGGTCAAGCGATCTCTTGAAACAAGAGGGGTGAACAATACGATAATTCGCTGGTTTTGGGAAATGCTCTCAACACGAACAGCAGAAACTGAGATAGGTACAAAAACTGTAGTTGTTAAAACAACGCAAGGAACTCCACAAGGTGGAGTGACCTCCCCCCTACTGTGGAGCTTGGTAGTTGATGGACTACTGGAAGAATTAACTCTAGCGGGAATACACTGCATAGGGTATGCAGATGACATAGTTATGATTGCACGGGGGAAACATGAAAGCACCCTGTGTGATATTATCCAAAGAGGACTCCGCATCACTGAGAGATGGTGCAGGACTGTCGGGCTGAGTATCAACTCAGATAAAACCGCGGTAGTGCCATTCATCAGAAAGCGAAGTTTGAAAAACTTGAAAAGAATCCATCTAGATGGAAAGGAAATACTGCCATCACAGGAAGTGAAATATCTAGGAATAAGCCTGAATAGTAAACTTCTCTGGAACAGGCATATTAAGAACATCACCAGCAAAGCCACAAAGGCTCTCATGATATACAGAAGACTGGCGGGAAATAGGTGGGGATGCGCACCTAAAATTTTGCGCTGGATGTATACCATGATAGTAAGACCCATGATTACATATGGAGCAGTTGCTTGGTATACAAAACTAGAGCAACGTACAGCAAGGCAAAACCTGTGCAAAGTACAGAGACTGGCATGTATCTGTATCACAGATGCCATGAGAACATGTCCAACAGCAGCAATGGAGGTCATTTTAGACCTAACACCACTGCATATTGTCGTCGGTAGTTATGCCAATACGACAATGATTAGAATGGTCATTGACGGAAACAGTACTGGGAGAATTTTTAGGTCAGGGGCTTGGAACACCCTCAAAAAGAAAATTCCACTTCTCCAACTCCCAGTGGATGACATACCAAGAATTTACAACTTTGAGAAACACCTCACTGTAGTATTGAGTAATAAAAAGGATTGGGAAGGAAGAAACGCTTACTCAGCATATAAAAGACCATACCATAACGTGGTATACTGATGTTTCCAAAACCAAAGCAGGGACAAGGATAGGAGTATTTGGGTCGAAAACCAAATACTCCGAACCATTGGGCACCTACCCCAGTATCCTTCAGGCAGAAATTTACGCTATCGAAAGATGTGTACAATTTATCTTAGATAGGAACTATCGAAAACAGGAAATTGCCATCCTATCCGATAGTCATGCAGCAGTAAACGCGATCAGCTCAGTAACCATCAATTCGAGGTTGGTCAAAGAATGCCTAGAGAAGCTCAACAAGTTGGGCAAAGAAAATAAAGTCCTCCTACTCTGGGTGCCTGCTCACCAAGGGATAGAAGGCAATGGAAAAGCAAATAATCTAGCTAGGAAAGGAGCGAACACGCCATTAACTGGACCAGAACCGTTCTGTTTTCCAAGCGGAAACCAACTGAAAGCGTAACTAAAGAATCTGGAAGACTCCAACCGTAACTTGGAATGGTTGTCCTCCAACGCGCAACGGTCTAAGACACTCGAAAAAGTTCCTCAGAACCTACGATCGAGAAAAATCAAAGGTTTTCCTTGATTTAAGTAAAAGCAATCTTCGGATTGTCACGGGGTTTCTAACAGGACACTGTCTCCTCAACGAACACCTCAGTAGGCTGAAGCTGAGAAACAACGGCGAATGCAGATTCTGTGGAGAATATGGGGAAACACCTGAACACCTCATCACTGAGTGCGCCGAGACGACGACCATTCGTGCCATGAACTTTGGTACGGCTGATGTCAAGGATGAAGAGCTAACCTCTGTGGAGCCGTCTCAGATACTGGCTTTTGTTAAATCCTTGAGACTGTATGATGAGTTATAACTCGTTATAACTCAAGAAAGGGGAACACACAATAGATCTTTAAGGTGACTAACTCCCCTCCTAAACATCCTACATTCTACAGAAACCCCGTAACACTCCGAAGATTGATTTTACTTAAATCAAGGAACATCTTTTAATTTTTGTCGGTCGTAAGTTCTGAGGAACTTTTTCGAGTGTCTTAGACCATTGGAAAACTTCTATTTCAGGTTACGGATGGAGTCTTCCAGGTTTTTCAGTTCGGCTTTTAGTTGGTTTTGGTAACTTTATTTTCTTTGGCTAATTTGTTCAGCTTCTCTAGGCATTCTTTTACCAACTTTGAATTGATGGTTACTGAGTTGATCGCGTTTAGTGCTGCTTGACTGTCGGATAAGATGGTTTTTTGCTATTTTTGATAGTTCCTAACATAAATTGTGCGCATCTTTCGATAGCGTAGATTACTGCCTGAAGGATGCTGCGGTGGGTGCCCATTGATTCGGAGTATTTATTTTTCGGCCTTTATACTCCTATTCTGTCCCTGCTTTGGTTTTGGAAGCATCAGTATACCACGTTATGATATGGTCTTTTACATGCTGAGCAAACATTGACTCGAAAGTGATAAATAGAGCGACAAGGTCGTATAGTTGCCTGTTTCGTCTTAATGTAATTAAATAGAACTGTAGCTTATTAAAATTCTGCAATCGCCGTTGTTTCTCAGCTTCGTCTTACTGAAATGTTCGTTGAGGAGACAGTGTCCTTTTAGAAACACCGTGCCAATCCGAAGATTGATTTCTCTTAAATCAAGAAAAATCTTTGATTTTTCTCTGGCGTAAGTTCTGAGGAACTTTTTCGAGTATCTTAGACCGTTCGAGGACTCCTCCGGGTTCTTCAGTCCCGCTTTTAATTGGTTTTCACTTGGAAAACAGAACGGTTCTGGTCCAGTTAGTGGAGTGTTAGCTCCTTTTCTAGCTAGATCATTTGCATTATCTTTGCCTTCTATCCCTTGGCAAAACTGACTATCCCTTAGTGAGCGGGCACCCAGGGTAGGAGAACTTCATTTTCTCTGCCTAATTTGTTCAGCTTCTTTAGGCATTCTTTTACCAACTTCGAATTGATGGTTACTGAGTTGATCGCGTTTAGTGCTACCTGACTATCGGATAAGATGGCTATTTCCTGTTTTCGATAGTTCCTATCTAAGATAAATTGTACGATCTTTCGATAGCGTAGATTTTTGCCTGACGGATGCTGGGATAGGTGCCAATTGATTCGGAGTATTTAGTTTTCGGCGTATATACCCCTATGTCTCTGCTTTGATTTTGGAACCATCAGTATACCACGTTATGGTATGGTCTTTTACATGCTGAGCAAACGTTTCTCCCTTCCAATTCTTTTTATTACTCAATACTATAGTGAGGTGTTTCTCAAAGTTGTAAATTCTTGGCATGCCATCCACTGGGAGTGGACTTAGGACTTACGATGGAGAAAAATCAAAGATATTCATTTATTTATGTAAGAACAATCTTCGGATTGTCAGGGATTTTTAACAGGACACTATCTCCTCAATGAACACCTCAGTAGATTGAAGCTAAGAAACAACGACGAATGCAGATTCAGTGGGGAAAATGGGAAAACTCCAAAACACGCAGAGATGACAACCATTTGTGTCATAAACTTTTGTACGACTGATATCGGAGATGGAGAACTAACCTCCGTAAAACCGTCTCAAATACTGGCTTTTGTCAAAGCCCTGAGACTGTATGATAAGTTATAATTCAAGGAAAGGTGACGGTGATTAACTTCTCCCCTCCCATACAATCTACAATCTACTATGATGATGATGACATTGAAAAATGATATTAATTGATAATGAAAAAAAATCATTTAGTAAATTTGTTTCAATCACACATAAGTCTCTGTACTTAGAACTTCTATACTTATTAATCCCCTAAAGTCTCTTAACCTCTGAGATTAATCTAACCACTGTTGACACGCTGCTTCCTAATAGCAACGTCGTTGTAACGGCAGAATGACCGCCTTTGCATCCCATAATAGGCATTAAAGTTTAACTGCTAACAAAAGCACCGTTGCAGTTCTGGCACATACACGTACGTATGCACGTCTGACGGCGAAGGTAAGCAAATCTGGAACGGATTTACATACACACCGATTCTGTTAGTGCTTTCACGTTGTTGTTGTCAAGTTAGTCCTCGGTAAGGATGTTGGCATTACATATTAAATCTCGAGAGACTCGAAAGTGATAAATAGAACGACAGGGCCGTATAGTTGTCTGTTTCGTCTGAATGTAATTAAATAGAACTGTAACGTATTAAAAATAAATAGTACAGGTAAAGAGATGTAATTTACAGGGTGTAAACTAACAAGGCACAGTATACAGGGTGTTTCAAAAAACATGTGCCATCCTCTCCATAAAAATACGATTTATCTTTTTATTAACATATAAGTACTATTCTCTTTCGTTTCGTAGCTACAGGGGGTTAAGGTCTTCATCTTTAGCTACAATTATAATACCCTATACATAGTCAAATTCGATGTCACATTTTTTTTTGTTTACAAGAATTTCTGTGATTTGAAAAAGGTGATTTTTTTTTGAATTGGAATGATTATCTACAAAAGAATTAGTTGAACTGAGAAGGTGTATGACTTGTTTGCTGTTCATTACTCGATCACTCGCAGATCTCGGTAATTCCACATATTATGGGGAAATTAAAATAACTTTGGTTGCACGTCATCAATGACACCATGCGTCGTCTTATGGAGTTTGCTGGTGGTCGTATTATGATGTGCAACCAATCGATTTGCTGATACTTTTTTTCAATTAAAAATTATTGACTGCATCCATTATAAAACTCGTAAAAACTAAGTTCGTACGACCAAATTTTTGTCTCTGGCTCACTGTAACTACCACCACAGATTATAATCTTTGTTTTTTCTTTATTGTTGTTCGTGGTTCCAATTTTCGGAATCGGGCACTAGTTAGGTGACTAGTTTGCGCACATAGCACGCCCACTTATGACCTCTAAAATTGTGCACAGCGCCTGACCGGCACAGTTATTAGAGAGATATCGGAAAACCGAATAGCGTCATCCAGTATTTACGCGTACCTTATCATGGTTACGATATGCGCGAGTCAACCAGAGATATGGAAGTGGGAGAATGAGCTTCGACGAGTGCGCATCCAAATTTTTGTCGACGGCAAGACGGCAGACATCTTCCAGGTCTCGCTGTCACTTCCCCTCTTTAATTGACATCTGTTTGTTTTGTTTTTTTTTTCGTTTGTGTTGTTATCTAGTTAAAATTTATTATTATCTCAATTATTCTAAACACTAATTCAAAAAAAGGCTTGTTGTATATTGTCATAGTCATTCTAAGAAAGCTAATACGCCGGAAAAATGATTATTTTTCATGTGTAAGTTTATACAACATAATCGTGTTTACAGATGATCCAAAACTGTTTATTTTTAGTTTTCCTAAAGGCGATTTGTAAAAATCGTGATTGTAATTGGGAATGGTCAAAAATAAGTGTATGATGTGGCCATTTAAAGAGGATGTTTTTATTACGTGTGGAGGAAGAAGATACTTGGAATCAATGTTTGTGCTTCTGTAAAACAGTGCACTCTTATAGTGTCCATGAAAGCACAAGTTCAAGTGTACCAGAAATATGTCAAATAAGATTGGTCCTTACTTGACAAGAATATTATTTGGAGGAAAAGAAAACATAAGATAGGGTATTTTAATCGAACAGCGAAAATTTAACATTTTTATTGTAAAGTTTCTTGTAGGTAGTGGTAGTTTTGTGCTTAATATTTCTAACATTAGCAGCAGCAGTGTTTAGAGTGTCAAGAGGAGGAGAATTCAGTTAATTAGATTTATGTACAAATACAGGTATGAAGGCTTTTTCAAACATAGTATCGAGTTCTATAGTCAACATTTTTAGTATTCCTACAACTGTAAAAACAAGGAACATTGGCATTGGATATTATGCCAATAAGAAAATTAAATCTGTAGGCAGAAGTTTCTTATTTAAAAACTGTTATGGGGCATATATTAATTTGTATCTGTACCACAAATCACTGAGAAAAATCATATAATATTCATAATTGTTAACGAGATGATATTTAAAGAGTGTTAAAAATGAGACTATTAGTCATGAAGCTTACAATGTTACTTTGTTTCAATATTACACTTTTATTCTTGTAAAATCTATGATGAAGTTCAAAAGCATTTTGCAATGGCCTTAAATTGTGAGCCAGGATTTATAGCAAAGGTATTTGATGCAATGAAACTTAATCAGTACCTTCCAGTATGTATTTTAGTAAGGGGATTGTCAATCCCATGTTTTTAAATAGATAAAATACAGGCCAAAATATTACAATTGAGAAGAAACTATTTTATTTTAAAAAAAATTTTCTTAAAATTCTGAGATCATATAATCTAATTTTTTTAATAATAAATTAGGTATATGTATGTTGTACATACAGAATTTTGTTATGGACAAATAAGGATCGACAAGCTTCTTTTGTGCAAAAAATAAATGATTTTTTCTAGTATTAAGACAAACCAAAATGTGTTTTACAAACCTACCGGTAACAGTTTTTTTTTTATAATTAAATATTTAGGAATAATTTGGGTTGTTTATTAATATATTAATGACTTGAATTTTGACAAATTGAATTTGTATCAAAATAATTTTACGAAATATAAAATTGATGTTCTATTACAAGATTGAGTTTTTATTGTCGACAAAAACCAGGATAAATACTAATAATAATACCCTTAATAAAATCAATGATGTTTATGTATTATGAAAATATTTGTTAGAGGACATGTTATGTAACAGTTTTTGTAACACAATTTGAAGGGACGAATAAAAAAAATAAAACAAAAACATATTTTTTCTAGGTTTATATTAAAAATAGGTAGTAGGTAATCATCAAAAATAATTATGAACCAAATGTTTTTTATGAATATACGACTTGAACAAAAAGTTGTTTAGAACAATTTTTACCAAATTTGCAAAAATTTTAAATTGAAACGAGTAATTCAGTACAAGTAAACATGAAATAATTGTAAATACTTATCGAGGTTGCGTAATACTTATCCGTAGCGTCTTTTGTCAGAATATTCGTATATTTAGTGTATTTACCAATATTGTACGCAGTTTTGAAACTGATAACTAAATAAATCATATTAATGTTAACTAACCATAATAAATGATAGAATTTCAATAAATTTAAATTGCCCCCCGTATGGTTGAAAACAGCAAATTGATATTTGATTACTTATAGATTACCACCTATATACAAAATGACACGGAGATGTGGAATATGGCCCCCAACTTGATTACACCTTCTGCGCATGTTAACGCTCATTCTCTATCCCTTCTATTTCTCTGGAGTCAACGCAACACCCGCTAATAACGTTACCGCCTGACGTAATTTGCGGATCAATTACACCAGGCGCTCTTTCTAAATAACCTCTGATAACGTTTAAAAATTGCTTAAATGGGCATGAGCGGGTATTTGACAACCGGAGCCGGCCAGCGAGATCTTTTATTTTAGGTTATGTTTGAATTGTTTTGAATTATTGCTTTAGTTTTATTAGGTAATTTGATACTTAAGTAGCTGAGATTAGTTTTAATTAAATAAATATGGCTCAAAATATGGATTCCACCTCTTCCAATACTAAAGAACCTATAAAGAGTCTTAGGTTTACAGCAGATGACGACTTAGCCCTTCTAAGAGAATTTGTTGCTTGTTGTTCTAAACCCATTGGCAGACGTTGGAAATAAGCACTTTAGCCCTTAAGTTTTAAAATACCTAGTAAACAAAACAATTTCAAAGTTATAGCGGACGCGACGCGATCAGAATTCTTTCCGATCCGATAACTATAAATGAAGAGAGTTAATACCACCTTACGTAAAGGAAATAACACCTGGCCTTATTAACGTCCATGCACGCTATTCGGTTTAGCGATATCTCTCTATTACGCTGTTTATTGTTATTTTACGCGAGTTTACTTTTGCGCACAGGAAATTTGACTCGTTTGCACATCATCATAAAAAACAATTTTTGTACCACGAATTAGGGACAAGATTTTTATCTGTATACTTATAGGATATCTAATCTGTGCTACCAGCTTGTATCGAAACATAAACAAAAAATATTTTAATAAGGATTGCACATTTTCCCTGACTAACGTATTGTTTGAAACGAGTCCTTTTTTATTAGCAAAATTGATTAGATTTTATAAAAAAAGCCGTCACCAAAAAAAAAACGCTCAAATCTACAAGAAAACCTTCCTAAACATTATAGTACGAAAGCTAGTCAGTACAACGTCGGAAAAACAAGTATTTTAAGACGTCTGGCTCTTTGATATATCTTTTACTGTGCTCTCTAGAACAGCAGGCGGCCCGTCTGGCTGCCGGTAAACGTTGCGTTCTCTACTGCGCATTGAAAGAAGATCCTATATTTTTATTATTCCTTTAAATTCTAATATTGAATATAAACCGACCCAGTCTCCATAGCTCAGCGCGTAGAGGTTCCGCCTATCAAGCGAGGACTCATAGTTCGAATCCGGGTAAGGGCAAAAAATTTTTGATTTTATTTTCGTTTGATTGTAAAGTATTAAATATTTGTTGTTTTTTGAATCACCAGAATTATTTCAGAACTTGGATTCTATCCTCGGTTCGTAGTCGGAAACTCTACGCACTGCGATATGGAGACATGTTCGATTTATATTCAATACTAGAATTTATAGAACTAAATTAATAAAAAATATAGGATCTTCTTCCGATGCGCAGTAGTGAACGCAACGGGTATCGGCAACCAGACGGGCCGCATGCTATTCCAGAGAGCAAAGATATATCAAAGAGCCAGCTTTCTTAAAATACTTTCTCGAAAACGTTGCTAGCTCTTAGACTAATTATATCGAAAAATAAACAAACAATTTTTTAATAAGAATTGCACATTTTCCCTGACCAACGTATTGTTTGAAAATAGTCTTTCTGTATTAGCAAAATTGATTAGATTTTATCCAAATAAAAAGCGTCAGCAAAAAAAAACGCTAAAATCTACAAAAATACCTTTCCAAACATTACTAAATATACCAGTAATCGTTTACGATCTGGCAAAAATCTAGGTAGGGATAAGTTCTATTAACCATTCTCGCTAAACTGTTGATTTGCCTTGTCCGGGACCGTCCTACAAACATCGTGCCGAATTAAAGTAATCTGTGGTCCGGACCCAGGGGCCGAATTACCACGGGATTACGCTTGAGATTAGGTATAGAGTTTATTTGAGACCGTGTCTCTATCCAGACGACCATGAAGATTCTGAGGTTTGGAGAGGTTTAATCTTATTTACCCTCGTTAGAGACACCACTAATTCGTTTCAATATGCAAAGGTTTATAGTAAATATTATCCAGAGAATATATCTATTGTTATAAATAAGAATACATTTCTAATGTTTTAACATTTTTTTACTTGACAAAGTTCTTTCATCTACTTACTCTAAGACATGGACTTACGACCGGGAAAAAAATTGGTCAAGTGCGAGTCGGACTAGCGCACGAAGGGTTCCGTACCATTCATTATCTACACAACATTAGACACTATATTATTATAATTTTTTTTCCGATTTAGCTGAAATTTTGAATGCGCGTATAAGTAATTTAAAAAAAAAATGAAGAAACACATTACTAAAAATTGTATTAATCAATAATAAATATGTAAAAAGTAAAAATAAATATGTAAAAATATGTAAAAATTAAAAAAAAAACGGTTAAAAAAAGTCGCCTTGACTAGGATTCGAACCTGCCATACTACGGCTCCAACCTCATAGCTCCTAACGCTTTAACCACACGACCACCGAGGACTTGAAAAATTCTATGTAAAATTCTTACTTAAAAGATAATGTTTCGTGAAAGTACTTTTTTATTTATAAAAATTTATTTAATTCTATTTTTAGTATTTGTTCTTATAGCGGCAACATAGATACATTATCTGTGAAAATTTCAACTGTCTAGTTATAAAGGTTCATAAGATAGACCTTTGTGACAGACGGACGGACGGACGGACGGACAGCGAAGTCTTAGTAATAGGGGTCCCGTTTTTACCCTTTGGGTGTACGGCGTACAGCATAATAGACTCTTCCTAAAAAGGAAGAGTCTATTACGCTGTACTTTCGGGTCGCTCTCAGGGGTCGGGTAAAGCGGGTGTGTGGCCGAAAGAAATACATATATATTATATTTCAGAAATCTGCCTAAGGGCTTAGCCCGATCCTGTCCTATTAAGCCACATCTAAAATTCCAAACACACGTGCTTTAATTAAGGCTTGATTAAGGTTTGCAGAGCTTCAGCATTTGCCATAAAATGGCGAGCAATTTGTTACAAAACCATATAAATTATATATCACAGTAATCACAAAACTTCAATCTATTTCCGTATTGGAACGGAATTTTAAATTATGTCTTTATTTTCGAGAAAATTTAGTCCAAACATAAGGAATGTTTTGTTGATGTTTGATCATCAAAATCTTAAAAATAAAGAAGTTGTCTAAAAATGTGCTACAATACGGATATAGTATAATCCTTTACCTTTAATTTTCTTCTTCATTTGTGTAAAAATACCTAGCCAGTTTTACATAAAACGTTAAGTGCCGAACGCTTTTTCGGACTAGTGAAATGAGACTCTTAAGTAAGGACAATCTTCGGATTGTCACGGGGTTTTCAACAGGACACTGTCTCCTCAACGAACACATCAGTAGATTGAAGCTAAGAAATAACGGAGAATGCAGATTCTGTGGGGAAAATGGGGAAACACCAGAACACAAGGCGAGAATTTGGTGTTTTTATCAATCAGGACACTATATTTCGCAATTTCTGCTAGCATTTAAAAATATCTATTATTAAAATACACGATTACTAAATATACAAAATTCTTTCAGAATGGTTTCCTGGATGGCCTCAGCATCAGCACTACAATCGCCAGCCCAACGACGACGGCCTCAGCGAGCAGGATTGCGTAGAGATGCGCAGGACCTACTCCCTACCCTCATCCGCTATGAGCCTAGTACCTGAGTTCATGTGGAATGACCGCGACTGCTCAACGCCCAACTATTTCATCTGCGAAAGACTCCAAAATGACGGTACGTTGTCTTTTTCAAACCTTGGATTGCACCTTTTCACTCTTTGTTTACCTGTATTAAATTAATTATTATCTTTTACAGAACCACTGGATGAGCACTGGTCTCCCGAATGCAACAGATCGCTGATTCTGTCCAGGCAGCAACCTAGAACAGCTATTTCCAGCCCGGGGTTTCCCAGGCATTATCCAGACAACGCCGATTGCGATACGCACATTGTTTCACCTCCAGGATATAGAATAGTTCTTGATTTTGATGAATTAGTGATAGAAAATGAACCCACGTAAGCATTAATCACTGTATTTATTTATTTCAACCATACCAAATCTTTTAACACTGACATTTTTCCAGAATTTCATTAATTTCATGTTTATAAACATTTTATAATATTTTCTTCCTCTAATAGATGCAGCTACGACTACTTAGAGATTCTGGAAAACAATTTCAACAGTTCCAACGTTTCAGCATCTCCAGGAAGAAGAATTTGTGGTGACTGGAGTCTCAAACTTAAACTTCTCAGATACGTTAGTCAAGGTTCCAAAATAACACTGCGTTTCAGTTCTGACTACTCTCACCATTTTGGAGGTTTTAAAGCCAGAGTTTCCATGGAGAGCGGTAAAAACACAATTTATTTGCCAAAAGAAATGGAATTTTTATGATATTTTGTCTCTAGCTATGCATTGTGGTGATGACAGACTAGTCATGTTCAATGACGATTGCTACTTGGTAGTGAACTATCCAGAAGTGACCTGGCATACAGCTCAGCAGGTTTGCCACGGTATCAAGTCGAGTTTGGCTTCGGTATTGACTCCGGAAGAAGCCAGATTTATATCAACTGCTATAAGGAAGAATCCAGAGTACAGGACCAGCGCTATATACTGGTAAGGTTTTTTTATATATATTTTATGATCAAAATATTCTTTCCCATTATTTTGCTGAGGTACGCTTGTACAGGGTGTCCCATTTTAGTTGAAATCATACGGTATCTCCGTTATTCGTGAAGATAGAAGGGTGCGGTTTTTACAAACCTGTGCCACTTTTTTGTCAAATGGAAGATGCTGTCAACAAAATTTTTATAACCCTTTTCGTTTCTGAGCTACATGGTCTTTTCGAAAATTTTGCAATTTGGGACCGCCCCCGTATCTCCGTTATTATGGATGATATCGAGAAGGTGAAAACTGATTCTTGTAGAACTTTTTACGTAGAATACAGTAGCGTAGTTTGTTTTTCTAAAAAAAAAATATTTTTGAAAATATGAACTAAAGTTATGTTTTTTCAAATGGAACACCCTGTATATTTATAAACCATATGATCCGATATATATATATATATATATATATATATATATATATATATATATATATATATATATATATATAATGAGCTTCTCTAAATATATATATATATATATATATATATATATATATATATATATATATATATATATATATATATATATATATATATATATATATATATATATATATATATATATATATATATATATATATATATATATATATATATATATATATATATATATATATATATATATATATATATATATATATATATATATATCACTCTATATTTATTTTCACTGTTTACTACAATATTTAAAATATATCATTTTCTTATTAGTAGGCCGTGATAAATAACAATATCAAAATGGTATTTACTAAAATAGACATGCACATATTAAAATTTTATTTGGATTTGATATATTTTACTTTTGAACTGTTACCACTGAACCTCTAAATATATTTTTCTCTTTTTTATAACGGAATTTATTATAATGGGATGGGTTTGCAAATATTTAAAAGCTTGCATTATTGAAGCATTTTTCAGGTGTTCAACATCGTATTAGTTGCCACGATATATTTCATATTTCAAAAATCCCCAAAATCAGAGATCAAGAACAGACAAATCATCAGGAAGGCCATCATATGGGTACATTGGTTCCAATTCATTGATTTGAGAAATAATAATTTAACAAAATTCTAATATTTTCGTTGTAAGTTAAGTTGTGAGGGGGA
This sequence comes from Sitophilus oryzae, assembly GCF_002938485.1. Taxonomy (NCBI): domain Eukaryota; kingdom Metazoa; phylum Arthropoda; class Insecta; order Coleoptera; family Curculionidae; genus Sitophilus; species Sitophilus oryzae. The sequence continues at coordinate 1,863,233 of NW_022146168.1, forward strand.
GCCCCATCTTGCTGAAAGTATATTTCACGATTATGTGTTATCTGTGATTTCACGTAAATTAGCTAACGGAATATTTAAAAGTTCCGATACGATAGCTTCCAAGATTTACAAATAGCGGTAGGAATTTAAGTTTCCCTAATATACAAAGAATTAATTAGTGGCTCTCAAAATAAAACAAGAGACAGATAGCAGTATTACTCTTAATAATTCTTTAGTTTCTTTTATTATCAATCATGGCCTACTAAAAAAATGATCTTTTAATATGTTTTTTTTTAAATATTGCCTTAAATAATGAAAACAAATATAGAGTGTTATATATTTTTGAGAAGCTTATAACAAGCCAGATCATATATTTGATAAATATACAGGGTGTTCCATTTAATAAAACATAACTTTAGTTCATATTTTTAAAAATATTATTTTCGTAGAATAACACACTACACTACTGTATTCTACGTAAAATGTTCTACAATAAACAGTTTTCACCGTCTCAATATCTTTAACAATAACAGAGATACGGGGGGAGTCCCAAATTGCAAAATTTTCAAAAAGACCCTGTAGCTCAGAAACGAATAGGGCAATGAAAATTTTGTTTACGGCATCTTCCATTTGACAAAAAAGTGGCAAAGGTATGTGCAAACCGCACCCTTCTATCTTCACGAATAACGGAGATACCGTATGATTTCAACCAAAATGGGACACCCTGTACTTGAGATGAATGTTTAACACTACTAAAGTTTTTGTATTTTTTTATTAGTACTCTTCTGTACTTGATATTATGTATTATATCAAGAAAATGGTCAAAAACCATTAGTAATATCCTTGTATATATACAGGGTGATTCCTGTAAGTCGGTCATGCTTTCGAGGAATGATAGGGGAAGTCGAAATATTAATTTTAATATAGCACACTATGGGTCGGAAATGTCTCTTACGCAAGATACAGGGTGTTAAAGTTTTTGAAAAATAATTAATAAAATTTCATTATAGGAATCTACCTAACAGAGACACTTTAAATGTAAAAAGAAGAGGTTTTAGTTTCAACCAGTGGCGTAGCTGTGATACGCATCGGGTAATTTTTTCAAAAAAAAATAGTACGCCACTGATAAAAATAAACATTTTGGAGTTTTTTTATTTACTCGGTTTATTTACAAGGAAAAATGTGTCTTGCAACTTTCTCCTATCTAACACCATTTTGTCACAATTTAAAAATAAATAAATTTTTTAATGAGAATCCTAAATACAGCGAATTATTATAACTAGAGGGCAGAAACACATGTGCATCGTAGCTCCCTTCATCTTGGGTAACTTTAATACTTTTTACTATTAACACTAAATACATTTTTAAAAAATTATAAATTTAAACTAGAATTTTTTTTTATTGTTAATAATAAAATTCGTAGTTTTGAGGTAGTAGTTATAATAATTCGCATATTTAAGGTTCTCATAAAAAAAATATTTTTAAATTGTGACAAAATGGTGTTAGATAAAAGAAAGTTACAAGAGACATTTTTTCTTGGAAATAAACCGAGTAAATAAGAAAACTCCGAAATTTTTATTTTTATCAGTGGCGTACTATTTTTTGTGAAAATATTATCCGATGCGTATCACAGCTACGCCACTGGTTGAAACTAAAACCTCTTCTTTTTACATTTAAAGTGTCTCTGTTAGGCAGACTCCTACAATAAAATTTGATAGCGATACTTTCAACTGTTAAAAAACTATTAAAAAATATCTTTAATTTTTCAGAAACTTTAACACCCTGTATCTTGCGTAAGAGGCATTTGCGACCCATAGTGTGCTATATCAAAATTAATATTTCGACGTACCCTATCATTCCTCGAAAGCATGACCGACTTACAGGAATCACCCTGTTAGATAATACCTATACCGGGTGTTGCATCATCGGACGGGACATAGGAAATCCCATGTAAATTTTAATGGGGTCAATTATTGGCTTTCCTAATTATTTTAGAGAATAATTATATTTAGGTTTATTGAAGAGCACTAAAACCCACATTCAGAAGAATAGATATTTTAGATATTTTTGATTAGCTCGTTTACGAGTTATCGCCGATTTCTTTTTAAATATTTCTCCTTTCTGCGGCCCTGTATTTACTCGGCCCTGTATTTACTTATGAGCACCAGTCAAGGTAAAAGATAACTGTCAAATGAAGTTGTCATTTCAGAAATTTACCTATTTAGTGCTTTATTATTATTGAAAATTCATTCCTACATCGGAAATCTTAAATACAAATACAAATTAATATGAATTAAACTAAAATAAAGTAATCAATTACAAGGTTAATTATAGTATTATTACAATATTCAATAACTTATTAATTTAGGTAGGTACTATTTAATTGTTAGAACTTTAGGATTTAAGATGTTCAAATATTCCTCCATCGACTGCTAGACAATAACCCAGGCGATCATAAAATTCTCTTCTTACATTCGCTAGTTGGTAAACTGAAATTCTATTGCATTCGGCAGAAATAGCATTCTTTAACTCGTCTAGATTTGGGTCTTTTTTATCCTTGTATATCCTGTTTTTTAAATGGCTCCAGAGAAAGAACTCATTTGGTGAAATATCAGGAGACCTTGTTGGCCAATTTACTGTATGATTTAGACCAATGACGTTTCCGTTAAAACTATTGTCTAAATATTCCCGAACAGCCAGGGTACTATGTGCCGGGCAGCCATCCATTTGGTACCAAACTTCCTGATTTTCCCTAGCGGCATCATGTAAAGCAGGTAAAATATGATTTTCGAGTAGTTCCAAATAATATTCTGCATTTAAATTTCGCGTAAGAAATAATGGCCCGATAATATTGTGTCCGAATATTCCTGCCCAAACATTTACTTTCTGTGGATATTGCGTCCTTGTTTCGACAAACCTGTGATGGTTTTCTTTGTTCCAATATCGATAATTTTGAACATTGGGTTCATTATTTAATTTAAACGTGCATTCGTCAGTGAAACATATGTTTTTAAAAAATTCCCTATCCGTGTTTGCTCTTTCCATCATATCAAAACAAAACGCCTGCGCCGTATTTCGTCCCCATCTCGTAGCTCTTGGTGCTTTTCAAATTTGAAGGAATAATATTTATGTCATTTCATAATTCGAAACGCTGTAGTGTGATCTATTCCTATTTCATCCTCAAGTTTCCTTGTGCTGATCTTTCCATCGTTCCCTTCCACGCACAATAAAACCTCCAAGTCGGTATCATTTCTTGCATCTTCTCTTTGTTCCTGCCTTGCTTCACATCTGCAGTTATTTAGAAGGGTACCTTTGGTCTCAAATCTCTGGAAATTCCATGAGATTGTTGATTTTCAAAGTATCGGTCTATTCGGATACAAAGCAGCAAACATATCCGACACCTTTTGATAACTATTTCCTTGATAATACCATTTAATCATCAATACTTTTTCTTCGGTAGTGTAATTCATGGCTAATATTTTCGATGTAGGTATGAGTTTTTAATAATAATAATAAAGCACCAGGGGCCGGAAAGTAAAATAGCAAAAGCGGTTCCACCGTTTCCACGGAAATTTCAAATACAATAGTTCCAGCCTCGGGCGCTAGGTGGTAGTGCAATTAATTTTTAGGTTAAGAAGTTGCCACTAGTTATTGCCAGATGGCGTTCAATCAGATTTTTTTGTAGTTTCCATAGTTTCCAACGGCCATTGTCATATTATTGTCAAATTCTCAAAAAATATTGTCGTTGTCATAGCGCCAATCATAATATTATCAAAAATGATTATCAAAACCTCTGATCAAAACGTTTTTCAAACTATAATTTTTTATATGTGTTTTTATTAGACAATTCCTTTTGTTTGTGGCCCTAAAAATATAATGTAAGTCTTTTATTTTTGCCATCATTTAAGTACCTATTTATATTTACCCCATTTACAAAACTTTGGGCGTATTACGTTGGTCTTGTTTTATTATAATAAACGATGTTTAAATATTTGACATATAAATAAAAACTTCAAATAATAAATAATATTTACACATGTTTGGCTTTAATTTTATTTAATAATTGTATAAATTATACTGTTAAATCTTATTTTTTACACATCACAACGATACTTGTTATTAGTATTATTGAATTCGTGTAAAAATAAGATTTAATAATCAAATTTTAGAGCAAAATTCAATAAATACGCTCATTTAAAAAGCCCGCGCTTCGATCCATTTAAAACAAGCCCTACTCAATAGATGGCGCCACTACTTCGTAGGACCATTTTTCAGTATGGCAGAGTCCATTCTTTTTCTAGCTAGGTATATTCTTTGTAAAGCACTAAATAGATAAATTTCTGAAATGACAACTTCATTTGACAGTTATCTTTTACCTTGACTGGTGCTCATAAGTAAATACAGGGCCATAAGAAAGGAGAAATATTTAAAAAGAAATCGGCGATAACTCGTAAACGGGCTAATCAAAAATATCTAAAGTTATTCTTTTAAATGTGGGTTTTAGTGCTCTTCAATAAACCTAAATAGAATTATTCTCTAAAATAATTAGGGAAGCCAATAATTGACCCCATTAAAATTTACGTGGGATTTCCTTATCTTCGACGTCCCGCTCGACGATGCAACACCCGGTATAATACAACCTAAATTGCCATATTATTAAGAAATTATGTTTTTAACTTAAAACTAAAAAAAATCCAAATTAAAAAAAAGAATCGCGAAAAAAAACCTCAAGGTGTATTTCTGGGGTCGAAATATACTACCCCTAAAAATATTTGCACTTATTTACTCACACCCTCTATCAGACTCATTCTGACTCACCCTCTATAGGATAATTTAAAAAATTTCTTAAAATTATACAGAGTTCTACAGGGGGTTGCCCTAAAAAAGTTACACATCAAAGTTATGTTTTTTGTAATGGAACCTATATATTAACTGATTTTCGGATTATAGAAACAAAATAAAGATAAGTTTTCTACGTGAAGCATATGACTGAAATTTAAAGTTTTTGATATAATTAACATTTTCTGAAAATGAAGAGGAAATTTTAAATTTTAATTAAAACTACCTTAATTCGATTGTACCCGGTATAGCCTAATATGTAGTTAAAATAACCATTGTACTTTAAATCAAATTAAAACTTGACTCGAAAAGTTATACAGGGTTAGACAAAATTAATACTGAAACTTGGTCACATTTAAAAGCAAGTTACTGTTTTATTTCAATTAGAACACCCAGTATATTATTCCGATATTTATGTCACTTTAAAATACTGTTTGATTGCCTACCCCTCAGACAAAGATTTTCGAAGATATTTTCATTTATATGATTTAGTATCAGTAGATTATTTGATAAAATATAGATGGCTGTGATGTCTGACGTTTCTTGAACATAATTGTCAAATTAGTTCATCTTTAACAACTAGTTATCACATTCTGTCAGTTGAAATGAAAAAAATCATTGGTGGAAAAAGGCCACACAATATATTATTAGCCACGTTTTGACACATTTTCTCCTTGTGTCGCCTAAGAATTTGATATAATTTTTTTACTGAACTTGATTAACTAGCAATATATTTTTAATTAAATTCCTTAAAATAGTGAAACCTCATATTTCTAGGTTAGGAGGTAAAGCAGAACCAACCAAAGAGTTTGGTTGGATGGACAACAACAAAATGGACTTTCAAGGTTGGATGCCAGGAAAGAAGCCCACAGAAAACGACTTGGTTGAAGAGGAAGTGAGATGTTTAGCAATACAATGGACACCATCTCCCGCTCCAGCCACACCAAGTGGACTTTACTGGCAAGCCAGAGGGTAATAGTAGAAATGTACAAATTATATCCATATATTCAAAGTGTCTAAAAATAATAGATTTTGTAAAATACCTACCTATAGACGTCCATCATTATGAGGGACAGTATTTATTGACTAGATTTGTCCGTCAGTCCACATTTACTGTCCTCCATTCACGCAATTGTGCAGCTCTGAACTGTTCAAGAACGCGATACTTTCACTCCATTCAATTGAGTCATTAAGTTCAGAACTGTTCCGCGCCATATGGAGGCATCAGGCTATCGCGCGCAGCTCCTTTCAGACCCGTTCTCGAATAGCCCAGGGCGTAAAACTCTGGAGCTTGAATTCGCGAATGGAGGACAGCAACTCTCTGTCCAAATGTTCGTCAATTAAATTCAATACCTTCAAAACTATTTTTGAAGTTGGAACCTTTGGTATACCAACAGTAAAAATAAAACATCATCAGCAGGTGATTAAAACTAAACTAATATTTACAAATTAAGCGTTTATACAGGTACTCTGTTGGTATTGGCAAAATCAGCCAAGCGAAACAAAACTAATCTAGCGTGATAATTACTTACCGAAACTTAAAAATTTATTTTGACGTTTTCATATACCTCTAATTGCTTGTAATTTGTGACATGTTTGATTAATTGTAAATTATTCACATAAACACAATGACAAAATAAAACACTAAATCACCACAATACACCAAAACACTTTTACTTTTGCACTGGACGCGCGTTCAGCATCATCAGCAGATTATTAAAACTGTTTTAATCATCTGCTAATGACGCTAACATGGTGAAAAACACAAGATTTATCTGCTCTTCCATATAATATTGATCTTCTAGTTTCCCAATATATTATTTGATTACAATCTTTATACATGAAACTTCATAAATACCCGACCTTTCCAGTGGAGATTTTTTTTTACCTTTGGATTACCTAATACTTGCTGTAATTGAAAATTAGAAGTGTTTCATCAAATTAAGACAATGAATGAAAATAAGGAATAATTGAATTTTTGAGCCTGTTTTCAGAAACACTAAGAACTATCCTAATATCTTTTCGTAAAGTAATGTTTTTAAAATTATTCCCTAAAACGTTTAATTTTGTATTTATTGTACTATTTTTATTCAGTTGCAACCAAGTGGGAGGCTACGTATGCAAGAGAAAACGAGAAGCTTTGGATTCACGAATTAATTTCAACAGAACATTGAATGCTTCTGAAGGAACACTAACCACACCAAATTATCCCAAAAACTACTACAACAACCTGGATTTTTTAGTGCGTATCGTAGGTCCAGAACGTTCCAGGCTCAAAATCAGGCAAGTACTCTGACTTCAAACAATGTACAGTGTGTTTGTTTTTTGTCCCCCTTTTAAATGGCTAGAACTTTTTATTTTTGGAGATTAAACATTCATTTAAAAAAATATAATTTATACAAAAAAAAATAAGAAAATAAAAAAGAATTAATTATTTTTTAATCAATCCTGTAGATTTCACAAGATTGACATCGAATCTCAACCTGACTGTCTCTACGACTATGTCGAGCTGAAATCGGTGACCAAAGGAGTTGACAGATCAACAGATGACAGGAAGAAGTTGTGTGGCAGTCACAGCAGTCAGATGCAACGGTTTAATTTTGTATCTCAAGCAAACGAAGTTGAAGTTAGATTTCATTCGGATTATTCAATTACTGGCAGTGGGTAAGTTATCTTAAATTAACTTAATTTTATAGAAATATTATGTCGCAGTTTTTTCAATAGTGTTGATATTTTCCTTCCAATGATGAATAAAACAACTAACCACTGATTGGCACAAAAAACGCCACGTTAAAATTTTTCGAAATTTTTTGTCTGGCAAGATTCATAGATTAAGGTTCAATATACAGGGTGGTCCGAAATGTATTTTGGAAACCTCGGCAGCATATTCTGCAGATAAAAATAAGCTAAAGATTTCGTATAGATGTATGTTCTAAAATGCTTAATGAGATACAGGGTGTAAAAATTTCATTTTTATTTTGATTTTTTCCGAATAATCTATGAAGTAAAGTCAATATTTGGATGAAAATTGGTGTCAGGGTTTTATTTTTGACATGAGAAATTTGTTTTTATGTCAATGTGACTTCTATTTGTAGAGGGCGCCACCTAAATGTATTTTAAATGTTGTGAATAGTAATAACTTTTCGTCCATACCTGTATAAAACTACTGAGTGAAAAAAAATATATTTTCATGATTTTCTAGAGATACAGGGTGTAAAAGTTTCATTTTTATTTCGATTTTTTCCAAATAATCTCTAAAGTAACGTCAATATTTGGATGAAAATTGGTAGATGGGTGTTTTTTGACATGAGAAATTTGATTTTCATGTCAATATGACCCCCATTTGTAGGTGGCGCCACCTACATGTGTTTTAACTGTTTTGAATAGTAATAACTTTTCGTCCATACCTGTATAAAACTACTGAGTGAAAAAATATATATTTTCATGATTTTCTACGTAAAAAATATCTCTTGGTAAAATACTATCAATGTGCAGTAAGGAACGCAACGTTTACCGGCAGCCAGACGGGCCGCATGCTGTTCTAGAGAGCATATTTATTAAAAGATATATCAAAGAGTCAGACGTCTTAAGATACTTGTTTTTCCGACGTTGCTAGCTCTCGTACTACAAACGATATAGAATACGTTTTATCTTAAATATTAAAATCATTGTAGGTATTTTATCTTTTTCAACCATTTTTTCCGAATGTTTTTTTTTCTGATATTACAGTTCATTCTATAAAAACACTTTCCCGGTTAGATATTTTTGCTTTTTGGCTTTATTCAGTAGCATTAGATTTCATGTAATGAAGAAGGGCTTTGTTTGAAGAGCCTTGACCTTTTCCCAGTTAAGTCTAAGGGTATAAATTCGTTATCGACAGCGTAGGAGGGTCTTAGTTTTAATTCCTGCTTGTTTCGCCAGACCGCACATCATCTGGAAACGGGAGATGCTGAAGAGATAATGGAGAAGGGATAGTGTCTGTCAATTAAAAGTAATTTGGTGGGTTTTTATTTCGAAAAAAAAGATGGGTCAAAACCCTTATAACTGTTTCTAGAATGTTCTAGTACAGTTTTCAAGAACGTCTTCAGGGTGAACCAAGGTTTCTTAAAGGTGAAATACTACATATTTTAAATATTTTTCCATATATACTGGGTCTATTAGGGTAGAGAGAAGAGACAGTCTAATAAATAACACAGCACTGGAATTAGAAGCTGAAATATATATATATATATATATATATATATATATATATATATATATATATATATATATATATATATATATATATATATATATATATATATATATATATATATATATATATATATATATATATATATATATATATATATATATATATATATATACAGGGTGTTTCAAAACAAATGCGAAAAACTAACTTCAGGGGGCGATTCCTTGTTCAAAATAAAGGGTAGTTTGCCTCATAAACGTTGGGTCAAAAGTCAACCATTAGGGAGATATCGCGGTACAAAGATGGCGGAAAAATAAAGTTTTTATTTTTTATCTTGAAAACGAAAAGGGATAGACTAATAAAATTTTATGGAAGCATTACTGTTATGAAAACACACCTTCTGGTAATTTTTTCACTTTTTTAAAATGAGTGGAAGGGGTTGAAATAAACTACCCCTATCATACTTGTTAACGAAATTTAAAGAAAAATCTTATCAAACACATGCAAATACTTTAATTTGGATAGTTTAGTTTGTTTAGAAACTTTTTTATCTCTTATGTTTTTTTGATAAAACTCACCGATTTGAAATTAAAAAATAAAATGTAAAGCATTACATGTCAGGACAAAAAACATTTTCTGATAAAGAATCTAGTGGGCTGCTGTAATTTTTTTAGGGAAAAATCTAGTCGGCCGCTGTTACTTTTTAGGATGTTCCTAATATTATTTTATTTGACATTACTCTACTGCTATACGTTATTATCTAGATGATTATTATTATCGTTATTATCACTAGATTCTTAATCTAAAAATGTTTTTTGTCCTGACATGTAATGCTTTACATTTTATTTTTTAATTTCAAATCGGTGAATTTTATCAAAAAAACATAAGAGATAAAAAAGTTTCTAAACAAACTAAACTATCCAAATTAAAGTATTTGCATGTGTTTGATAAGATTTTTCTTTAAATTTCGTTAACAAGAATGATAGGGGTAGTTTATTTCAACCCCTTCCACTCATTTTAAAAAAGTAAAAAAATTACCTGAAAGTGTGTAAAAAAAAGTAATAAAATTTCATTAGTCTATCTCTTTTTGTTTTCAAGATAAAAAATAAAAACATTAATTTTCCGCCATCTTTGTACTGCGATATCTCCCTAATGGTTGACTTTTGACCCAACGTTTATAAAGCAAACTACCCTTTATTTTGAACAAGGAATCACCCCCTAAAGTTTTTCGCATTTGTTTTGAAACACCCCTATATATATATATATATATATATATATATATATATATATATATATATATATATATATATATATATATATATATATATATATATATACAGGGTGGTCCGAATTGTATTCCGGAAACTTCGGGAGCATATTCTGCAGATAAAAAGAAGTAAAAAACTTCATATAAATGCATGTCCTAAAATGCTTAGTTTCGGAGATACAGGGTGTAGAAGTTTCATTTTTATTTCGATTTTTTCAAAATAATTTCTGAAGTAAAGTCAATATCTGGATGAAAATTGGTGTCTGTTAGTTTTTTGACATGAGAAATTTGATTTTGATGTCATTATGACTCCTATTTGTAGAGGGCGCCACCTACCTGTGTTTTAACTGTTTTGAAGAGTAATAACTTTTTGTCCGTATCTGTATAGAACCGCGAACCTGAGTGAAAAAATATTCATTTTCGTATTTTTTTAAGTAAAAAATGTCTCTTGGTAAAAATCGTTACGAGCAACCCTTCTCGAGATATTTAGAATGGGAATAGTCAATACATGTCATTATTGACAAAAAATAAACATGTTGAGTAGATAGTTATTTGACTAAAAAGATAAATTTAGAAAACTTTTATTTTTTTAAATTGATGATAAAATTTTCTTCGAAAAAATGATGATTGATGATGGTTTGGCACAAAAACATTTCAAATTTATGATTTCCCTCTATTAACTATTTAGACAACATGTTTAATTTATGTCAATGATAACAGGTATTGATAATTTCGATTTCAAATATCTCGAGAACTGTTACTCGTAGCGATTTTTATTAAGAGATCCTTTTTACGTTAAAAACGTCGTAAATGTATATTTTTTTACTTGGTAGTTTTATACAGGTAAGGACGAAAAGTTATTACTCTTCAAACCAGTTAAAAATATGTAGGTGGCGCCCTCTACAAATAGGAGTCATATTGATATCAAAATCGAATTTCTCATATCAAAAAACTCCCAGACACCAAATTTCATCCTAATATTAATGTTACTTCAAAAATTATTTGGAAAAAATCGAAATAAAAATGAAATTTCTACACCCTGTATCTCCAAAACTAAGCATTTTAGGACATACATTTATAAGAACTTTTTGACTTATTTTTATCTGCAGAATATGCCGCTAAAGTTTCCGGAATACAGTTTGGACCATCTTGTATATACAGGGTGAGTTTCCTACGATGTTCTCTATGGGTATCTTGGAAACTACTGGAGATAGAGAGTCGGTTAAATAGGGAAAGAATTGCAGTTTTGTGGGATCATAAATATGCGCCTTTCAGATTTTTGAAAAGGTCCATGGCTTACTAGATATTTCGAAAAAAACAAATTTTGGCTATTTTAAAAATTGTCCCTAATTCCATTATAATATATTTTAGACAAAATGTTTTCAGATAAAAGTTGTAGATACTTACATCCCTAATGAGTTTGTGTTCTCCGATTTTTTCTAAAGTCTGTCATTTTTGACATATGACACAAACATATGTTTATTTAAATGGAAACCGTAGTTGGCTATAACTTAATAAAAAGCGCCATTTTTTAAGCTTTTCAGCGATATAAGCTACAATATGTTTTTTTCGAAGCAATACTGAGTTATAGCCAATTCTTTTAATTTTTAAACAATTTCACTTAGTTAGCCATGGAAACAAGTTCAATCGTCGTTGCTATCAGTCAAACTGTCACATACAAACTTTGTAAATTAAAATAACCAAAAATTTTAAATATGAATTTTTCAAATGAAGAAAAGCGTGTAGGATTATTAGTTCAACTTTTTCTTGGTCATACATTTTCGAGGATAGTTACATAGGGTTTTTAGAGAACGGTTTTCAAGACATGTTAGAAAAGTTAAATTTAGAGACTCGCGCATCAATAGAGTGGTTCCAACATAACTTTCATTATGACCCCCCCCCTCCATAATGAAAAAAATGTTAAAAATTATTTATATCGTACTTATTTAAACTCAAAGATAGGAAGAGGTGGACCAATTGCATGGGCCTCCTCTCAATTGGACTCGGACTCAATTGCATGGACCTGACCTGTCTATTTTAGATTTAGATTATGCAGTATATTTTTTGAATATTTCCTAAAATAACTTAAACTGTATGTAGCGATATTATTTTTTAAGTTTAAGCTTGTGTAATGTAAATTGTAAAGAATTGTTTAATAAAATATTCTGTGTTTTTATAAGTCATAAATTATAATAATTAAATAAATAACATAATAGAATATACCATGCCAACTAAGTGAAATTAACCAAGAAAGATAAGAATTGGCTATAACTCAGCAATTTTTCCAAAAAAAACATATTATTGCTTATATCGGTAAAGAGCTTAAAAAATGGCGCTTTTTATGAAGTCATGGCCAACTATGGTTTCCATTTAAAAAAACACAAGTTTGTGTCATATGTCAAAAATGACAGGCTTTAGAGAGAAACGGGGAACACAGTCTCATTAAGGATGTGATTATCTACAACTTTTATCTGAAAACTTTTTGTCTATAATAGATTATAATGGAAATAGAAACCATTTTTAAAATAGCCGAAATTTGTTTTTCTCGAAATATCTAGTAAGCCATGAACTTTTTCAAAAATCTGAAAGGCGCATATTTATGACCCCACAAAACTGCAATTCTTTCCCCATTTAACCGAGTCTCTATCTCCAGTAGTTTCCGAGATACCCATAGAGAACATCATAGAAAACTCACCCTGTATATTTGGAACAACAAATACACAGCTAGAAATAAAGCAACGAATATACTTTTACCTTTTTGTTTTTGGTAATAGAAAAAGTTGTTACACATAAATCGAAGAATGAAGAATATGGCACCCAACTTGGGGCCATATTTTTATTTTTTTAAATATTTTATTTTTCGAATATTTTTTGAATGTTTTTCTATGCATATGAGAGGTCATATACTAATCGAAAAAAAAACAAAAATTTTTTTTATTTTAAAATTGAGAAACTTTGCCATAATTTGAACTCATAGTTTTCGACATCCCAACGATCACCCTCAAATTTGGGATGCCCGTTACATAACTAACTTTCGAGAAAACAATATTGTACTATGTAACTTAAAATATAAATGTGTAAAATGACAATATTATGATTGAAAATATAAAACATATTGCGTGCTTTTCATGTACTCCATATAATTTGTTTAAATTTATAATAATTATTTATTTATTTCTATACTGTTTTCTACGATTTTTTTACAGATTTTCTCTTGGCTGGCATTTCGTGGACGTATCAGCCTGTCCCACGCAAACCCTGACAGCCCGCGAAGGAACTATAACCAGTCCAAACTACCCAGATGGTCTGCTATCCCATCTGGATTGTTCAGTCATCATCCAGGCAGCTCCTGGCAAGAAATTGTGGCTAGAATTCACAGATGCTGATCTGGAATCAAACAATAGCGATCGGAAAAGTTTGAATAGGGAGGCAATTCTGGAACTGCAATTAGGAAAAGGACTCGAATATTTCGAACCATTTCAGGTGGATAGTTTGTTGACAGAAGGTAATTTTTTTTTTAAAATTATTTTTTAAACTATTAACATTGATCTTGAGAAGGATAGGTGTATACCGGGTACGTCTCAAAAGTGGCTCACCCCTATAACTTAATCCTCAATGGTTATGTGTCTAGCGATAAACAACGAAGCTATTGCGGTTCCAGTGACAGATATTTAATTTTCTGTTACGCTTTAAATCATTTCCGCTGGCATAGCTTCGTCTTTGTCCGACATTCTTCATTCTCCTGCGGAAAGTCGCCATCAATCGGTCCATTCTTAAAGACGTTTTACCTAATACGGTAAGCGATCGAAAAACATGTATGCTGAAGTGTATAATAGTTAAGACGAAATACGACGTTCTGAACCAGACAGCCACGTAACGGTTGTTGTACGACCGAGTGTCGCACAAATATACAGGATTTTTTTTAATATTGTTGTTTCGATAATAGTTGATTTGTTTTAAACGTATACAGAATATGTATACATATAACTTTTTTATTTTTCCAGATAAAAAAAACGAGATTTGGTATGTTAGTATATGACATAAATTGGGATTGATTGACGTATTCAATTGTTTTTGGTCACTTCCTGTTTCACCGGAAATGACTACAACTTTTGATTTTTAAATGACACCTTAGGTATTTTTTTACTTTATTTGATAGAAAATGATATTCTGAATAGAATGACATATCATATGTAAACTTTTGACGTTCTCACTTAATAATAAATAGTATTTTAAATTTCAGTCTAGAGTGCCATGGCTATGTTAAAAACATTATATATGTATATATTCTTAATCAAGGAGCATACATATATTCTTAAACAAGGAGCTTTGGAAAAATAGATTTGATCGTCTAATGTTTTAGTGTCTTGTCCTGGCCGGTTAAAAGATGCCCAAATCGTATTTTTAATCATATCTCAATTTTTTCAAATGGAACGAGGGTGGCTCATTATCATATTTGGAAAAGGCATTTTTTTACGAATAATTTGATACCACGCACTTGGTATTTCGAGTCAAATTTTCGTTACGAACCACAAGTTATAATTTCAAATAAACCATATGCGAAAATGTCACATGTTGACATATGATATGTCATTCTATTCAGAGTGTTATTTTCTCTCCAATAAAGTAAATAAATACCTAAGGTGCCATTTAAAAATCAAAAGCTGTAGTCATTTCGTAAAACAGGAAGTGACAGAAAACAATTGAATACGCTAATCAATCTTAATTTATGTCATATACTAACATACCAAATCTCGTTTTTTTAACTGAATAAATAAAAAAGTTATAAGCGTGAGCGACTTTTGAGACGCACCAAATATATTAATCTACAACCTTTAGAAAGAAAGAAATAGGTTAAAGTTTTGTGTAACAACTTACGGCATAACTTTATCCACGAAGTTTATAAGATATGAGACCATTATTAGTTTTCATAATATATCTTAGTATGAGACACGTTTTTTTGAAGTGAAACTTCTTTACCCGCGTTGGGAGTAAAAATTCAAGGCCGTGACACACGAGCTACCCAGAGGAAAAGTGGTAATGGCAGTGTTGCCATAGCCACCCCATTCGGGGTAGATCTATCCCTTTATAAAACAATTTAACCCCGCTATCTCGTGATAATCTACCCCGATGAAAAATAAGCTTGTGGCAACACTGGGTAACGATCTGTACCATACGCGGCTAAGAAAATAACTATAATAAACTTGATACTGTACCAACCTTGATGTGTACCAGTATCCTCTGATTGTGTGCTAGGAAGTAAATTTTTATGCATATTTTTATAGATAGGTTTGTAGATTCTGAATAACGGTCTAGGTAAAGCTCATTTACCAGCTTAGAATTAGAATTTAGAGTTAGTAACTCATATTTTCATTGGAAGACACTGTAATATTTATTTTAAGCCATATAGCATATAATCAACGAGAATATTCGTATAATTTAATAAAATTACTGTAAATCACTATAAATAATGAATAATAAACAAAACATTTAAACAAAAACAGACAACAAAAAACAATTTGTTGGTTAGTAGTAGCCAGAGATATAGATGTAATAAAATTTTGGTTTAATGGCCACAGCTGCCAGAGCTATCCGGTCAGGTGATAAAAATATAATTTTTTAAAAAAATTAAAAAAAAGATTATAAAATTATAAATCAAGAGTATACTACTCTATTTTTACTCGATTTTATATTAATTTTAATTTTTTTGAAGTTTATAAAAAGCATTCATAAAAAAATCTTTCAATTTAATAGCTATTAGTAAGAAGTTTCACTTCAAATATGCGCACATAGTGCACACACTGTTTTTTTTGGTTTATAAAATACAACTTTTTTTATGGTTACTATTTTGGTAGTTCCCCTAAGTACTGTAGTAATTTATTAAAATGGCAATTACAGTTAGGCTAAAATAACCATTTCTATAATTTAATTACATTGATTTAGGAAATTTTCTCTGTAGACATTTTTTATTCCTATAATTAATTGTTTTCAGGATGTTATGTTTCTATTGGTGAACAGTTAAAAATAAGACTAAAAACAGGACCGAAACCTAGAGGGAGAGGTTTTCAGGCCATCTACAAGACTTTAGACGAATTTTCCTTAAAAGAAAAAGTCGTTATGCTAGCCAATGATACTTCAGGTAATAATTTAAGCTTTTATGATTAAATAAATCGTTATTTTCCTCATTTACTTTCATAAAATAATTGTAAATTAGTATTTATATAATTTTTTCTACAAAATAATTACAGGAAATGGTTATCTTTAATTTTAGTATGTTTTATAATAAAACTATTACTAATCATCTCTTGAAAAATATTACAAAATCAGAAGAAAAAAAATAATCTCCTAAACTTGACTATCTGAAATACCGGGTGCGTCTCAGAAGTGGCTCACCCCTATAACTTTTTTATTTTTTCAGTTAAAACAACGAGATTTGTTATGTTAATATATGACATAAATTAGGATTGATCGACGTATTCAATTGTTTTCGGTCACTTCCTGTTTCACCGGAAATGACTACAACTTTTGATTTTTAAATGGCACCCTAGGTATTTTTTTACTTTGTTTGATAGAAAATGACACTCTGAATAGAATGGCATATGGTATGTCAACTTTTCACATTTTTACATATGGTTTATTTGAAATTATAACTTCGGTTCGTAACGAAAATTTGACTCAAAATACCAAGTGTGTGCTATCAAATTATTCGAAAAAAATGCTTTTTCCAAATACACTAATAAGCCACTCTCGTTCGATTTGAAAAAATTGAGATATGATTAAAAATACGATTTGGGCTTCTTTAACTAGCCAGGACAAGACACTAAAAACGTTAGACGATCAAATCTATTTTCCAAGGCTCCTTGATTAAGAATTAGTGTTTCCATAGCTATGGCATTCTAGATTGAAATTTAAAATAGTATTTTTTATTAAGCGAGAATGTCAAAAGTTTACATATGATATGTCATTCTATTCAGAATATCATTTTCTATCGAATAAAGTAAAAAAATACCGATGGTGTCATTTAAAAATCAAAAGTTGTAGTCATTTGCGGTGAAAGAGGAAGTGACCAAAAACAATTGAATACGTCAGTCAATTCCAATTTATGTCATATACTAACATACCGAATCTCGTTTTTTTATCTGAAAAAATAAAAAAGTTATAGGGGGTGAGCCACTTTTGAGACGCATCCGGTATATAGAGCTTAGAAATAATGACACTTGAAGATTTGCATATTCTTTAAAATAAATGTTATTTTTCTTTATGCTTGTTCCGATCGAAAAAACGGCGTCAAAAAGATTGTAATTTATTTTTATATCGAGTAAAAATGATTTTTAAATGGTGTAGTTATAAATTAGAGATAGAAAAAATAAGGTTTCGGAAATATATTTGTGTGTCTGGAAACGTTCTTTAATCTTTCTATAATTAGTTCTATTTCTTTCTCTATTTCTAAAGAATTTCTATGTTTTTTGTCAATTTTTAGCAAAGCCTTCTTTGACGGCGTTTTTTTGTCGATCATACGGTATTTTTAAAACAATATAATTCATTAATAGGTCAACTTCTTCATCTTAACTATCCACAAAACACTCCAGAAAACGTCGAACTACTACAACGCTTCATAGCACCTTTAGGCCACATAATATCCATGGCATTCCACGCCGTCAAGCTAAGCGACCACACCTGTGACGACAACAGAGGCACCATCGAAGTCTTCGACAACTATTCTGACGTCAACGGTACACTTTGGAGGTTATGTTTCGAGAAATACCCCTCAGAACTACCGCCTGTCCATATCAAGTCGTTTTTGAACAGTGTACAGCTGCGTCAGAAGTCGGATAGTCACGGGAACTCACTGAATGGCACTTTGAAGGTTTTGAGGGATAAGGAGTATGTGAAGAAGTTGATCGGTTATAGGAACAGGGGTGTTGAATCGTGCAGGCCGAATCCGTGTCAAAATGAGGGAAAATGCGTTAACAAGAAGTCCAAGAAGATGTGTCAGTGTGTAGGGCATTTTACAGGTATGTAAATAGTTATTTTTTATACAAGACGATAATGCAATTTTATCGTCGTGTATAAAACAACATTTTTTTCCATAGCGAGTTACGTTTTAAAAAATATTCAGAAATTATTATTTCAAGGAATTTATTACGAGGAGAAAAAATATTGTGCTGGGTTGGCGTTGGTTTATATGTAATTTGACAAATAAATAAAGCTGTCTCTTTAGTTGTCAGTTTTGAGTCAATATTTTTTAATTCTCTTTCGTATCGATTGCTGATTGAATTGGAGCCAGAAACGGCTCAAAACGAAATAAGTAAATTACCAACAGATATTCAAGCTGAGGCGACATATCCAAACTACTTCCATTTAAATCCCGAATAACTTATAAAAAGAATACAAACATTTTCAAAAACGGAAGCAATTAAAAAACGTGCGAGAAGAAATAAAGTTTTTAACCTATCCTCGCTGTTAGAGTATCATTTAATCTACCCTTGCGGTTAAAGTACTATTTTATCTACTATTTTTGATAGATATAAGGCGATTTTAACAGTTACTATGGAAAAAATAAAAAAAGGACTACAAATAAGGAAAATTTTAAAATCAGTTTTGCATCATGTCGTGCTGGCAACTCTTACTTTTGGATCGGTATTTACATGTGTGGAAGTAGATCGCATAGGGATCTTATTAAGTCGAGTGAGAGAAATGCGACGGTAAGCTGTTGCGGCGTTGCCATATTTCTCCGGTACGCTTTTCTCTATCAAATAAAGTAAAATCACGATCGCAAACCGCTTATTTTTAAAAGACTGTTATTTTCGAAAAGATAACTAAATAAAACCATTAGATATGTTTCTGAGTATCTGAAATAGAATTATAAGGATATCGTTAATGCGTCCATTTTTTTATAACAAAAAAACGTCAGTAATCGCGACAATTTAAAAACTCAACTTTTTAAGATATAAAACGCGATAACTCAAGAACTACTGTAGATATTGAAACTATTTTTTATTTTGAAGTTCGGATCTTTAACAAGATGTTTAAATAAGAAAAAATCGATTGGCTTTTTTTTCATTCAAAATTTTAAAAAAACCCCATCCGTTTACTTTTAGTGCATTACAATTTTCAGCAATCGTGTAACTTTTTTATTTATAAAGATTTTCACATACTGTCTGCGAAGAAAACATAGCAGAAATATTAAGAAAAATTTTGAAAAAACTACAATCAATTATTTCTAATGGATTTCGAGATATCGATTTTTGAATTCAAAGTTCTAATAGCGCGACAACTGTCGAACACCAACTCAATTCCACTTATTTTTACCAAAAGTGCAAGTGTTTATAACTTGCACTTAAAAATTTACAAGCTATAGGAAAAATTACAACGACTCGTTAATAAATAAACAAATAAAGTATCACAAGACGTAATTAAATCGTGAAGCTGAACGCATGATGTACACTTTTCCCCAGAATTTTAAGTACTGATATGGTACTGATTGGGTCGACCGGTTGACCCCGATGAATCTGCTATATCCCCTTCCACGGTCTTAGCCATGTGCACAGTTTCTCGGTTTATTTCATACGTTTGGCAACGTTTTTACTGTTCTCTCTTTATTCAGTACATTATAAACGCATTGTATTCTTCTTACATACGGAAATCTTGACCCAAGACTAACCTTTGCCAGCCCTTAGTATACCGATCTGGTCATCGAAACTGCGTGGCCTAGATTTTAACGTGTAAGACAATGATGCAGACAGCTTAAATGAAAAATCAAACATATGAGATAGATAAAAATTGGGTTGATACATTTCTTCTATGCGGATTTTACATCAAAATTTCAAATACGTACAAGTAGGAGGGTACAAAATCCACAAGTTGGGGTTATCAAACACTCAGACTCATTTTCTTTTGTAGTTTATTTAAAAGAAAGTTATTTCTTAGGGTTGTTCTGCGCGGTGACCCAATGTGATTTGGAACCTTGCGTCTTCGGAACTTGTGAACTGACCAATACCAGCTACAAATGTCACTGTCGATCGGGGTATTCCGGTCCCACCTGTGAACAAAAACGAAAACCTTGTGAAGGGAATCCATGTGAGAGCAGAGGAATGTGCATAGAGAAGGGAGATGGGTTTCAGTGTAGATGCCACGCCTGGTGGGAAGGTAGAGTATAGAGTCTATAAAAAATATTTTTTCGTTACAATTATTTCTTTCTTTACATTTGACTTTTTATCGTTTTTAAAGTAAAGTCTGTCCGACCGTATCAGAGAAGACAAAATCTACCTGTGAATTAAAATGACAGACGCATCTATCACTGTCATGTCTTCTCTCATTGTACTAGAGAAGAGTTATTTAAATAAAAAGATTAAGGAAGGAGCATATCAAATATCATAGAAAGCGACGGTGTCCGAAAATGGCTGACTTAAGTTCCGGTTTATCAGT
Organism: Sitophilus oryzae; assembly: GCF_002938485.1. Taxonomy (NCBI): domain Eukaryota; kingdom Metazoa; phylum Arthropoda; class Insecta; order Coleoptera; family Curculionidae; genus Sitophilus; species Sitophilus oryzae. Next base: position 1,883,938 of record NW_022146168.1, read on the forward strand.
GCCGCACTGTGGTCAATTTTTAAAAATTAACAGGAAAATATTAAAAAATCTGATGAGGCTAAGCGGCGTCAAAAACTCCATAAGTAGGCTTTGAAATAGTTGCTAAGCACATTTCATTAACAAATATGTCAAAGGTCGTTGCGAATTTACTGTTATTTTGATTGAAAATGTAGTATAGTTGACACACTAAACTAAATAATCTTGTTATTTGCACATGAATAAAGTTTTTAATTTGGGTATTCCGTGCAAAAAGTTATATGTCATTAATACTATCTAAAATGGAAAGAGCAATTGTTGGTGGTAAGTTTTTTGACATTAATGTTCTTCTGTTGAGTATTAAATATGAGTAAATAATTTTGATATGGTTAGATTTTTTTTTAAATTATTAGAATATACATTTTTTTAATGAACTAGCAGAAACAAGTCTTATGAGGTTTCAGTTTTAAATAAAGTTAAGTTGATAGTTAAACCATTAGACAACTTTACCAAACCTACAAATTTACCGGCCTAGTCCGTCTGTTAAGTCCAGGCCATTTTTTAGGACGTATTGCCCAGATTAAACGCTTGGAAGTTGTTGACTTTTTAAAAGCAACTGTTAGCAAAATCTGTAAGATCCATAGTATTATTCTTAGAATATGATAATTTTTAAATATCTAACATATGCAAATGATCGCGACCAAAATCTATTTAAAATAAAAAATAACGAAACTTTTCCAAGTTTTTAATTATTATACACCCTGTATACGACCTGTTTTTATTAATTATATTATTAATGTAATTTTATGATACCTAACATATAAAATCGGATATAGTTATTAATCAAAGTTAAGTAATTTTCACTAATATTTTTTTCCGGCTAACTTGACAAAATGGACCACAGTGTGCCGTTCTATTTTTTTCAAAAGTTCAAAACGTGTAAAAATATGATGTAGAGATTCGATAATGTGTTGTTTTATTTTAATTTGTCAATAAATGTTAGTAGTTATTAAAATTGTTATAAAAATATATAATTCTAATAAAAATAGATAATTTATAATAATTATTTATTAACACAAACATACGATACGCTACTGAAGTCAGTAAGTGAAATTGATGTATCCAAATTCTTTGACATCTAATCTTTGACAAGTAGTAATATAATAATGGAATAACTTTTCGCCTAGTAAGTCAATAGTCTAAGAGCTAGCAACGTTTTCGAGTAAGTATTTTAAGACGTCTGGCTCTTTGATATATCTTTTACTATGCTCTCTGGAACAGCATGCGGCCCGTCTGGCTACCGATACCCGTTGCGTTCACTACTGTGCATCGGAAGAAGACATATATTTTTTATTAATTTAGTCCTATAAATTCTAGTATTGAATATAAATCGAACATGTCTCCATAGCGCAGTGCGTAGAGTTTCCGACCACGAACCGATGATTCAGAATTCGAATCCGGGTCAGGGCAAACACTTTTTTATTTTATTTTTGTTTGTATTCTGATAGTAAAGTATTAAATAATTTTGGTAATTTAAAAAAAACAAATATTTAATACTTTACTATCAGAATATAAACGAAAATAAAATAAAAAAGTCTTTGCCCTGACCCGGATTCGAACTCTACGCACTGCACTATGGAGACATGTTCGATTTATATTCAATACTAGAATTTAAAGGACTAATAAAAATATAGGATCTTCTCTCACAACGTTTACCGGCAGCCAGACGGGCCGCATGCTGTTCTAGAGAGCATAGTAAAAGATATATCAAAGAGCCAGACGTCTTAAAATACTTGTGTTTCCGACGTTGCTAGCTCTCGTACTGTTATATCACATATATCTTGTTTTAAAACATTTGTTCTTGCATTTCTGCTTTTATTTACTGCTTGTCAAAGATTAGATGTCAAAGAATATAGGCTGTATTCCATTGCAAAACCAAACCAAACCAAACCGGTAAACTACGGTAAAGAGCGGTTCCTGAAAAACATCGATTTGATACGGAATGGTTTGGTAAAATACTGGAAACGTCAAATGTTGACGATTTCTAAATTTCAATACCTCTATTCTAAAATTTATCTTTTATGCATTTTTAATGTACCTATTTTCTGCTTTTGCGTTTGCAATTGTTGTTTTCAATGGAGTTTAATATCGAAAAGTACTTTATTAATAAACTGTTAAACTCGTTAGACAACTCAAGTGAAGATTTGCAGGTCCAATATTAAAACAGATCAATAATAAATAAACAAATCTAATCAATATTTATATTTTTATAGCTTACAAAACATTCACGATTACTTGTCTTGTTTCTCGTGTTTTCTTAAATGGTCCTAAAAAGTCATTCTATTTAGTTAATGAAATTTATTTACCTTTACTGCCTACCTCCATTGCTTTTGGATGTAAATACAAAATATTATTACAAATTTATTAAATGAAAATTTCACTGAAACTTCCAATATTTGCTTGATTTCTGTCACATAAATGACATTGATTGAGAAACAAAACCAGAAAAACCAGCCTTCTCGAGCAGGTTAGTTTGGTGACAGTCATAACCGAATTTTTCAGGAACCGTGTTCCGTAATAATAAAACTTTCAAGAAACCGATAGAAACGGAACATAAAACCATAACCAAGCAACGGAATACACCCTTAGATACGCCAATTTGACTGTGATTTGACATTTATGGATTTTACTTACTTGCTTCAGTAGCGTATCGGATGTTTGTGTTAATAAATAATTATTATAACTTATCTATTTTCGGTTATTATCAATGCCGGGCTATTTCAGTCAAAGTTCAGTAATTCCTGTTTTGTGGTTTTTCTTTCGCAGGTGCGAGATGCGAGAAAAAGATGCTTCGCATTCCTTACAAGCCTCTCAGTGAGAGAATGTTGCACGAACCATTTTGGCTTGGTTTGATGACGGTTTTCGTCGTTATGGGAGTTATCGGATTGGTGTGGTGTGCCAAAAGGCATTTTCCGGAGAAAATCGAAAAATTGTTGGCTGAGGATGACAACAGAAATAGAAGTAAGTTTCTTCGTTAATTTAGTTACTTACCTAGTTAGTTACTGTTAGATTTTAATTGATAACAGCCAGTAATATAAAGGGTGTTCCTTAATAACATGCTAATATTTAAGGGGGAGAGGGGTGATTCTTAGACTTATTCTACGGAAAAAAAAAATAATCTGCGACGTCGCACAGTGCGGCGGATAGTAATAATACTGGGAAACACATCTTTAAAACCTTTTAATTTTAACGCATTCCTAAGGCTGGTTCAAGTTGGTATTGAGCTTGTGTTAATTTCAAATCTGTAAATACAGCCAGAACTTCATCAGGAGAAAAATTGCTGAATTGAATATTAGTGTCATTCTTGGTTTTTTTTTTGCACTCAGTGCTTTTCGATGGAGTTTCAGTTAAAGTTTCAACGACACAACAGCATCCCTACTCCTACTAGCCCTAAAGCTCAAAGTAGTTGCAAAACCCAATTCTTCTTTTGAATGCTCTTCTATTAACCCTTTAACAAGTCTTTGTTTCGTTTTTATGAACTAGCAGATTGAAATGAAACTTTTGGGGGTTAAGCTTGAGCTCCCTGTGACTAGTAAGATGCCTTCTAGCTACGATTTATTATATTTGCAAAACTTGTTTAAGGAAAAGCAACTTTTTTCCACTTTCGATATAAAACAATGAAAAATGATCGCAGCTGGATCTCAACAGATCGTCACTAAGAGAAATGAGATCCAAGAATTGCATCACAACATCCCACAAAACGGTCAAACTGGTCTTAGATGTTGGTTTTAAAACATCTTTTATCTTGAGGGCTTCAAAAAATTCTTGGCGGCTGAACCGGTGACTTCTAAAAATTATGTTTTTTTCAACCTAACCCAACCGGTAAAAATAAATATGGGCATGGATACTACAAACATTCTAGCATCAAAATTGCTTACTACTTTTTGGTAACTATTGGGAACGCAAAAGATCTACATCATTCAATATATCGATGTTTGAAAAAAAAGTGCAAGTTTGATATCTGCAGAACAAAGGTACGAAATATTTTAACGAGTAATGACTACATTATAATAGTTACGGACCCGTGTGAACTCGGCCTAAGACGCCCGGTGCCGTTCGAGAGTGTGTTCGAGAACAAATAAAAGCTGGTGAGAACGCGGCTAAGAATTTTCGAGTCAAATCGGGACTGTCTGTTTCTCTCATATATAAGCCGCCGCCCCAAGCCTGAAGAGGACAGAGAACAAGCAGACGTTCGACGTGTACAGTGGCCCCGCTAAATTCAAAATAAATTCCTGTTAGATAAATAGTTAGATAAACAGTAAATAAGTTGTAAATAGTACTTTAAGTATTTTTATCGTTATTGTTTTGTTTCTTAGTGTTAAATAAATTGTGTTTAAATAAATTAGACTTTATATCAATCTTTAAAAGAATTTGATTTTTGGTTTTGAATTTGATTTTGGAATAGAATGTATAAGCACTTAATTTTGTTATGTCGTAAATATTTTGTTTTTGTATTACGTCTGCCTTACTGAGCAGAAAACGACTAAATTTGGTTAATAAAAATGTATCGAAATACAAAGAATATATACGACAAAAAAAGAATTGTTGGATTTTTATATCAATTGGAATGTCTACTATTTATTCTTATCAGTACACATTTTTGGCTTATTTCTAACAAAACGGTTTTGTCCCGCTAGAATTACCATCCGCCGCACCGTGCGTCAGTAAGGGTTTTATCTTGAATATTTTTGGAGAAATAATAGTACGCCACTGATTTCTCGTAAAATAAATCATTTTCAAAAACTTCATTCATTTCTAAACAATCTTCATCTGTTGATTTTTCTTTGTCCGACGTATCTTTTTTATCACCACCAAAAGAATTTTACCACCACCATTGTATCTCAAAAGTTAAAATATTTAGGACATATACAAACATACATTCATATAATTTTTTTGGTTAGAATATGTCCCAGAATCGTCATCTTGAATATTAGCATGTCATTAAGGAACACACTGTATATACAAGTCGAAACGTGTCGCGTGAAATTTCCTCATTATCAACAATGTCAAGAACAATTTACAGCGTAATAAGAACAAGCGTAACAATTAAATAATGTCTCTGTCTGTTTCAGTCCACTCGCTGCGCAGCACTTCGGTCCGCGAGCAGCTGGCCGCCGCGTCCGCCGCCTCTGTGGCTCCTCCCGGCACCACCGCCCCCTCCCCCGGCTCCGGAACCTCCTCCGCCGCCGGCAACCCCCGGTCACTCTTCGGCCGCCTGGGTATCCGCAAGCCGTCCATCCTCAGCCTGACCAGCCCACACGCCGCGGCCGGGGTCAGCGGCTACTCGCCCGCCACCGCCCGAACCTTTAGCTTGGACGATTTACTAAAACCCTCGCCCCGACGTAAGGCGACCCCCGCCGGCGTTACTACACTGTCTTTTTGTTGTCGTACTCTATCTTAACCGGCACTTAATACTTTTGTACCCTATCTACTCTATACGCCTCTGCTCACTATAATAAAGCTAGGTGTAGACTGACATCAATTTTTTAACAGTACGATAACACATTCTAAAATTACTATACAGTAATTCTAGTAACCAAGATACAACAGATACAATCTATTAACCCCTCGTTTTCTGTCGAAAAACTAATAATTATTAATGTACTAATCAATCCTACCGACTGCGCCACTATCATGCAATTTTTTTAAACGTCAGTTTACAAACATAAACGATTTTTTTAAAACAAAACCGCTTAATACAAGGATTAGAATAGATTTTAGTAATGCTACACAGTAGCATTTTTCTATTTTACCAAGTCACTACCGTACAGTCCTCCCGACTGCGCCATTACGACTTAACCCTTTACAGGACAGTACAAATTATTTTTTTAGTTGGATCAAATTGACTTCAAAAATATATAAACTAGCACAAAGGGAACATATCTTCTTAATAGCATTTTTCAAAAAGTTAAAAAATAAGGGAGTGGGGCGGGTGGTGGTCGATTTTTTAACTAGAGACTGTTCAAGCAAATAGATAATATGTAATGATTTAATGTAATGAATATAATGTATAAACTGTATGTATCATCCAATGTAAGAAAAAAGAGTAAGTTCATTTTGATTATCTCTGTTAGCTCTCTACTCAAAAATATGCCAATATTAAGTAAATTAAATTTTGTTTTTCGAGAAACTCGCATCTTATGGGAAATGATCGAAAATATACAGGATATGGTAACGATTTTAGAAAATATCATCCGAGCCGTAAATTTGGTGCACAAAATAAAAAGAAGTCAACGTCACAGGTACATTTGTTCCTATATTTTAATTTTTTTATCAAACGAAATTTGCATAGAAAATGCTTAGACGATAATTATTACTTATATGACACACAGCGAACTCAGTGTCACCAATGCCAATGCTCACTGGTCGAATGTTCAACCGCTTGTTAACTTTTCGCGCCAATTCAGCCAACGTATAGATATTTAGATATGGTTGATTAAATGACCAAAACGCGCATCGAAATAAGCATAGCAAACAAACTAGGCGATAATACACTCCCACGCGACTGGTTAGTCGGTTAAATTAAAGTGGTCAATTTAGCGACCATCACCCTATAAAGGGTTAATTAACGCACATGGGCATATTTTTGAGTAGAGAGCTAACAGAGATAATCAAAATGAACTTACTCTTTTCTCTTATATTGGATAATACATATGGTTTATACATTATATACATTAGATCATTACATATTATCTATTTGCTTTAACAGTCTCTGGTTGAAAAATCGACCACCACCACCCCATTCCGTTGTTTGTTAACTTTTTGAAAAATGTTATTAAAAAGATATGCTCCCTTTGTGCTAGTTTATATATTTTTGAAGTCAATTTCATCAAACTAGAAAATAATTAGTACTGCGCTATAAAGGGTTAAACCACAACACTAAACATATCCATAACCATGTTTTTTTAATAATCCCTTTGAGTACCATAAGTTAATAAAATCAAATTCTGTAAAATATGTACCTTTTATGGGTAACACTTTTTAAATTTTCCAATGCCTCAATCAGAAAAATTCATATAAATGAATAAAATTTTTCTGAAGTATGTTCGTACTTTATCTTATTCAAGTATGTTCTTATATTCTTTGTTCTATTGGGTAAACCTTTTTATAAAAAAAAAAAAATTATCGTAGTGTTAGCCCGTACGCTGACACGGAATTTTTAGTCGATCGACTATTTAGTTGCATGTTTGTAACCAATGTATTCTTATGGAGCCGTGCTCATCGACTATTTGATTGCATGTTAACGGCTCCATAAGAATACATTGGTTACAAACCTGGAACTAGTCGTTTAATAGTATATTATTCAACGAGCATATAATGGTGGCTGTTATTCACGCGGATGAAGTTTATAAATCATCCAAGTGAATAAGAGCCATTATATTATGCGAGTAGAATACTATACTTTATCCAGAACTATCAAAAAAATTTAGATAATATTAATATGTTTTTATTTTTAAAAAACAACTTTTGAAACCCTCCATAGATGAATGCAAAAAATAACATTAAAAACTTCAAATTTTTAAATCGAATTTTTGAGTAGAAAATGAGGGAATTTTAACATTGTTTCTTCGTAATGGTGTTTAATAATTTGTTTACATGTCGTGATATAACATGAGAGACTTATTAAAAAGGAAAAAATGTTTTAAAAATCTTATGACAAGAAAAACAACTTTTGGAACACCCCATAGATGAATGCAAAAAGTGACATTAAAAACTTCAAATACCTCTTGTTTGGAGTTTGGATCGAGATATCAGTGGAAGCGGTGATTAATGAAACTATTATTCATTAGCGAATAATGAATATTATTATTTCATAAACTCATGTATAATAATCAAATTATAGACGAGTCGTGGATAAACAAGTTAAAACAGTCGGCCAACTAAAAATTTTCTCCCAGCGCACGGGCTTAAAAATTGTATTGCACACCTAGCTTAATTCTCGTACTAGAGTATTCTGTAGGTTCCAGTAAGACTAAAAAAATTGTTCTAAAAAATGTATAGTGACAAAAAAAAAGAAAAAAAATCTGTCTCTTTTATTCAGTTTCTTACTGCAAGGGTGCTTGAGGAATATTAAAACTGGAATCTATAAGTTTATTGTAGTCATTTAACCATGTAAATTAATAATCTAATCAGGTTTAGAATAGCATTTTTATTTTAGATTAACTGTATCTAAGTTATAAAAGATTCAAAAATGCTAGAGACTTTTAGTGTTGAACAATCAACATTAAAATAACAAAATGAATCATTAAAATAGAGTTAAATTAAGGTAGAAATACTGTTGAATAGCTGACTCGATTATAAATTTATTCGATCATAACAAACATACTATATTATCTTCATCTTGACCCTATTCTTTACATCTTAGACTACTCACAGAAAGATTTGATATAAGATATACTGTATAAATTCTACAAGTCAACTTTTATTTCCTGAAAATTGCTAAAAGTCATTAAAAAACAATTAAATATTATTATGTCTTCAACTAAAAGTTTTGATTTAATACCAAAGTTTTCTTTAACAATATTCATAAAAAGAGAAGTATTGCTAATATTCTTACCCAGAATATTGATTTCTAATTAGAATATAACATAACTTGAATTATTTTTTAATTTGTAATAAATTTGAACCAACTTAAACCATTCTCTCAGTTCAGAAAAAAGTCCTAAATATTTTGGAAATATAATTTTTATATCCTGGAGTTCTTTTAAATTACTAGATCTTTCAGTGTTTAATCTAAGACAAGTGCACACACATATTGACTTTACATATAATCACTCTTACTCTACTGTCTCTATTTTGTCTTACCGTTCCTATACACTGTTTTGTTTTAACAAATATAGTTGCTTCATGAGTTAATATTTCAAATTAATAAACAATGGTCAATGATATCATGAAGTATGCAAAGTCCTAAATTTGTTTTTCGTAATTAGAACTATTTGTCTAGGTACCAGCGTACTGCTGGTTGCATATTCAATGACGTCACTCTAGTAGTCATGTCTCAAAGTTACTCTAAGAAGCAACTATATTATTTTTCTGTCTTACTATTATATAAAGCGATACGTCCAAGTTTTTTACATACTAGACTGTCTCCTCTATCTTCTGTATTTTTGTAGATTGCCCTTTTCCTCACTTTTGCGTGTGGCTGGTAGGTTGCACTGTATATGTTTTTTTGTTGTACCGAACGTGTCTAGCTAGCAAATCGAGCTATTTGTACATAGCTTTAAAAGTCAGCCGAAGATACCTCCAAATTTCTAATAAGATGGAGCTATCGTCGGTGAACTTTAAAAGAAAAAAAATACATTCTGATTAATAACATTTGACTATCTAAATAACTTTATTATATCTTATATCGCCAATTCGATGCTTGGAGTATTTCTTGAGTTTGTTCATTATTCTATTGTTTTTGTACCTTATTAGACAGTCTCACAAACAATATAACAGAACTAGAACTTTTTTGGTATTTTAAAGAATAAAAATATTAAAAACAATAACTTATTCTTACTAAATAGTCAAATTAAACTAAAGATTAAAGAAATGACTGTCATAATTTATGAAATTATGGCAAGAAATAAAAAGTGAAGATGCATTTCTTTTTTTTCAAAATAGACAATGACTGACTCAATGAATCGGTTCTATTGAGTGTACAGGTAAGGAGAAATATCTTCGTGCATTAAAAAATGGTCAAAAAAGGGAAGCCTTAAGATGACGCTGCTGTAGCAAAAACCTAAAATTTAAAATATGCGCCGAAAATTTTTAGAACAGGAAATTATTCAAAAGATATAAATATTTGACGTGAAGGCCCGGGTTTCAAAAAAATACAAATTTTATTTTCATCTCACATGAAATATATTATAGATTTTTATTCAGCAGCAATAGACTGAGCCTCTAATATATAAAAATAATTGTTTTATATTCAAAAAAAACAAAGCTTTTTTTGGATCATGTTTGGTTATGTGACTTTTATTCTCTTATCTATGGTTTCATTTTTTAGATTTATGTGTTATTAGCGCCACTGTGGTTACTTGGTGAACCCTTATTCTTCCCATTTTGTGACCACTTTTTCGATAAAAGTCCCATTAAATATATATCTCCTCATCTCTACACTCCGTAATCGGTTCTAAATACCAAATACCATATGATCGAAAAAATGGGACTGTCAATCAATGATAATTTTGTCGAGATCAATCTGAAGACGTAATTTACTAAAAATTGACATAAAACTTGTCAAAAATTAACACTAATTTAATAGACAGAAAATTAAAAAAGATTAGAAAAGTATAGAACATTTACAGACACACAAATCTATTTTCAAAAATTATTTTTTCTCGAATTTTCAATTACACCATTTACAAATCATTTTTAATCCGTATAAAAATAAATTACAATCTGAAGGCCAGCTGGCAGTAAGCGCCATTAAAAAATGAAAAATAGTAAAGGTCAACTAATGTCGTTTAGGGCTTGACCTCGCCAAAATTATCATCGATTGTCATTTCCCAGCCGTCTTTGACGCCGTTTCTTGTTAATTTAAAGAATGAAAATATTAAAAACAATAACTTACGGTAGGTTCATATTCACGCGAATTGCGAATATTGTTGTTGTCTTGGACTTCAATGAACTACACAAGCGGCAAAATTGACAGAAAGTTGTTTTAATATTTTGCGAGTTCCCAAAATTTAAAATCTGGGGGCGAGAATATTGAAACTGACTTAATTTTTGCGGATATACGAGTTTTTAAGTTATAATATGCCAACTCTCTCATTTATCTTTTGTTACGGTTGTAATAAAATAAACATTGGTATAATACTTTGGTAAAGATGGAAGAAACTGAAAGGTGTGAAAACATTGTGCACAATCATTATTAAGTATTTATGCTTTTTACAATTTAATCTCATTTTTTTTTAATTTGCAGTACGAAGTTCAATATTTTGATTGCACTGGTAATGTTGTTGGAAAGTTTTCAAAACTATTGAGTATCGAAATCCTCTATAGACGTTCTATGGTAGTTTCTATCTTTTTTTCATCCTTAATTCTCATTAATTGCACTAAATTGTGATATTCTTCTTGCTGTTTCAAATTTTTAATATTTCACATATTCCAATTGTTCTATGTATTTTATTTTTGTTGTTTTTATTATTAAATATACAGCAATAGATCGTGTTCTACACCAAAAATAAGTGTAGCTTCGTCCATTACACAAAAACCATAGATACATGAAACAAGTTTAGATTGGAAAGTGCCCTTAAGGATAATGTAAACACTATTTGGCGCTATTCTTGCCACGGTTGCGACCCAAACATTTGATAATTTCGGATCGGTTCGGCTTTTTCCGGAATTATGTCGCCAAATATTATTTATTCAAATTTATTATTATTTTCTTTTAATTTTACAAATAAAATACAGTGTGTTAATTGCATACAAGAAACTTTATTTTATTTTGCAGTTTTTGCGGTTCAGTTCACAACACAGTTTTTTAGTTTTTAATGCCACTTTTTCACAATTATTACGGGTTTGAGTAAATAAAATTTAAATTAAACTCACAAGATAGCAATAATTACTTTGAATATGGACGCTTTAAACACTTTTCAGTCTTTATTCAATGCGGGCGGTTTAAATTTTGAAAGATTTTATAAGTTTTGAAGATTCTGACTTTGACAAGAGAAAATTTCTATTATTGTTTGCCGATTGTTCTTAGCAACCGCTATAGCAGCGCCAGATAGCGTACAACGGTCGCGACCCAAAACAGTTATATATTTTGACGGGCTATCTAATTTAAATTTATTTCCTTCATCTATGACGAAAACATACTTATAAAAATAAATCTATGAATAGGCTAAAACTTTGATGGAAACATTTTCAACATATGTTTAAAAACACAAATATCCCTAGAATTCATTGCGAATTTCGCTATTTATTATTTTGCGATATTCTGTTTTGCAAAATTCGCATTTCGCATGTATATGAACCTGCCTCTATTCTTATTGAATATGACGTAAAAATTAAAGAAATGACAATCAGAATTTTTAAAATTATGATAAACTTTAAAAAGGGAGCATTTTCATTTTCTTTAAAAGACAAAGAGATAAAAAAATCCACCGAATTTCTTTTCTTCAAATTATACAGTACTTAATGAACCAGTTCTAAACTTACAGTATTATACCATTCGCATATAATTTAACTTAAAAATGTTATTAATCAGTGTTATGTAAATAAATAAAACTAGCTTCTGCTAAATCATTCATCTCATCTGAATACAACACTGATACGTTACTCGTATTAATCTAGGCACACCATCGCCGAAAAAGAAACGCAACAACTCCACCCCGACCAAGAAGAACGTAGCCGAAAAAAAGCAGATCCTGCAGCAGCTCATCTCGCCGGTGGGCAAACAGGCTTCGAAGAAAGTAAGTCTGGGTGAGCTAATTCATTTGAGCGAGCACAAGAATAACGGCGCCCACTCTGCCCCCTCCGTAGTGATCCGCGAGACCAAGTTCACAGAGGGAGAGGCCGCTATGAGCGTCCTCAACGACCCCAAGCTAGAGAAGAAGGTCACCTTTGCAAGATTACTGAACAAGGTTTCGGCAGAGATGAGCTCGGGATCCGATATGGAGTCTGGACTTCGGATTTGTCGACCTGGAGCGAACTTTTCCAGACCTTCAAGTACGCCACCATCACCTAGTGTTATTAATAGAAGCCCGAATAGTACTTCAAGCAATCAGGGAAGCGATTCGTTTACTAGTTCCGAACTAGCCATTCCGAGCGCGCTTAGTTCAAGCATTTCAGACTTGCTCGGGGGTAGAAGAATGAATAAAGGTGTTCCTGTGGGCAAACAAAAGCCAGCAAGTGCTGATTCGATCCTTGCAATGTTTAGAAACTTTTCATCTAGTTCTGCAGGAATTAACTTACCTCCTTCACTAAAGCTTTCACCTTCAACCACACCAACAGCTTCAACACCTCACGACGACATAGTAGGAGACGACGAATCATCATCCTCTTCAGCACATACCCCTGTTTCATACTCCAGCGGAGTTTCAGAAAGCCCAGTCCTTGTTCCACACCTCGGTACCATAGAAGTCCCTGTCCTGGATTCATTAAGCGCTCACAGACAGTCATCAAACTCCGGGAACCTTCTTCACCCTCCGACGATTCTCTTGGAGATACCGAGCACAATCAGCAAGTGCCTTTCGCCGATTAGGGAGATGCCTACGCCACTGCCTTCGCCGGCTTTGACACCTGTCATGCGCCGAAGTCAGTCGCCGGTAGCTAGGAGAGCCGCGGCGGCTGCGCTGGAGAGTCAGGGTAGTAGGGAGGAGCATATATCTGTGGAGATACCGGGGGTGTCTGTGAGTACGAGTGAGGACGAGGACTTGCAGTGTCCGGTGATCGCGGTGGATCCGCAGGCCGAGGACGGGCTGATTTTCGAGGAGGCTGTGGCGATGCAGCAGCAGAGTGCCTTATACAAGACGAAGGTGAGTTTGAATGTGTAGAGAAAAATCAACAGAGTAGCTGTAAGATACAAACAATATACAAAAGCAACGGAGAAATTTTTGGTCAAATTTAAAGTGTTATATTTTTGTTATTTTTAATCCTATTTTCATGAATTTTTTAGCAAGCTGTAATAATTATATGAACTCTAATTCGTAAACTCGGCTTTTTAGTCTTTTGGCATATTATACAGGGTTAATCGAGGGGTTGTTTTTTATCTTATATTTAAAACACCCTGTGCAATAATTTCGTATGTAAATTTTCTTAAAATATAATTTTACGGTGAGAACCATGACTCCTGAGCATTTTGTTTTTTGATTCATGTCAATACATGCTTTGGTTAATTTTTAAGACCGAGATGAACTGATAACGATCAATTTGCAATTTTTTCAGTTATTAATGATGTAATATGACAAGATGGTTTTGGTGACTATTGTCGTAACGTCACATTACACTGCATTGGATACTCTATACTAAGTTAAAAAAAACCTTAAGGACTAACGATATAGTCAGGGTTTTAATAAACATTAATAACGATAAGAGAATTAACGATATTAAAGAAAACATCTGTAATACTCAAGTATAGAAACAGAAAAAACAAATTGTAAAAAAGACCCTAATATTTTGTATTGCTGCCCTTGGCTGCTATAACTCTCATTCTTCTTTAAGGACCAAACGAAGTTCTAACCCTCCTGCCAAGCATTTGCCAAACGTCGAACATGATGGGAAGTTCATAGTAGTATATAGTTCATAATAATCACCAAAGTCACATTGAAAAATAACTTCAAAAAGAAATGATAATTGAAAAAAATTCAAATTGTTGGTGGCAAGTTCATTTCGTTCCTAAAAATTAACCAAGGTATGTATTGACATGATCCAAAAAACAAAATGTTCAGGAGACATGATTCTCACCGTAAAATTATGTTTTAGGAAAATTTACGTACGAAATTATTGCACAGGGTGTTTTAAATATAAGGTAAAAAACAACCCCTCGATTAACACTGTAGCAAAAAGCCAAATACTATATGCCAAATACTAAAGTTTATAAAAAAACTGAATTTACGAATTAAAGTTGATATAATTATATACAGTTTGCTAAAAAAATCATGAGAATAGGACTAAAAATAGCAAAAATTAAAAACTTAATTTGATTTTTTTTAAATCTGAGTGTATCTAAATACTTAAATTTACCTTGATAAATTTGTTTTACAGATTCGACCTCCGCCTCTGGGCCAAATCAACGACCAAGAACCCACCAAACCGACATTGCCACTCATCATCCCCACCTTAACCATCGAAACACCCTCCCCCACTCGAAAAACTCCCACCCTGTTACTTCCGGGCTCACCTCCTCCCCAAAGAGGCTACCCACATCACATGGATCAGTTTCCGTTCCCTGGACCCATCAAGAACAATCGAAAAATGTTCAAGAACCTCGACAAACCAACCTCACTCGACCTACCAAATGCTCCACCTCTTATTACCATCACCTGCAACCTCAGTGAGGCGGAATCAGACGCAGAACCTGCCTCACCCGCTGTGAAGTTACCAGGACACCACGGAGGGCCTCCTGGTGGCATGACGTACCTCAGTCCCTTCTCAATGGCACATCGAGGAGACCAACACGCCTCAGAATCAAATTTGAGTTCGTCAGGGTACAGTTCTATGGCCAGTCCTGGACCTTCACGCTGTGGATCGAATAATCCCCTTTGTCCTTCCGAAATGGAGGATCAAGGACCTTCAGGATCAGGTGCATGTCTCAGAAGACAGTCGGTGGATCCGGTGATAAAGAATCCAGCGACTCAGCAGTGTGGCGAATCGAATACAAACCAAAAAGGCGAACAACGAAGAGGGAGATCAGATTCTGAAACCCTATCGGATGATCCTTTGCTTGAATCTAATGATGAAGGCATTGGAACTGATCATATTGATGAGAAAATTGATGAAGGAGAGGTAAAAAGTGCTAAGGAACTTGAAGTGTTTATGTCAGTAGAAGGAGAAACAAAAACACTTCTGGATTTACCACTTTTACCTATAGTAACGACCACTACTCGAAACACTAAGTGTCTGAGCATAGAAGAATCAATGGATAGGTTATTTCCTCCTGTTTCAGCACCTAATTGTAAAATCTCTCTCCAATTACCTTCTATAGTAGTTCAACAACTGGAAGCACCAGAAAAATACCTGAGCCCGATGAGTTCCCGCAGCGAAAGTCCTTTAAGTGACAGGACAACAGGATTGGGACGATTTTCACCACTATTTTACAGTAAATCCAAAGATCTTCTACCTTTTACGGACTCAGACGGACTGTATGATTTCCCTAGTTCAGACAAAGTAAACGTTACAAGTATCAGTCAGCACAAAAAAGCTGGAAGAAAACGAGAAAAACGATCTACAAGGACATGCAAGACTCCGAGTCCTACGAAGCAACCTTTAGGGATATCCTGGCTGAATCACCTGGATGTTCCAAGTAAAGATGCCTTTTTTAAGGTACCGCCTCCAAGGAAATTGAGTCCTAAAAGGAGGTTAGCCAGGACACAAGTCGTTAACTCGTCATCGAGTAGCGATAGTGTATCGTCTACAAGGGAAGTAAGGCTGACGTCATCAAGTCCCAGTCCAGATAAGCGTTGGTCATCACCTGTGGGATGGTTAGATCAGAAACACGCAAGATCTCTGGATATATCTGCCGAAGATAAGGTAAAAATACGTAATTTTTTGGCATATATTTATTTTTACTCTGTGAATTTCAGGATGATTCAAATCCCAGCTCGCCAATGCTATCCAGATCATTGGACTTTCCCAGGAAACCACCCAAGTATCAGAAGCTGAACCGTCTCAGGGCGATCAGCAACCAAATTCGGTTCCTCAAGAGGCTGGAGCAGAGTCTAAAGAGACGCGATCGCGTTGCCAGCTCTAATTCCAACACTAGCGAGGATGACGAGGTAGGGATGTATCCAAAAATCGATATATTCAAACATTGATATATTTTTAAACAAATGGAAATAGTATATTGTTTTATTAGGAGTAAAAATGATACTTTTTGTGGCGGGCTGTACATTTGACGTTACAAACGAGGCGGTACAAAAAGTAATTTTTACTCCGAATAGAAAATGCTCTTTTTTTCAAACGTCACAAATAATTTTTTAACAAATTTCAAAAGTTGCAAATAATATAAAAATATTTAAAATACCTTGAAAGTAGTTATACAGAGTGAGTCTTAAATAAGTGCAAATATTTTCAGGGCTGGTAGATCTCGATAAAAGAAACATATTTTCTCTTTACCATTTTTCAAATAAGTCCAAAATAACCGAGTTATTTAAGTTAGAAATTTTTTAAAAAAATTGATTTTTTTAAAGGATTTTGAGAGCCACCGGATTTTTTCTGTATTTGCATCCCTTTTAGTGCCGTAACCATAGAGTAAAGCCGTAACAATGGTAATATCTGAGATTAAGAAATTATACTGTGGGAAAACTTGCGGTGAACAGGCAGTTCTAAAAAGTTTTCGAAAAATATACAGGGAAATGTAAAAGAAAGTGCACTATTTTCAACATCTTTTTTTGCGAAAAAAACTCATAGACGTGTTCTTGGTGTCAAAATATACCACCCCTGAAGATATTTGCACTTATTTAAGACTCACCCTGTATATCGCGAAACTATATGGTTACACTCGTTGAATTTGACACTTTATGTCAGTTTAATAATATATTTTCGTACTTTTGTGCTTAGGTGTTAAAATGACTTTTTATATCGTCAAGCCCCGTTCTCAGAACTATGTTTTGTCGCTGGCGACACAGTTTGACATTTCAAACAACCAATGAGAGCTGTACTAAATTTAATATTGACAGCTATTTGAATTTTGTACAAGTCGGGCTTCAATCATGTCGCAAAAATAAATACTAGTGTGAAGTTTTTGAAAAAAATAGTATATTGTTTTATCAGGAGTAAAAATGGCACTTACAGCCTCGCGAAAAGTGTCATTTTTACTTACCTAACTTTACGTTTGACTGACGAGCGTTAGCGAGTCCGACATACAGCCGAGGCACAAAAAGTCATTTTTACTCCGAATAGAACATGCTATTTTTTTTCAAACGCCACAAATAATTTGTTAAACAATTTCAAACATTCCAAATAATATAAGAAGATTTAAAAGTCATATCTTGTATGTAATTATATATCGAGAAACTATGGTTACGCTCGTTGAATTTGACACTTATGTCAGTTTAATAATATATTTTCTTACTTTTATGCTTAAACGTAAAAGTGCTTCACGTTCATGCCTAGGCGTTAGTTAATGACTTTTTTATATTGTCAATCACGTCGCAAAAATGAATGCTTTTGTGACGTTTGAAAAAAATATATTTTTTTTTCTTTTTTTTAAATATCACATTAATAATGAACTAGATTGTGGCATATTGAATAAAAATACTGTTCCTATAGGATGAGGAGGTGCCCATGGTGACATCTCCCCTCCTCCAACAACCCAGAGGACCCAAAATCGAAATCCGCAAAAGCAGCAGTATCGGAAGACTCCAAAGTACCACCAGCAAAAACGGCAAAGGTACCAAATACAAAAAATGCGACTCGATGCAGGAACGCAGCTGGCCCAAGGAAGTACTGACCAAGAACGGTCACTCGGAATGATGTCCGCTGCTACGCCTGACCTAACAAGCATACGTTATATAAGCATTCTCCACGAGTTGCCCGGGTCTCCTGAAGGTTACCCAGGTCACAAAGCTCAATCATAATTCGTTCATCGAAGTTTTAACTAGGCTTAAAATATTTATTTTTGATTAGAGAATATTTTATTTGCCATTTTAAGTGTGAAATCGTTCATCGTCGTACAAAATAGGTCATCAATTTTCATATAACGTCAAAAAATAATGTATTTTCGGGCGATTCTTATGAAAATTGCTGATCTAACAATGTCAATCATGACCCACTCACCTAGATCATATATACTGACGTGGATAAGTAAATCACTATTGAAACTGTCGCAAACATATCAACGACTTCCATTTATCTCCTTTTTTTTGTTGCACACGCGGTGCTTCTACTCTGTCTATCCTTGTCGAGGACCTATCGTCTGCGCGCCAAATTTGAACATTAATTTTAAAAATTTAATTTGTAAAATGCTTATATTTGAACAATAAATTGAATATTAACTGTCAGAAAAATTAAATTATATAAAAAATACATTTAGCCACTCCGTACGATCAATATTCTTAGGAAATCTAACCAGAAAGTATGCATGAAGCTTAACATAAATAAAAGAACAACTGTATACTTTACTTGCATATGAAAAGATAATTTGGGGACCTTTATATTAGGACTTTCACACCCTAAACACTTTCTAGTCATTTTTACGAGTATTTAGAAAGTTCAACGAAAAAAAAACAGAAATATAATTGCACAAATTTAAAATTAACTTCTCACTGAACACACTTGCATCCTTGACTATATAAAAGGGTCGATAAAACAGTAATTAATACAATTTTTAAATTAAAAAACGCAAAAAACAAGCGTCGTTACACAATGGAAATAAGATTATGACTTTGATTATGATATATAATTATGACCAGATTATGACAATATGATGACATTGAAAAGTTGGTTTCCATAACAATGTATAATATGTACTTTCTAAACCGTATAAAATTGTGATTATTTTGGAAATACGTGCAACCTTTAATGCGCATGTGCAAAGTAAGGTCCTCGAGACGGACAAAGCTATTGCATGTTTCATAAGTGCAATAAAGAAGGTTTGAAAATGGCATGTCGTGATGTTGGAGACATATTTTTTAATGCTAAACTTATGGCGTTGATTTATCCACGTAAGTATATATGATCTAGGCCCACTCACATACACACAAACACATTGTACATACATCGAGGGAATAGATAACCAAGGCGCTGTATGGCGCGACTAAGGCTTGTACATGAGACTGATTTTCTACTATAATGAAATAATATTTACTCGTTATGGTTACTTGTTGTACATAGAAAGAGTTTTTTCTCTCATTATTCTTCGGTAAGTCATTACCTGTACTATTTCAAATTGCACCCATTGTCTCTCTTCAACCAATTAGTGACTTGAATCAAGTTCTAAAGCAGTCGATGCGGTTGCCTAACTACGCGATTTGGGAGAAAAACAAACGCGCTCTGTAAGTGATAGTATTTGAGTATTTGAAACAGTTTGGCAATAGATTAACAATTCTGTTCATAAGAATATTCGATTCTATCATATGGACATCAGATTCCCTCACAGGAACATCCGATTATGGAAGAGGAACATTCGATTCCCTCATATGAATATCCCACTTGAGTATAAGATCTTCCCTGTCGAAGGAACATTCGATTATATTATAATAATATTCGATTATATTATAGCAATATCCGATTCTGTCATATGAAAATCCTATTAATAATTTTTATGCAAAAGGAACATTCGATTCCGTCTTATGAACATCCCACTTTAGTATAAGACCACCTTCTTTGTCAGAGAAACATCCGGTTAGATTATAGTAATATTTTTTATTACATCTTTGGAATGTCCGATTCTATCATATGAACATCCGATTCTCTCATAGACATTACATTTTTTAAAAACAATCGATTACGTAACAGGAACATCCGAATATATTGAAGGAATATTCAATTACGTCATAGGGATATCCGATTCTCTCATAGGAACCTCTGATTCTTCAAAGAAACAATCGATTATGCTAGAGGAATATTTGATTCCATCATATAAATATCCCACTTTAGTATAAGATCTTCCCTGTCAAAGGAACATCCGATTATATTATATAAATATTCGATTATATCATAGGAATATCCGATTCTATCATATGAAAATACGATTTTTTTAGAAGATCAGATTGTTTAGAGACAATCGATTACGCTAGAGGAGCATTCGATTCCGTCTTACGAACATCTTATGAACACTTTAGTATAAGACCACCTTCTTTGTCAGAGGAACATCCGGTTAAATTATAGTAATATTCGATTATATCTTTGAAACGTCCGATTCTATCATATGAACATCTTTGACTCTTTTATAGGAACATCAGATTACTTAAAGATGCAATCGATTATGCAAGAAGAACATTCGATTCCGACATATAAATATCCCACTTTAGTATAAGATCTTCTCTGTAAGAGGAACATCCGTTTATATTGAAGGAATATTCGATTGTATCATAGGGATTTTCTCATAGGAACCTTTGATTCTTCAAAAAAACAATCGATTTTTCTAGAGGAATTTTCGATTCCATCATATAAATATCCCACTTTATTTAGTATAAGATCTTCTCTGTTAGAGGAATATCCGATTATATTATAATAATATTCGATTAGATAATAAGAACATTCTATTATATCATACAAATGTCTTATTCACTCATAGGTACATCTTGATTATATATTCGTCATATGAACATCCCACTTCCATCCATGGAACATTCTATTCTGCCATAGGAACATCCGATTGTATCATAGACATACGATTTTATCGAAAAAATATTAGGTCTATCGAAGGAATATTCAATTCATCCGTGAGAACATTCGATTCCAGAAAATAGTCAGTTCTAGAATACTAATATCTGACTCTGTGAGAGGAATATTACATTCTGTAGGAATATTCGATTTATGTCGGAGAAATATTCCATTTTATAAAAAGAATGTCCTATTCTCTGAGAGAAACGTTCGATTCTATTGGGGGAGTTAATTCTGTTACAGGAATATCCGACTATCTAAGAAATATTCCATTTCAATATAATAACATCCGTTTCTGTTGAAGGAATATTCGATTCTGCAGTAAGAATATCCGACTGACAGAAACATCTGATTCTGCCATAATGATTAGGTGCTAAAGGAACATCCGACTCTTACAGAGCGCGTTTATTTTTCGCAAATGATCGTATTTTAGAATCTTTTAAGTCAATATATTGCCTGTCGACTCTATACAATTTTAACTGTCTTTTTATTTTGTCAGTTTAGGTGTTTTATCGATAACGCATGTAAAATGTAAAATAATAAGTGTTTCCTCGTAAAACGAATCTAAAAATGAGATTTTAAAATAAAAAAAAAATTTTATAAAACAAAATGGCTGTGGAATACACGTTGAACTCGTTCGAAAAAAAATAATAATTAAAAAATGAACAGGATGAAAAAATCGAGGTTAGGGTTTTTCTAACGAAATAACATAATATAAAAATAATGATAGAGATAAAATAAAAACAGAAAATAAAAGGAATATGAAGAATATCCTGCCTAAAGTTTTTGCGTAGTTATACGGGTATCACTTTAAACTGTCTTATATATTCTTGACGCTACACTGTGATAATTTTCTTCTGAACTTTCTTCAGAATTTTACTCTTCAGCAATATATACGAAATATAGAGGGAGCAAAAAAACAAAAAAACGTTTTACGGCACAAATAAGCAATTTATTCACTCACCGATCCCCCCATACGTAAGTCCCCCCTCTCCCCCACTGCACATTTTAATAAAAAAACGAATCATTCTCGTTGTTGTGTTTTGTTGATCACTAATAAACTGTATAAGATCGAAAAAAAACGTTATTGTCGTTGTGAGAATATTTTTCTTTGCCATGTAACCGAAATTTATTAAATAAAATAAAGCTTTGTTTTCAAAAATGTTGTTTTTTTTCATACAGGTTGGCACCTCTCATACGCCGCGGAGGCTCCAAGGAGAACGACAGTTTGTATTGAAATGAAATTTTGTGAGCATATGTAGGTTAATTCAGAGCACGTTTTAAAAATATAGAGTTCTACAGGGTGTCCCCAAAAAAGTTACATATCAAAGTTGTGTTTTTTGATTACAAAAAACACAACTTTGATATGTAACTTTTTTTTCTTCAAAAAAACAATCGATTTTTCTAGAGGAATTTTCGATTCCATCATATAAATATCCCACTTTATTTAGTATAAGATCTTCTCTGTTAGAGGAATATCCGATTATATTATAATAATATTCGATTAGATAATAAGAACATTCTATTATATCATACAAATGTCTTATTCACTCATAGGTACATCTTGATTATATATTCGTCATATGAACATCCCACTTCCATCCATGGGTGGTCCATTAGGACCACCCTATATATTGATTTTCGGATTTTGGGAGAAAAATAAAGGTGAGTTTATAAGAGAAGTAAGTATATGACTAAAATTGACATTTTTTAAAATTAAAGATTTTTTTTAAATTACAACAAAATCTACTCAAATTGAAATTTACCCGGTATAGCCTAATATGTAGTTAAATTAACTATTGTACTTTAAATCAAATTAAAACTTGATCCAAAAAGTTATACAGGGTGAGACAAAATTAATATTGAACATACGTCACCTTTAAAAGCATACTCTTTTATTTTAAATGGAACACACCCAGTATATTATTCCGATATTCAGTGGAGAATTCATGTCTCTTCAGAATACTGTTTACTACCCCTCAAACAAAGATTTTCCTAGATATTTTCATTTACATGATTTGATCTGAGTATATCTTTATTATTTGATAAGATCTAGGTGGCAGCTGACGTTACTTCAACATAGCTGTCTAAATAGTCCAAGTTTAACCACTAGTTATCATTTTGTGTCAGTTAAAACAAACTGATTTTATCTAGTCTAGATTTTTTATGAAGATATATTAAAGACAGTGTTTACAAAACTCGACCAACTATTGTCGACAACATGAGAGAAATTATTGTAGTTGCTTTTCCAGGTATAACTCCAATCTTAATAGTATTTTGAAATACTATTTTTAAATTCCCCATTGAACACCGGAATAATATACTGGGTGTTCGATTTAAAATAAAGGAGTAACTTGCTTTTAAAAGTGACTAATGTTCCATATTAATTTTGTCTCACCCTCTATAACTTTTCGGGTCAAATTTCAATTTGGTTTAACATGCAATGGTTACTGTAATTAAATATCAGGCTATACAAAGTCAACTAAAATTTAGGTCATTACAGTTAGGGGTTGGAACCTTTGGTGTTACACAACAAAATAAAACACTAAATCACCACAGTACACCAAAACACTTTTACTTTTACACTGGACGCGCGTTTCGCTAACCACGTTAGCATCATCAGCAGATGATTAAAAATTTTTTTAACTTAAAAGTTTTAATCATGTGTACTGTGGTGATTTAGTGTTTTACTTTGCTAAAATTTAGGTAGTTGTTATCGAAATTTAAAATTTACTCAAAATTCTTAGATTTTAGATATATGCTTCTTTAATAAAACTCTTTTTTTTCTAGAATCCGAAAATTAATTAATATATAGGGTGTTCCATTAGAAAACCCACAACTTCGATGTGTAACTGTTTTGGGGGACATCCTGTATAATTCTATATATTTTTATGAAATGCTTTCAGTTAACCTACATATACTACAAAAATTTCATTTCGATATAAACTACGTTCTCCTTGAAGCTTCCGCGGCGTATGAGAGGCGCCACCCTGTATACCCTACTGGCAAGCGAAGTCCTGGGTCGGTGTTTACATGTCTAGGAGTGAATCGCTATGGCACTATGGCCATCTAGTAAGTCGGAGTTATACAATATGTTCCCAGACTGTGTTTACAAGAGGAAGAAATAATTGAAAGTCCTAAAAATTATAAGGCGTTTCTATGGTAACATCATTTAGATTTAATTTTTTGATAGCTGGCCAATAGGGAGTCAATCTCCACCTTAGCCAAACAAAAAAATCAGTTAAATAAAAGCAAAAAGTCCATAAACATTAAACATATATTAGTTATTCTATCTAGAACTATAACAAAAATAAATATTTTATATAATGTTGGGCTAGTTCTCCTCGTCCGAACTGAGCAACATCGTTTTTTCGGTATAATGGGATATAGTGGATACTTTGGAGCCCATCGTGATGGGCGGATTTGGTGGATTATCCAGGCTGTTGTAGGACTGGGGCACCGTGCCCCCGTTGGGGCTCATGGGGTCGTCGGGGTCGTACTGGGACAGCCTGATACCGCGCCCGTTTTTACCTCCTGCAAAAGTACATTCATTTTCCTTGCTAGTTTATGATAAATAAATCGTCTAGGTTAGGTATTACCAAAGGTATTTTGAGGATATCAAAAAAAAATTAAAAATCAAATAAAATTGTTAATTTCAATGCAATTATTAGTTAATGTTAACATTTATGTATGATTATAAATTACTGTTCCATTCTGATACAGGGTGTGCCATTTTTGAAGTATTTTAAGCTGTACGCACACTGGTGCGATCACGGCCGCGATCACGATCTCCACGCGGCCGCGGCCAAAAGTTGCTGAAGAATACATATGAGCCATTTCACATTGGCGTGATCGAGTTTTGGAGACGAAGCCGCCTGGCGGCGTTCTATTCTGCGGTGGCGATCAGATTCAACTTGTCGAGTTTGATTGCGTGATCGCGACCCAACTGATAGGAATTTTCCGTTATTTTGTATGTTTTTTCTTGTTGCAATTTAGAAATGGAGATAACAGAGTAGCTAATTAAGGCTGTAAAAATACACAAAATTCTATATGATTTATCCGATCCAAGTTACAAAAATAATAGAATTAAAAATAAAGTTTGAGACAAAATTGGAGTTCCAATTGGATTGGATAGTACAAATGTATACATTTTTATTGTTTAAGTTTAAATATTGTAGGTAAATATTTAAGAATGTTTTTTTACATAATTCACATTTTTAATTTGTACCTATGTATACCTACAGGATGGCGCACTACATATAGGTACGGCCGTGAACGTGAACGCGACCGTCTAGCCTAAACGACGCAGCGATAACATGAGCGATCATTCTAGCACACACTACTACCGGTGTGTGCTAGAATGATCGCTCATGTTATCGCTGCCCTGATCGTGATCGTGATCGCGGCCGTGATTGCACCAATGTGCGTGTAGCTTTTCGTCGACCGAAAAGATTAATTCGCGAACGATGAAATCGCCAATGAATTAATTTCGGAACACGATAATGCAATTTTATCGTCGTGTATAAAACAGTATTTTTTTCCATAGCGAGTTACGTTTTAAAAAATATTCAGAAATTATTATTTCAAGGAATTTATTACGAGTAGAAAAAAGATTGTGCTGGGTTGGCGTTGGTTTCTATGTAATTTGACAAATAAATAAAGCTGACTCTTTAGTTGTCAGTTTTGAGTCAATATATTTTAATTCTCTTTCGTGTCGATTGCTGATTGAATTGGAGCCAGAAATGGCTCAAAACGAAGTAAGTAAATTACCAACAGATATTCAGGCTGAGGCGACAAACGCCATATCCAAACTACTTCCATTTAAATCCCGAATAACTTATGAAAAAGAATACAAAAATTTTCAAAAATGGAAGCAATTAAAAAAATGTGCAAGAAGAAATAAAGTTTTTAACCTATCCTCGCTGTTAAAGTATCATTTAATCTACCCTTGCGGTTAAAGTACTATTATATCTACTATTTTTGATAGATATAAGGCAATTTTAAGAGTTGCTATAGAAAATAAGAAATTTTGGAATTGAATAAAATTTTCAATAACTCAATAAAAACATTATTCCGAACTTTTTGACACACCCTGTATATTTAAAAAGTTAAGAATGTCTAAATAATTACTTACCAAGATTCGTATAAAAACAGACAACATATAAAACAAAGCTTTCGGAGCCAAAAGGGAAAGAAAAAAATACAAAAAATAAATATATACACCAAGCCGTTTATTAAATTAAAAAAAATGTACATAATGGAGTCAACTTAAAAAAAATTAAATAAACTACATTTATAAAATCGTTAGGTCGTGTAGGGTACTACACTAAGACAAGACCCTAAAACAATGGCTTGTTTGAACGAATGTGCCAAATAACTATTTAGGTCAAAATTCAACTAGAAATACTTCTTAACAATACTAATAATAACTAATAGTCAAATAGAAATGCTAAATATTTAAAGCTAGGTTTTTTGATTCCCAGTTCGGATCACATTTTTTAATGATGTAAGAAATTTAATAAAATATTTACAAATATACATAAAAAATACTTTTTTGATTTGTTTTTTTATTTTTAAAATAGATTAAGTACTGTGCTTAGGATTTAAAATAGTTAAAAATATTTTAATTGAATTAAATTTTAAACAAAAATATGTGCCTACTCAATGTTTATTCCAATATATTCTTATTATACATGATTTGGTGACATTTAGTGTCTAAGTGTTTTGTATTTTTTTTAAACTAATGAAAATATATATATTTTTTATTTTTTAAATTTATTTTTGTTTAAAAAATAATCCATTAAAACAATGGCCATATGAAGATAACAAGAATTTGTTAAGTATTTGTACACTGACAAATATGTACATTCCTCTAGCAATATTATAACTTGAATATTGTTTTTATATTGCACGATTTTTGATAGACAAATTATTGGCTATTTTTCTAAAACGTTATACACTCAGATGCAAAAAAGGCAACAGAAAAAATTTTCGTTATATTTTTTATATTTTTAGCCCTATTTTCATGATTTTTTTTAAGCAAACTGTATATAAATATATCAGAAGTTAACTTACAGTTTTTTTTCTAAATTTTAGTATTTGGCTTATTATACAGGTTTAATCAAAGGGTTGTTTTTTACCCTGACTTTAAAACACCCTGTGCGATAATTTCGTGAGCGAATTTTCTTAAAACGTTACTTTCATGTCAGAACCATGTCTCCTGAGCATTTTGTTTTTTGGATCATGTCAATACACGCCTTGGTTAATTTTTAAGAGCGAAATGAACTTGCCACAAACAATTTGCAATATTATCAATTATCATTTCTTTTTGATGATAATTTTCAATATGAGAGACGAGATGTTATATTGTGAATTATATAACAATATGAACTACCCAGCATGTTAGACAGATCTGAACCCTACAGTTGCTGTTACTGTTTGTATACTTGAATATTAAGATGATTTCTTTAATAACGTTAGTTCTGTTATCGTTATTAATGTTTATTAAAACCAGAACTGTATAGTTACTCTTTAATGTTTTTTTTTTATTTAGTATAGAGTGTCCAATGCAGCGTAATATGACATTACGACAATAGTCATCAAAACCACCTCGTCATATTGAAAAACAAGATCAGAAGTAATGATAATAATTGAAAAAACTGCAAATTGTTCGTGGCAAGTTCCTTTAGATCTTAAAAGGCATCAGGAATTATTAGATCAAGACATTTGTTCACATGAGACATTAAACAAAATGCTCAGGATACATAGGTTCACTCAGACACACAGGTTCTGACAGAAAAATAAAATTTTAGGAAAACTTGCTCCCGAAATTATTGCACAGGGTGTTTTAAAGTTAAGGTAAAACAACCATTCGATAAACCCTGTATAATAAAGCGCAATACTAAAGTTTATAAGAAACTGAGTTTACAAATTCTATTTTTTCAGTTATTTTTACAAAAAAAAATCATGAAAATTGAGCTAAACACTATAAATTTAACAAAAAATTGTTCCAGAGCGATTTTTGGCATCTGACATTGTAGTGGCGAAACTCTATAACTCCGGCACTGGTTATTCACGAATAATCTGTGAACATTTTCTAAAAAATGTTTTTTTTTTTTTCATAATAACTCTGATATTATAGATATCTTTATGAAATTAGATACACGTCTTCTATGCACCAAAATGCATTATTTTTAATATACAAAAAGTCCTCCTTAGTAGTTCCTTCCAGTCAATGCAGAAACGATTTCCACACAACAGTCACCACATTTTTTCCAATCTAACCCTGAGGTACAATGATTTTGATTTTTTTAAGAAAAAACTATGCGTCTGGCGAAAAAAAATGTAGAGATGAAAATTGTTTAGAAATAAATAAAGATTTTGAAAATAAGGTTTATTTTAAGAGCGTGGTGTACTATTTTTTTCTCCAAAAATATTCAATATAAAACCCATATCGACGCCAATGGTTAAAAAAAATAAATTATTTGTACATCATTTCATAAACGGCATTTTGATGCGTTGAAGACAAAATGAAAATTATTACAAAAAAAAGTTTTAGAAAATTTTACCACCCCATATCTCAAAGTTAAGATATTTAAGACATACACTCGTATGAAGTTTTTTTCTTAGAATAGGTCCAAGAATCACGCCTTTAAATATTAGCATGTAATTAAGGAACACCTTGTAGATATTTCCACCAATTTGGTCTATGATGAAAAACTGATTTGTGTTGAGATTATAAGTTTTTCTTAAGATTGTTAAGTCCAGGTACAAAAAAAACTTGAGCCAGAGAAAAAATCAAAAAAATATCCACTGTGTCGCAGACTAAATAATATTGCACAAAATTAAACAAGTCAAGGTATAAAATTATACTTGAAAAACGTACACATTTGTCTGGTCATTGAGAATAAAACAACTAAATTAATAGTAACTGATAATATAATAAGGTCTGATGAGATAGATGGGTTAGGTAGGTCGTATGCGCATGATCCAGCCATGGTCTAGTCCGGCAACGTCACGTCGACGCGACGCAAATGCGAGTCGGACATGAATGCGGCGCATGCAACACGACATGCTACGATATGGACGGAATCACAGTCTCTCGTAGGGCTGGTGCGATATAACATCTGCAAAAAGCAACCGGTCATGCGAGCAGCGTATTAAATGATGAAATGAAAACGAAAAATAAATTTAAAAAAACGTTGACTAGGTCTAGCGCTATAAAGATAGGTTTTAAAACTAAAGGTTTCTATAAATTTGGCTAGATGTCGTGACAGTAGAGATCAAGTGTCATTAAAAATGTTGAGCAACGTGTCTTTTTTGCTCTAAAACAGCGTACACACTATGCCAGAAACAATTCGAAACATGTCAAGGTCGCATTTCGTTGCCCAACTTTGAACGCATTTCGATTTATTTCCAGTTGTCTTGGCCCACTTCGATTTGCCTCGAGCTACTTTAGATTCTTAAAAGCGCCTGAAAACTACTCGTGAGGAGGGCGAGGGGAGATTTTTTTGGCGTTTTTTGTTGCCTCGTTCAAGTTTTTTGTTTTGTCTTGAGCTATTTCCAAAACGTGGCGGTATCTGTACCGGAGGCAAAGGTTATATTTTTTCACAAATCTCAGTGAAATAAGTAAACCTAGACGTGTCTAAAATAGCTGTTGTTACAATGATATTTCTTTAATTACATCTCGTTTTATGTTATAATGATAAATATATTCCACAGAATTAATATTTGAACACGCGTTTATTATATGCATAGTAGATATTTAGAAACAAAACTTTTCACTTAAACTGCAGGAATATAATTATTACAATATTTTTATGATTTAATTTTATTATAATTAATTAGTATATAAATTTGTATATGATATGTTTGTTTACGGCCTTAATTGATTAATATAAGAGTAGTATTGCTTGATGAGTAATACTGGTACTCAATCATGTACTCATCATGATGATGAGTATTGCTTGATGAGTAATACTGGTAACATTATCAATATATCCGCTTGGGAAAATTATTAATTGACCTGATGTCAACAAAAGTATGGTCCACGGACATTATTTAAAAGCCATGTTCTTTTATTGTTCTTAAGAGAAATCTGCAAACGATACTTTTATTAGCACCCAGCATGGTTTGATATAAATCCATTCAACTAGTATTTATTATGCAAGGATTTAGACAATTAAAACTAGAAAAACGAAACCAAATTAGTAAACTAAACTTTACTACAGACTACAGTTTAAATGTTATTTTACCATAACTAGAAATAATAAATAATTAGACGACTTTTTAAATAATTTTGTGTATATTTTGTTCATGAGGTGGAATACCGTGGATTATAAGCCGATAAATGCTAGACCGCTAGTTAGTCAGTGTTATATATTTGTTTACTATATTGTAATTAATAATATTAGACAATGATTAAAACTAAATATCCTTGTGTAACCTTCGAGGAATACCTAATTTAATTTACCATCGGCCTTGTATATGAATTTTTAAAGTAGCTCAACCTAAGACGTTTATGGATGTAAAGCACAAGATGGCGAGGCGTATTTCACAGTCTTTTACTAGAGAAAAATATTTTTTGTTACTCTGAATTTTGAAGCGGCCAATAAAAACAGAGAAAATAAAAATCGATAATTTTCGGACTGTGCCAATTGGTTACTAATCGACCAGATACTTTTTGTCTATTAGATATGCTATAAAAGCTGGTAATTATACAATTCGACCATGTAAATACCCGACAAATTCCGCAAGGCCGACGAGGTCGATGTTTTTCACTGATAAGAAAAAAAAATGTTTGTTTAGATAATTTTCGAGATATTTTTTCTTTCTGAATGCACATTTTAAAGTATTTTATATTCTTTGTCCGCTTGATCTATTATACTGGTCGCACGTATCGAAGTTTTATTTCTTGTAGTTTTAAAATATTTTCTTGTTTCTTTGTAGTTGTAATGTAAAATTAGATTAATTTATTAAGTTTGATTATAATGTTTAGTGTAGACTACCAGAAGAAATTTAGTAGTGTTTTTATATTTTATTTTGAAGTTAAGTAGTAGGTGAAGGGGTAATTTGGTTAATTTTTCTTTATGTTTGATTAATTAATAAGTTTGATAATTTGTTTAGTGTAGAATACAAGAAGTAGTTTGTGTAGTGTTCTTGTAAGAGATTATATTCATTTATTTTGTAGTTGAGTAGAAGGTGAAGGTATTTGGGTATTTTTTTCTTTTTGTTTTTCTTCTAATAATTATTGTAGTAGTTCTTTTAAATATTGTGATAGATACATTATAATCTTCCTTCTACTTTTCTGGTAGTTGAATATACGAAAAAAATCTGATCAAATTTATTTTAAATGAAATTAATCTAGTCTTATTAATTAATCAAATTAAACTAGTCAAATAATATTAATTGCAATCAATTATTAAAAAATATTAATTATTTTGGAAAATAACTTTTGAAATGGAGTATTATTGATAAAATTTAGCCAATTTTTTTTACCCAGTAGCGTATTTCAATATGATCTTATCATTTATCACTGTATAATAACTTTGTTGTGGCAGAAAAATATACCAGTTAGTTTCAAAATATTATTTTTTTTTCAAACGTCACAAAAGTATTAATTTTTGCGACGTGATTGACAATATAAAAAAGTCATTTTAACGCCTAGGCATAAAAGTAAAGCACTTTACGCCTAAGCATAAAAGTATGAAAATATATTATTAAAATGACATAAGTCTCAAATTCAACGAGCCGTAACCATAGTTTCTCGATATATAATTACTCATGGTACAAAGAAAACTTGAAAACAAGGTATGGTCGATAGCGTCTCCAATTTCGTTCAGTTTGCGCATATCGCCTGTGACGTCATATGCCATACAACAAAATATCCGTATTGTTCAATTGCCACTAATAAAAAAAGACCTAAAATAGGGAAGAATTAAATAACCCCTAAAGTTATGTAAAATCATCGAGCTGGACATTTGAAAAGTTATGACACATTATACACATTTATTATGTGTCATCTGTTTGAAAATTTGAAATTGGCGCGTGGAGCTTGCCGACCAATATTGCCGTTTATCACCTGTGACGTGGTGACCAACCTGCGCAATATCATACCTTGTTTTTTTGTATCATGATAATTACTTACAAGGTATGAGTTTTAAATATTTTTATATTATTTGGAACGTTTGAAATTGTTTAAAACATTATTTGTGGCGTTTGAAAAATAGCATAGCATGTTCTATTCGAGTAAAATGACTTTTGTGCTTCGGCTGTATGTCAAACCTACAGTCTCGCCACGAAAAGTGTCATTTTTACTCCTAATAAAACAATATACTAAAAAGTTTTATGGTTTAACGGGCTTTGTGAGTTAAAACATAATGATATTTTCAGTTTTTATAATTCTTGATAGAAAATAAACGGCGTCAGCGATGGCTATGAAATGAAGATCGCTGTCATTTTATATGTAAATTTATGTGGGAATTGTCGTCGACCGTCGGAAATGTCATTTCCCCGCCAACTGGACGCCGTTTTTTTTTCATATGGTACAAAGTTAAAGCAAACTTGACTCTGACCATGTTTTACGCTAAGAACGATTTATTTCGTGTAATAAAGATTTAAATGGTGTATTAAGTACATAATATTTATTTAAATGTCAAATAATATTATTGAAACAAGTGCCAAGTTTTATTTTTAATTAAGAAAAAAATTAATCAAGAATGTATAAACGTTTTGTTTTCAAAAAAAAAATTATCTTAAAAACGTAAAACCTCAATTTAGAATAAAATGATCGAAGAATGAAATAAAATTTTATAGCCTTGGGTCAAATCGAAATAATGTAAGTGTATGTAACTTTTTTTAAATATTAATAATTACCAGTAATTAGCATTAATGTACCAACATATTGAAAATTGTTATTTCTTTGTTAAATACGGTTTAGAATCCTTAAAATAACAGTAAAAATAATCGAAAATCAACAATGAAATAATAGTTTTGTTTAAATTTCTTAATCAGCTGAGCCCTATTATAGTTCGCAAAAATCCGAGCTATATTATTACATTACTCTGAGGGAAATACCGCAAATAATCGATATTTTTGACTCCGCCCCTAATCACATGCTTCATTCTTTTAAAGCTTTGCGATTTGTTCGCCAGAGGCAGCACATTTTGTCGAGAGGTTGACCAACTTTAAGAATATATAAACAAGGCCATCGGTAACTGTTTTCATATCAGTTTCTCCATGTTTATTTATTTTTCTGAAACCAAAACAACGTTTAATCTTGATTGCCTCGTACTATTTTACAAAATAGCAAGATAAATATAAGCCCGTGTTATAAAAATTAGTTCCCACCTTTCCTGAAATTGATCGAGACGCGCCGTGATTGTTTGTGTTTTTTATTGTTAGTCTGGGTTAATGTCCCATCTCAAGTTTGGTCTTCTTTTAGGTCTTTTAATTCCTCGTGGGTACCATGCTGTAATCTTTGTGGTCCATCTGTTGTCCGTCCTTCTTGCCAGGTGTCCTGCCCATTGCCACTTGAGGAATTTGATTCTGTGGATGACCTTTATTACCTGTGTCTTTTGCCGTACCCACTCTTATTCTTTTACGGTCTTTCTTGGTCATTCCCAGAATATTTCGTACCATTGAGCGTTGTGCGACCTGCAGTTTCCTTATAATGTCCGTTTTAACTTTTCCAGGTTTCGCATGCATGTCATGACTGGTAGTACACATTGGTCGAATGTTTTCTTCTTTAGATAAAGTGGCATTCTAGATTTGAATATGATTGAGTTTCTTCCATAAGTACTCCATGCTAACTTAATTCTTCTGTTGATTTTTGGTAGTAGAGTCCCGAGCTGTGAATTGGTTGTCCCAAATATTATTCTTCTACTATTTCCAGTTTTGTGTTATTTATAGAATGTCTTTTCTGTGCACTAGTTCGTTGTACATTACTTTAGTTTTTGCTAAATTCATTTTGAGACCTACTTTATTGCTAGCTGTATTTAGTTCGTTAATTTGTATTAATAACTCGATTAATATGACGACTATTATGACTACTACGCGACATAGGAAGTGTTGCCAAAGTTTATAACTATTTTTATCATGTAAATTTGATTGATTCTTATTTTAAGTACTGAGTAAAATCACAAAAAAATTCAAACAAACAAGCTATATTATTACAGGTACAAAAATTTAAAAAAGGGGTCCATTCTTCTCAAAGAGACCTGGTTTAAAATTAAAAAGAAGTAAGACCGAGACTTTGAGTCTTTTTTCTACTTCTTTTTAATAGGTAGAAAAATATTCAAAATAAAGAATTTTTAGACTGAATTGCAGTGGCAGCTTAACCATAAGGTCAAATGGTCAATGCCCCGCCCCAAAAAAAAATCAGAAGAAAATTACAAAAAAAACCCAAGATTCTAAACCTTTCATCCTAAGATATTCAAAACTATTCCCAAAGATCTTCAATTTGTTCAATTTTCGCTTGAAAATGTTTTATTTTACCCATTTTCTCTACTGCCGGTCAAAATTTCATTTTGTCCTTCGTTCCCGCTATGTTTTGCATGTATTAAATTCCAAATGCCGCGGCTCGTGACGCCAAAAAGGTAAGGTATACTACGTATAGAAAATATAATAGGTTAAGGTGAGATAGATATAGTTTATATTGGCCACTGACCGCGTCATTCATAAAAGGACTTCAGTCGCTGGAAAAATTTCGCCGTTTGGGCAGTTTGAGTGTTTATAAAAACTCAAATTAAAAAACAACCTAGGTTTTTGTATCGTCTATCGCGTATAATGTTTGGTTTAGTCAATATAAAGCAATATTTAAATTTTTAATATCGAAAGAAATCCCATCTAGTTTTAGTTGTCGTAGCCGAGTGTTTGAGGTGTAGCGCGAAATTTGTATAAATAATAATTCATAATTTGCTGGTTATGGATAAATGATGAACTGTGGTTGACTGATTCTGGAATAGATATTTTAAAATAGACAACATGGTGTTTAGTTTGTGAAATCGTACCGTTAAAAGAAAACAATTGCTTAAATTTCGAAAAACGTTTAGAGAAAAAACGCCGCATTGACTTAAAATATAAAAAAAATGTGAAATAAAACTTTTAGAATTGTGTATGTGTATACAGTACGTCTGTCCGTTCTGTAGCTACGGGGTATCCGTGAGAGGGGAAACAATATTCTCTAAAAATGAGACGGCGCGTCCCATCAATAAAAATTCGATAAATTTGCAAGTAGCCAATAAAATGAGTGGGCGGAGCGATTTGCGGTGACGTACTCGTCAAGTCGACGTATAAAATATATTGCTGTTATTTAAATGTTTTTTGTCCGCATTCCTTTCATAGACACAGATCCAGCAGACGTACTGTATATGCATTAATATTTTTGTGAAATTATTATTTCAGTGTCTTTTAAATCCTACCGTGGAAAATTTGTGTAAAGAACATTGACTGGATTTTTAGTGAAATGGCGCTAGACCACCTGTTTAAAAATGTAAGGGTAGGTTTCATTTTAACACAATTTATATTTAGTTTTAGATTTATTTTCCTTTAACTAAACGTACCAGTACCTTGTAAGAAGCCAATTAAATTTGGGCGCGTCTTAAAAAAAATCGACACAATATTTTTAGATATTGACCTCCCTACAATAATAACCACGAGCCGCCACTGCTGAATTGAAACATATGAAATGTTAGCATGAAATAATACTGTCCCCAGTTCCCCTGCAGTTATAATACAGTGTCTTGTGACAGTGTCCTGATTGATCCAATACATATCAATCCTTCTAAGTTAATGACACTTGATATAAATTTATATAACAAAAACATTAACCTTCTTAGTATACAGATAGAATAAAAATAAAATAGAAGATAAGAATATAAGCTATTAAACTTTATGTTTGTAAACTCTGATATGAAAGGTATCACCCCAAAATATTTACAAAACAAATGGTGTGATTTATTTACAAAACTCGTGCTTATGTTAATGTTAATATTAGTATCATAATAAAAGAACATTTATAGTTTATTAATAATTTCAATATTGCAAATTAAATATGTACACTATAGGGAAAAACATAAAAATGCTTTTTTTAAATAATAAAGAGCACACTCAATAATCAAAATTGTTGCCAATGGTAATATAAAACCATTTTAAATAATATATTTCTGATAGAAAAAAAAATACTTATTAAGCAAAGGAATTTAGTCCAATTGAGATAAAAAAAATTTTTAGAGAATTTGTAATTAAACTCTCGAATTTTTGAAATTATATTGTAATAAATTAAAAAAAATATAATATATTAAAAAAATTATTATGTACTCTTTTTTTTGGTCACGACATCTAAAGCCAAATTCACACTAGACGATACAGGACGCGCGGGCAAATAATAATAATAATAACAAACAGACTTCGTGCAAAGGAATTCTTACCTGAACTGTACTGTGTATACTGTTGGTACTGGGGGTGGAAATTATGAATGGCATCTGTCATAATGTCTTTAGGGTTCATCGTTTCCTATAATAATTATAATATTAAAAAAAAACATTTTTATTAACCCTTCCAGTTGTTTCTATAGTTAAGTATTGTCTTCTTAGGAATATGTGTTAATTACTATGTAATAATTGCTATCTAATAATTACTAGGTAATAATTACAATGTAATTATTACCTATTTATATATTATTATCATGTAATAATTATTATGTAATAATTACAATGTAATAATTGCAATGTAATAACTTCGGTGTAGTAATTACTGTGTAATAATTACCATGTAATCATTCCGATGTAATAATTACTCTTTATAAAACTTACCTTAAGGCTGCTCGATATGCTCTGCATTGTGACTGAGCGCCCTCTGGAATCCGTGACGCAACCCTGGACGTAGACTCTGTGGGGGAAAGCGTAGCGTAGGGCTACTGCTGCGAAAAACATTTCAATGCAAATAAGGAAGTTCTGGTAACCTGCTGAGACGGTACCAGCCGAGGTACGTGTGCCGCTGGTATCGATGATGGGCGATATAACGTCGGCTTTTTCCAGAATGGCTAATCCAACACCTATAAGAAATAATATATTATAATAAACATATAATCCATCTAATCACAACGTAAGTAGGGATGGACGGTATTCTTGAATATTGATATCGATAACTTTTTAAAAAAAAATAATAATAATATAAATATACTTTTATATCTAGTCAGAAAAATAAGTAAACATAAACATAGACGCCCTAACATAAACAATAATTTTGTTCTTTTGCCTCTGTATGTTATAACCCTTTTCTTTTTATTCACAGCACTCTGAACTTTGAATAAGAAGACTAAGGAAGGAGCATAATGCTATCCATGTATTCATGCATGGTGGGCGGAAAAGGCACCATAAAAGCTCTCTAGGGTGGGGATCCTTGACAGTTCTGTTTGACGATTCATTTGATACATTTGAATTTGATTTGAAATTTTGTGGATTTGTCAGTCTTTACGGAGCTTATTTTATGTTATTTATTATTTATTCTACTACTGACAATTGTATAAAGGTAGTAAATCTAGATGGAAATTGTGGCAGAACTTAAATTAACAGTGACACTATCGCGATTTATCGAAAAAGACTCTAAAATAGTTGGTTGTGTAGCGTGCGGTAGATCTCGGCAAAAATTGAGTGAAATAATGGAACAACTTTTCGCTCTAGTAAGTGACTATATAATATACATACGTGTAGTAAACCGATCATTTATGAAATTCACTTAAATTAACTAAATTATATATTTTTCTTGCATTTTAGCTTTTATTTATTACTTGTCAAAGATTAGATGTCAAAGAATTTAGATACGTTAATTTGACTCTTGAATTTGACTTACCAGCTTCAGTAGCGTATCGGATTGTGTTAATAAATACTTATTATAACTTATCTATTTTTATTAGAATTATATATTTTTATAACAATTTTAATAACTACCAACATTTATTCACAACGTAAAATAAAACAACAAATTATTGAGTCTACCCCACGTCTACCCTACATCATAGTTTTACATTTTTTAAATAAAATTAGAACGACATTGATAAACCGGAATTTAAGTCGGCCATATTTGAGGCCCATCGCGGTGTACCTAAGATTTTTGATATATGCTCCTTCCTTAGTCTTCTTATTCAAAGACCCTGAACAACAACATAACCTAAACGCCAAAAATTATCATATACAGTAAACTTTACTTTTACAGGCTATTATCACAGGGAATAAAAAAATCACATTCACAGATATACTTTATGTAGTGTTAACCCGCAAACTCTATCCCCCTATATTTATTTATTTCTGCAAGATTTTTAAAATATAAACAAAATTGTAATTAACGGTTTACAGGGTTGTCTAATTGGACACTTAAAGGGAAACATCCCTGTCTAGAAGACATAGACAAAAACTAATATCGGTGTTTGGAGCTCAATTTTTATCAAAAACATGATGGTAAAAACCGCACATCGATATCCGTTACCGTTTCGAAGTTACGAGGTGTTTTTCAAAAATGTGCATTTTTAACAAAAAATTTTTTTTTGCTATGGAAAATTTTTTATTTTTATGAAGACATTTCCAAAGCACCTTTTTACGTAAAATTTAATGGTTTAAGTATATTTTTTAAATTAATAATTTAAGAATTATCAAGAAAAAATTTGATTATTTATATGGGACACCCAGTATATTTTTAATTAATTGAAAATAATTTAAAATTACCTTTTCAAAAATATAGCATACTTGACATTTTGCTCGATTTCTCTTCAAGATATAGAGTTTTTAAAAATTCGCCCACTTTGAATAAGTAGGTTTTGAACGGCGCCGGCTGTAAAGCAAAAAAATTCTAGCTGTGAGTAGCAATTAAAACGAAAATAATATTTGCAATGAGAGATGCACAATTTTATAACAATTTAAACTATATTTAACATCAAAACATTTAAAATATATCTAATAACAATAAAAATTAATAGCAAACCAAGACATGAAATTTTGCTACAGGTGTTCGACATGTCGACCGTCTTTTGTTATGGACAGAAGGACAGTTTTTGAATATTTCTCGAGAAATTCATTAACTCAGTGAGTAGTGAAAGATACCCTCGCATAACCGCTAAATACTTCTGATTCTTGTCTAGATTATACGGACAATTTAAAAATAAGAACCTTTATTCTTCCGCAAAGATAAAATTACATAGGTACTAAGTCCGACGGCCTCGACGACCAACGGCTGGGATCTTGGTTAGCTATTCAATTATTCTCGAAATTGGCAGCAAACATTTGCTGATAACTTCAGCGTTCTGAGACGGTACCTCGTCTTGCTGAAAAAATATGTTTTCGTATTCCATTAGGAGCAGATTCTCGATAAGGGGTCCAAAGCCTACTAGTTAAAAGTGGCGAACTTTTAAAAATTCTGTATTTCGAAGGAGTTCATAACAAAATATCAAGTGTGATATATTTTTGGTAATTTTAAGTTCTTTTCAGTTAATTAAAAATATAGAGGGTATCCCAAATAAAAAATATTTCTGTTAATAACTCTTAAATTATTAATTAAAAAAATATATACATAAACCATTAAATTCTACGTAGAAAGGTGCTTTGGAAATGTTTTCATAAAAAGATATTCTAAAAATTCACATTTTTGAGAAACATCCCGTAACTCCGAAACGGTAAGAGATATCGATGTGCGGTTTTCGCCATCATGTTTTTGATAAATTGAGATCCAGACACCGATATTAGTTTTCATCTATCTCCTATAGAAAAGACAGTTCCCCTTTAAAAGCGTCCAATTTGACCCACCCTGTACCAAATAGTACTTAAATCTCTCTTACCTTGCCAGAAGGACAGGAAAATCACAGACTTCACCGTACAGAACTTCAAAACCGGCTCGAACGGAGTCAGCAAGTCCCTCGTAGCGAAATAGAACAAAAACAATCCGTACAGAGCCAGCGACACGGAAATATTGTAGATAATTGTGACGTAGAGATATCCTCCGTTGGGGCTCCAGTCGCCATCGTGGTAATGGTTGAAGGCTTGCAGGAATATGATGACAAAGGCCATCACAGGCTTGACCAGGCAGAACTGCAAAGTGGCCTGCTTGCAGAAGCGCAGGAAGCCGATGGTGTAGGTCTTGCCATTGAGGCAACAGGTACCGTACAGGCAACTCGATCGAATCGGTTTGCCTCGTATTTCCGACATGATGTTGCCCTCGCCTCCTAAGTACTCGTAACAGAGGGACAAGAAGTTGTATATTACGAAAGCTGCAAAAAAATCAGGTTTTTTATAACTATTTTGAAATAGTTTCATGTTGCAGTGATAATATTCGCTGAAATTTGTAAGATGCGATCCAAAATAATTGAAATAGTTGGCTATACTGATTTTGATTATGATCAGGTTGGCAATGAAATTCGAATATTTATCACCTTGTCACTAGCGTCAAAACAAACCAAAAGTAAATATGATTTACTTTTTAGTTTTTTACTAAAATAGTTTTCCATAATAAATGAGACTAAGAAAAACAAGAAGAGAAATAAATGGATTTAATCTGAAGGTTCTCTAATTTTATTGTTGAATAAGTTAATATGTATGTCAAAATAAATAAAAAATAGACGTTAACTGACATGTTAGAAATTTAGTTTCAAAATTTTCGATCTTGAAGATTCGGTATGTTAGTATTGTAATCGCAAAATATTTTCCGATGCACGTCATCAATCCTATATTGACACTAAAGTCTATAAACCTGACTAAATGAAATTGTGGCAAAAATGTTTAAATTTGTTGTATAATTTAAGATACCGAGCAGCTCTTCATTTTACTAGATAAAGCAAACGATTGTAACAGATATTTTATTTAGATTACAGCTGCAAAAATTAGTTTAAACGTTTAACGAATTTTATTATCGCTATGTTGGTCACATAGCGCCGTTTTCAGCAAGGTTGTCGTTTATTATTTCACAATTATCCTAATGTCAGTCATTATTTTGTATATCGTGTTGTTGAATCTTTTTGAGTAATTCTCGTTTTTTGCCTATTTTTATAGTCTTTCTTTAAAAATTATACTTTTAAGCACAAACAGTTCTTTTAAGAACTAAATTTTCGAATTTTTGTATTGCATTTCCTAAAATTGTGTGTTGAAAATATGCCGAAGTATTTAAACAGTTGAAGCAAAGAGCTTGTAGCTTCCCTGATAAACTATTTTCAACGAGAATGTGACAATAAAGGCCCTTTATTACCCTTGACTGCAAACAGAGAAGTAAGTTTGATTGATAAGCACATTACACCACTTTCAAAATTATTTCTATGTTAGTTTTTATTAAATTCAGTGATTATTAGTTTGTGCATTAATAGCACCCTCTTACTTGTTATTACCACTTATGGCGTTGTAAGATGCACATCAATAAATAAATAAATAACCCATAATAACGCTTAGAATAATCTTCATAATGGACTAGTTTTTGCCAATATGTAATAAGTAAAATAAGCTATAAAAAAATAAATCAATTAATTACTAAAATATTAGTTATTAAATTAAAAATAAAACGTAAAAATCTTTAAAAAATGATATAGTAAATATATTGTTTGTTACGTTTAAATTAAGATTCATCTCATAAATCCATCACAATCTGACAGCGCTGTCGCCATCGCTTGTCACTCAAAGTTGATCACGTGCATAGGAAATTGTTTTGCGATTACCATATATGACATAAATTAGGATTGATTGTCGTATTCAAACCATACAAAACTTCCTGTTTCACCGGAAATGACTACAACTTTTAATTTTTAAATGACACCATCGGTATATTTTTATTTTATTCAATAAAAAATAACACTCTAAATAGAATAGCATTTCATATGTCAAATTATGACATTTTCGCATATGGTTTATTTTAAACTGTAACATGCGGTTCGTAAAGACAATTTGACTCGAAATACCACCAAAGTGTGTGGTACCAAATTATTTATAAAAAATGCTTTTTCCAAATAATATGCTAATAAGCCACCCT
This sequence comes from Sitophilus oryzae, assembly GCF_002938485.1. NCBI lineage: Eukaryota > Metazoa > Arthropoda > Insecta > Coleoptera > Curculionidae > Sitophilus > Sitophilus oryzae. The sequence goes on from NW_022146168.1 coordinate 1,925,947, forward strand.
TATTCCATGTGAAAAAATTAAGATATGATTAAAACGGTTTGGACATCTTTTAACTGGCCAGGACAAGACACGAAAAACAAAACATTAGATGAACAAATCTATTTTTCCAAAGCTCCTTGATAAAAAATTAGTGGTTTTAAGCAAAAATGTCAAATACTGATGATATATGTCAAATACTGACATATAATATGTCATTCTATTCAGAGTGTCATTTTCTATAGAATAAAGTAAAAATATACCGAGGGTGCCGTTTAAAAATCAAAAGTTGTAGTAATTTCTAGTGAAACAGGATGTGACCAAAAACAATTGAATATGTCAATCAATCCCAAGTTATGTCATATACTAATATACCAAATCTCGTTTTTTATCTGAATAAATAAAAAAGTTACAAGGCCACTTTTGAGATACACCCGGTATTGCCAAGTATTTCAATCATTGTGAATCGCTCTGTATTAAAATAAACAATATTTATTGGGTAATCGCGTATAGTATTTTCATACCTTCATAGCAGTCTCTAACGGTGAAGAAATAGACGTAATAACTTTCAGAGTTGAAGAACAACAAACTTATCCATGAATAGGTAGCGTAAATGGGCACTATGAACAAAATCCTGACGATCCATCTTTGTTCGGTAGGATTCGTGTACCAACGTAGATGATGATAAATCTAAACAAAAAAAAACATTATTCTATTAACAAAGTATTATATCAAAATGTGATATGCAAAAATGTAACAAATCAATATAAGGGGATCTCCATCGGTTGTTGAAAAAAATGTTCAAAAATTGTTAATTCACAATAACAATTCGAAAAGAATCATCAAGGTCACTGACTACTTCAAAATTACATTTACTTTATTAGAGTTAAGTATTTTTTTTATTACTATTGCAGTATAGTACACTATTAAATTTTATCGTTTGTTTCAAACTCTACCTATAATTTCTGTTCATAAATAATTGTTTAATGTACACTTGCTATTGTTTTTTCATGTTACTTTTGATCTGCGCTTTTATAATAATTGTTTTTTGAATTCGCCAGCTTACCAATAGTTTTTTTTTAAATCTGATGTATGTATGAATGTATGGATCTTTGTTACTCTTTAACGCGAAAACTACTGAATGGATTTTAATGAAACTTTACAATAATATAGCTTATAAACTTGCGTGCATAGAAATCAGCCCACTGTGAAGTTTTGGCTTTAATTGTGTCTTTTAGAATCTATTTATCAGAGCAAGTAAAAACTATGAGCTGTTTCAAAGAGAATTTAACATGCTTAACATGAGTATAAATTTATCCAGAGTACTTATCGTTTAAATGCGTAGCAACGGGTAAACAAATGAAAGGCATTTGTGTTGTGGTGACAATAAGAATGATAAACTTGTCAAATATTGCAATTACTACCTTTGTAATAGAAATTTTCACATTGTTCTTTCATTCTTTGATTAGTTGTTTAGTGTTTCAATATAAGGCATACATCACCGGAAAAAGCCGCCCAAGTAATCGCTTTAATCGAAAATGGACTGAAACAGAGAGCTGTAGCTCGGCAACTGCATATAACACGCGGAGCGGTTCGAAGAGTGTCTGAATGATATGAGGAGAGTCGATCCTTTCGTAGGGGACCTGGGATGCAACTTTCTTCAAGTTATCAACCGATCGTTTAGAAGCGATGTCGAAGCCACATCGATACTATGTTCATTGTAAAACTATTGTCGCTCAAATGCTGCGAAATATGGTATCACTATCACACTCTTGCACACGTGTCTAGACTGTCGCCTCGCCACAAAGCGAGAAATCAGAATATCGCTACGAATCGATGTTGCTACTGAACATAGTGCATCAAGCTACAAATTACTTTGCTATCGCTTTGAAACATGAACAAAGTTGCACCACTGGAACTGGTAGAAAGAGATATACAACGGATCGTGATGACCGCTTTATTGTGTCAACAATGTTAAGAAATCAGCGCCTTAATGCTATTCAGGTGTGACTATTAGTCAGTGGACAGTAAGACGAAGATTGAAGGAAAGTAACATTAACACATTGCTTATGGAGGTGGTTCCTGCATGATCTGGGGTGCAATTTCTATGGCTGTGCGAGTTTTTTTTTGCCCCAGTTTTCATCCGTTGGGGTGACCGTCGGCACGGGAGAGGAGGTTTAACTGGTGCTAGGTATATTGATGAAATTTTAGCAGTTCATTTTCCAAACCAAACCAAACCAAACCTTATGTCGACTACATTGGAAACGAATTCACTTTTATGCATGACAATGCGAGGGCACACACATCAAGAAGCGTACAAGATTACATTTCAGAAGTCGGTTTTCGGGTTATGGAATGGCCAGCAAGCAGTCCAGACGTAAACCCGATAGAACATTATGGGATGAGCTAAAACGAAGAATTCGTGCTAGACGAAGAGCCCCAACCTCTATCCCAGAGCTCATTGTTGCAGTAGAGGAAGAGTGGCTTATCATCCCGCAAGAAACAATATCAAATTTGATCGAATCTATGCCAAATCGTATGAGAGATATTGTTAGAGCAAGAGGGGGTCATACCCATTATTGAAAATTTAGTTTACTTAATTGTCCATAAATAAATTAATAGATAATAACATGCCTCTAAGTAATAAAAAACGATAATCTGTTTCATGCATTAATTTAATAATTTTAATCCAAAGAAACTAAAATACAAATTAATATCTCCGACCTATTTTCAAAGAATATGAAATTGTCTTTCAAACAGCATATATTTTTTCTTAATCTGACAAATAGATTCTTAAAAATATATAGTTAACTTCAAAAGTTTGCCTTGGGCCGATTTCTATGCACGCAAGTGTACATCAGAGTATCACATAAGCTCTAATTTATAAATATATTGTGTGAATTGTCGTATTTTGGACAATTCACACCCTCAGATGCAAAAAAACGCAACGGAGAAATTTTTGGTCAAATTTAAAGTGTTATATTTTTGTTACTTTTAGCCCCATTTTCATGAATTTTTTAGCAAGCTGTAGATAATTATATCAACTGTAATTCGTAAACTCAGTTTTTTATTAACTTTAGTATTTGACTTATTATACAGGGCTAATCGAGGAGTTGTTTTTTTACCCTAACTTTAAAACACCCTGTGCAATAATTCCATGTGTAAGTTTTCCTAAAATATAATTTTACGGTCAGAACCATGTCTCCTGAGCATTTTGTTTTTTGTCTCATATATGCCTTCGTTAATTTTTTAGAGCGATATGAACTGATCACGATCAAATTGCAATCTTTTCAATTATCATTACATTTTGATGTAATTTTTTAATATGACGAGACGGTTTTGGTTTGGTTGTATTGCTATTGTCGTAACGTCATAATACGCTACATTGGATATTCTATACCTACTAAATTAAAAAAAAAAACGTTAAAGACTAACAATACAGTCCGGGTTTTAATAAACATTAATAACGAAAACAGAACTAACGCTATTGAAGAAAACATCTGTAATACTCAAGTATACAAACAGAAAAAAAAACTAAAAAATACTCTAATACTTTGTATTGCCTCCCTTGGTTGCTATAACTGTCTGTATAGGTCCGTTCATACTGTCATTGAGGCTGCATATATCATATTGCGTTATGTTCCCATTCTTCTTTAAGGACCAAGCGAAGTTCACTTAATAAAGCTGGTACCGCTTCGCGACCTCTGACCCTCCTGTCAGGCATTCCCCAAACGTCGAACATTATGGACAGTTCATAGTAATATATAGCTCACAATAATCACCAAAGCCACCTTGTCATATTGAAAAATAGCTTCAAAAAGAAAAGATAATTGAAAAAATTGTAAATGGTTGATGGCAAGCTCATTTCCCTATTCAAACAATTTTTTTTTCCCTACAAAAAACAAAATGCTCAAAAGACATGGTTCTGACCGTAAAATTATATTCTAGGAAAATTTACACACAAAATTATTGCACAGGGTGTTTAAAGTTAAGGTAAAAAAAAACAACCCCTCAATTAACTCTGTATAATATGCCAAATACTAAAGTTTATAAAAAACTAAGTTTACGAATTAAAGTTGACATAATTATATACAGCTTGCTAAAAAATTAATGAGAATAGGTCTAAAAATAACAAAAATATAACACTTTAAATTTGACCAAAAATTTCTCCGTTGTGTTTTTTTGCATCTGAGTGTATATCAATAATGTTGAAAAATAACTTACTGTAAAATTATAACAAAAAAATAATTGCATTGCCATTAGGTGCTATAATACTTAAATATTACACTTTATATTAATAAAATTCGAATTTTATGCCGTAAAAAAGCAGACATGTAAAAAATAAAATAAAAAAATGAGAATAATTTAAAAAAAAATATTTGTGAAAGAATTAAAATTCCAATTTTTATTTAATTCTGCAATTTTTTATATTAACCCTGTGGCACGGCACTACTTGGTGACAACTGGTAACAATTTGGTTTCAGGTATTTGGTCCTTGTATTCTTGAACCATTGTTTACAATAATAAAACATCGATAGTAAAAATCGATTGAAACATTTCCAGAAACATCGATGCTCCAGAAACATCGATGTTCCAGAAACATCGATGCATCATTTCCATCCCTACTCCAGATATACTTATTCCTGTGATGCAGTGTTGCCAGAGTTTCCGATTTCCTTCAATATGAAGGATTTTACGTCAAATTTCGTGGATTGAAGGGCTGAAGAATTGTTGAAGAATCCAAAAAGAAGACAATATGAAGGTTTCTAGCAGTTTTGCATATTAAAAATTGTTAAAATATGTAGTAGGAGTATCTATAGTTTTCCCTACATCTATTTTTCACTTTAACGGTGTTTAATTAAGCATGCCTCAGTTTAAAGCAATGTTGCTGTCAAAAAGTCCGCAATTCGAAAGATTTTAACATTTAACAAAAAATTAATAGATACATTTTTATCTTTCAACACACATACCGTAACTAAACCAAAGTTCTTGATGTTGAAAAGAAATAAATAGGTAAACAGAATACATATGGTAATCGCAAAACAATTTCCGATGCACATAATCAACTTTGAGTGACAAGCGATGGCGACAGCGCTGCCAGATTCTGATGGATTTATCAGATGAATCTTAATTTAAAATAGACAAACAACTATGGAGTGTAGAGGTAAGGAGAAACAACTCTTACGGGACTTTTATTGAAAAAGTGGTCACAAAATGGGAAGAATAAGGGTTCGCCAAATAACCACAGTGGCGCTAAAAACGCATGATTCTAAAAAATGAAAAGTAACCAGAGAATAAAAATAAATATAACCAAACATTAACCAAAAAAATTTTGTTTTTATTTTTCAGACAGAGTTTTTGAATATAAAATAATTATTGTTTATCAATATTGATGTTTCTTAACAGCAAAAACTTAGATGAACACCAGCAGCATGAGACTTATTAAATGATCTATTGCATGGCTGGTGCAGATGAATAGACAAAAACGTCATGATACTGCAGGATGTTTATTTTGGACGCCGTGTTTTGATCGCCTGATATTATACATAAATAATAATATACACATAAGCATCCCATGATAAAGATCAACATTTTGTAGAGCAATAACAGCATCAAATAATGGAAATAATGGACCCTACTGCTCAAATCAAAAACAAAATTTCATCATTACCACTTTATTGGTTATATCAATAAAAGAAATTATTGAGTTTATGAGTCTAGATCCTACAAGCAAGCAGATCTATCACATAATTTAAAATGAAGATTTATCTATTATAGTATGTATAAACACTTTGCATCTTTTATTCAATGTTGTAATGAATTAACAAATTGCAGGTAATTTATTCTAATAATGAAAAAGAAACTTTGGATCAAAAAAATATTTTCTTCTGATGAGGCTTATGAATATTAAAGTCTGTTGAAGTTTGGCCATTATGTGTTGGTATACAATTTATTTATGATGTTACAGTAGTTAAACCATCCGAATACAAAACATATTTAAAATCCACTATTCTTAATGAACCAACTTGAGAGGAAGCTAAGAGAAAGGTTCTATTGGGTGGACTACAAGAAAAAGGGACATATACATGAGGATCTGGAAGGGCTATAACATTACGTCTCAAGCCATGGAACAATAGGAAACGAAATTCAAAGGAAAATATTACAATACGTGGGATGCAAATTATAGTGCAAAGAATTGAGAAAAAGAATTATTAAAAGTAGTTATAGTTATGATAGTTAAACCATCCGACTACCAAATATATTTAAAATCCACTATTCTGAATGAATAGCAACTACCAACTTGGAAGGAAGCTGCGAGAACGATTCTATTGGGTGAACTACAAAGGAAGACATGAGCATCTGGAAGGGCTATAAAATTATATTATTATTTCACGTCCCAAGCCATGTTGGAATAGCTGGGAGTGAAAAAGAAGATAATACTGCACACGATTCTTGTCTAGAAGTAGTTGATATTAAGGTAGTTAAGCCATCCGACTATCGAACATTTAAAATCCACTATTTTGAATGAATGGCAACTACGATGGAGCAAAACGTAAATAAATACTTGTACAGTATAAAATTATATTATATTGGCTTAATTTTTATACTACAGAAAATGTGTTACGTTATTTTTGACCTGCATTATATTTATTTAAATCCCATATCATCAATTAAACTTTTAATAAAGTTTTTCTAATTATAATTAACATTAATTTTAAACTAAAGCTTTTTCATCTTGAATGAGATTTACGAAATAACTTATGAGAAACAATAAAAAGAGGCTCTGATATCTGAATAATCAATAATAAAACCACATATTGACTTACTTTTATACTAAATAAATGTAGATATGAAGTTATTTTAAAGCTGCATTATATTTATTTTAAACCCATCACCAATCATTACTTTAAATAAAATTTGTCTTAATTATAATTACCATTAATTTTAAGCTAAAACGATAAGAATATTTTTTCGTCGTCTTGAATGACATTTGCGAAATAAGTTATGAGAAACAATAAAAAAGGGCCTAGTGTATTGCTGCTGAATAAAAATCTGTAATTTATTTCATGCAACATGAAAATAAAATTGTATTTTTTTTAAACCCGCGGCTTCGCGTTTGCTTCACGTCAAATATTTATGTCTTGAATCATCTGTTCTAAAATGTTCGGCGCATGTCTTAAATTTTAGAATCTTGCTACATCAGCGCCATCCTAATTCTTCCCTTTTTTTGACCATTTTTTAATGCACGGAGTTATTTCTCCTTACCTCTACACTCCATACAAACAACATAATATTTATTATATCATTTTTTAAAGAGTTTTACGTTTTATTTTTAATTTAATAACTATTATATTACTGATTAATTGATTTAATTGTTTTATAGCTTATTTTACTTATTACATATTGGCAAAAACTAGTTCAGTATGAATATTATTATAAGCATTATTATGGGTTATTTATTTATTGATGTGCTTCATACAACTCCATAAGTGGTAATAACAAGTAAGAGGGTGCTATTAATACAGAAACTAATAATCACAGAATTTAATAAAAACTTTGAAAGTGGTATAATGTGCTTATCAATCAAACTTACTTTTCTGGCTGCAGTCAAGGGTAATAAAGGACCTTTATTGTCACGTTCTCGTTCAAAATAGTTTCAAAAAAACCGGGAAGCTACAAGCTCTTTGCTTCGACTGTTTAAATGCTTCGGCATATTTTCAATACACAATTTCAAAAAATGCAATAAAAAAACTCGAAAATGTAGTTCTTAAAAGAACTGTTTGTGCTTAAAAGTGCTTTTAAAAAAAAACTATGAAAATAGGCAAAAAAAACAGAATTACTCATTGATTCAACAACAACACGATATACAAAATAATGACAGACATTAGGATAATTGTCAAATAATTAAGAACAACATTGCTGAACACGGCGCAATGTGACCAACACAGCGATAATAAAATTCGGTTTAAACTAATTCTTGCAGCTTTAATCGAAATAAAATATCTGTTACAATCATTTGATCTATAAAGAAAAACGAAGAGCTGCCCGGTATCTAAAATTATACAACAAATTTAAACATTTTTGCCAAAATTTCATTTAGTCAGGTTTATAGACTTTAGTGTCAATGTCGATATGATTGATGACGTACATCGGAAAATGTTTTGCGATTACAATATCTAATAATTCAGGTGATCATGGCGTCTTGCACGATTAATTATTCTCGGTATAAGCAGTTTTTTTTGAAACGTACCGTAAAATGGGGTGACTAGAAACATAGTGGTGAATAGAAACAAAATTTCTGAAAAAAATCAAATCACGATTAAAAATATTCAAAGTAAAAAGAGTCGACATATCTAATTTTTCTATCATTGGTAATACACAATAAAATGTAAAAACTATATTTTTATCTGTGGCAGCACTGTTTCTGTCAATCAGCTGATCAATAAATGTGAGATCGATTTATCACCTATTTTGTATGGCGCGAAAACTTTATAAATAAAATATTTATTTTTAAAGTGATACATAAGCTGGTACATGTAAGTTGTCATATTATATGTATTATTAATTATTGTTAAACCTACTTAAATATGTAATAATTTACTGTTTCTAATCGCCTTGTTGGAAGTAGAATAGATAAAAACATTAACATCAATGTGTGTTTCTATTTCCCCAATAGCAGGTGAATAGAAACACAAATGTTATTTTTATTTAATATTTATATGCATATTTTTCAAAAATCAAATTATATGTATACGCAAAGAACAAACAAAGACCCATGTTTTAAAATATTCGGGAAAATAATACCACATTTTTATCAACCGGTATATCGCTAATAGCCTACGAAACTGTTTCTATTCACCCCATTTTACGGTACTTTATAATACTGCTGTCGAATATCTATCACAGCATTTTTGATCGTGCTATTTTTTTATTAAAAACTATTTAAATACATCCGTGTCCAAAAATTGCCAGAAATAAGTTTTTAAAAAGTTTCTCCTAATTATAAAATAGGTACACGAAATTCGGTGTTTTTTCACAAGATTTGGATTTTTTTGTGAAGCTGAAGGAATAATGTTATTAATTAGAAATTCGTTTGAAAATTTCTGGCAACACATACCTAATGAACAATGAAAATAAATATCTCAACAAATTAGTGTAACAAAAACAAAAATAAAATATTAAAACCTGTAAATCTAGTATCTAGTTGTATATAATTTAAAAAAAAAACAAGTTTACTTATTTAATAATGATTTCATAAACCTAAATTAACAAATCCAGTTAGTTATTTTATTTAACTCAGTTGTTTTACCGGTAATTCAATAAATCTAATAGAAAACAGAGCATTTAAACATGCGTGTTACGGACTATTAAAGCGACTAATAACAATTTCCTATGTTTATAAATATTTCATGTGTGTTATTAAAATTCTAAAGAAAATAGATCATGACGGAAGTAACTTGCTATCGATAGCCGCGTGTTTTGTTTGTAACAGGATTTTATGCCAAGCCTACACACAGTTCACAAAATCGATATGGAAGTTAAATTGGAGACGAGCTTAGAAAATGCGCTCTAACCCTGAAAAAAGATCAATGATTTTTATACAAAAAAATGTTTAATTTTCAAATTTAGCCTACCATATTGTTATTTGTGATTGAATAATTATTGTGATAGATGTAACCTTTTAACTTTGAAAAAAAATTATAACTTTTTAATTTGTTTTGTGATCGTATTTTATAATTTTGACCTCTATTTGACTATTGGAATTTTCTATTATTCTGATTGTAATTGTTCTAGCTTTCTGGGCCTGATGATGGGAAAGTCCCGAAACCATGTCGCCCCCCTGCTTTTTATGAAACATTAAAATTTAAATAAACATCTTAAAGATTGTGAGTTATTTGTCCCTTTACCCGCCTTCAGAGGTTTTACTTTGATAATATGTACTCACACTGGGTTAGAGAACGTTTAGTTTTTTCAAAAAAATGTGTTTTTATAATTTAGATTTTTCACTATTTTTATTATTATAAATAATAAATAACGCTTTATTGTACAAAAAGCCAAAATAGCTTCATCGGCAAAGCAAAACAAACAAAAGCACAAAAAATATACAAATAATAAAAAAAATCATACAATTCAAAAAAAATTACGTCACTAAAATTACAAATAGAATGAATGGACATTGCAGAATACAAAAAAAGCGTATCAATAAAATGTTACAATTGGAAAATTGTAAATGGATATAATCATTTAAGAGTTACAAAATACTATTAAATACTAGACTTTTAACCAGTGTGTGAGATGATCAACATTTTAATATTCAAAATTGTTTATGATTAAACATCAACAAAAAAGTCGTTTATTAAAATATGATGGTCAAAACCGCATATCGATATCTGTTACCGTTTCGGAGTTACGGGGTGTTTTTCAAAAATGTGCATTTTTAACAAATCGCTGTAAATGCTGTAACTTTTTTGCTATGGAAAATTTTGTATTTTTATAAAAACATTTACAAAGCACTTTTTTACGTAGAATTTAACGGTTTAAGTATAATTTTTTTAATATTAATAATTTAAGAGTTATCCACAGAAAATTTGATTTTTTATAAGGTATATTTTTAAACCGTTGAAAAGAATTTAAAATTATTTTTCCAAAAATATGGCATACTTGATATTTTGCTCAATTCTTCTTTGAGATATAGGGTTTTTAAAATTCGCCCACTTTGAATAAGTAGGCTTTGAACCGCGCCGGCTGTAATGCAAAAAATTCTAGGTGTGAGCAGCAATTAAAACGAAAATAATATTTGCAATGAGAGATGAACAATTTTATAACAATTTATACTATATTTAACAAAATCAACGCATTTAAAGTATATCTAATGAAAATAAAAATTTATAGCAAGAATAGATTCCTCTTCGCGATATAGTTTTTAAAAATTCGCCCTGAAAAGGTAGACTTTGAAAGGCGTCGTGCCGGCCGGTAATGCAGAAAAGGGCTTACCGGTAATTGTCAGCAGCAATTAAAACGAAAATAATATTTGCAATTAAATATACAGAAATACCGGACCGTTTCTGAGCATTTCTCGCGGAATTCATTAACTCAGTGGGGGTGAAAGATCATACTAGTATGTACATTTTAGTATACATACTAGTACATACTATACCATTAAATTCTACGTAAAGAGGTGCTTTGAAAATGTTTTCTTAACAATACAAAGTATTCCCTAGCTAAAAGTTACAGCAATTTGTTAAAAATGCACATTTTTGAAAAACTCCCCGTAACTCCGAAACGGTAACAGATATCGATGTGGGCTTTATACCATCATTTTGTTGATAATAATTGAGCTCCAGACACCGATATTAGTTTTCGTCTATCTCCTATAGAAAAGGGTGTCTCCCTTTAAAGATTGATTCTCACTCTACCTTCCGTTTCCATTCCATATCCGTTCCGTATTTTTCTTGTATTGACGATATACGTAAGCTTCCGTTCCGTATCAGTTCCATACTTTTTATTGTACAATTTATTTAAGAAAATTTTACTGTAAAAAATTGTATCTTTTGAAAAAGGTAATAGATTTAATTAAGAGGCGAAAGAATAAATATCAGCAAAATTTGAACAGAGCTGGTACAAATGTAAGAACTTGACAACACTGTTTTCGATTTGCTTCAGTCCGTCCGCCAAAAAAATGTATGGAAGGAAAGGATATGGAACGGAAGGGAAACGGAACGAATAGTGTGCATTGTCATATTCATTTACATGATATAATATTTTATGTAAACGGAAGGGAACTGATATGGAAGGTATAGTGAGAATCAACCTTAAAAGTGTCTAATTTGGCCCACCCTGTACAGACGAAAAACGGGGCATTTTACTTGAACTGAATCAAGACGGAAGGCTATCTAGAGAACTAACGAGATCATTCAGTTCTGCAACAAAGCTGTTGTTTTACCTACACTGAAAAAATATACTTAAGTAAATTTACAAAAAATAATATGGATATATTACAGCATCTTAACGACCGGCTTTTAAACATCTAATATTTTTGCGTAATTTTACAAAATTGTTTAGAGATATTTAATGGTTATTAGCAAAGATACGATTTTCACAAAGTTTTGCAATACAATTTTGTAGTAAACAGGTAAAACTTCCAGTGTATAGGTTAGTTTTTAATCCGCCTTACCTGACAGGTAAGACGTTATGTGTAGACACGGCTTAAGACTCTTTTTCGTTATGAGAGTTATCACATTCTTTTATAGCTATTTTATTGCAGTTATTTAAACAATATCTTGTCTAAATGTTTTTATTTCTATGGCTAAACAATTTATACAATACAACTTTGATAAGAAAATGTTTATCAGATGACACACAATCAGGTAATAACTTTGGTAAATATTTGGTTTGAATATTTTAGATATTTTAGTATTAATATTTTTATAAGTACATATTATATGTTTATCTCATCTCCAATAAATACGCACAAATTTACAGGATGAGCAAATTTAGAAATTATTTATATATTATACTATCAAAAGAAAACGGCGTCAAAGACGACTGGGGAATGACAATCGATAATAATTTTGACGAGGTCAAGCCCTAGACGTCATTTACTTGGCACTTACTGCCAGTTGGCCTTAAGAAGATTATGATTTATTTTTATATTGAGTTAAAATGATTTTTAAATGGTGTAGTTTAAAATTCCAGAAAAAATATTTTTTTGAAAATAGATTTATGTGTCTAGAGACGTTCTATTCTCTTTTTAATTTTTCTATACTTAATTAGTTATAATTAATAAAAAGTTGACATAAAACTTCTCAAGAATTAATACTTAATTCTTGAGAAGTTTTATGTCAACTTTTAGTAAATGACCTCGCCAAAATTATCATCGATCGTCATTCCACAGCCGTCTTTGATGCCGTTTTTTTCGATCATACGGCACAAGGCTCCCACAAAAATCTAAAATCACGCCATATTAGTTTCTGTCAAACGAATTCTAGTTTTAAAAGTAACCTAAAAACTATTTTTTATTATAAATATTAAAGTGGAACAGTACAAATTTAAAACAATAAAAAACTACACAACGAAAAAAAAAAAGATTTTAAACATAAAACAGCACAAGTGGGATATGATATAAACAATAACAATATAAGATCTGTGTATAATCTGAAAAAAAGATGCTGAACTTTCACTATTCCATTCACAAAGATTTGTTAATTTTAGCATTGCAAAACTTCAATCCCATGTTCCTCAAGAATAAATAGTAGACTGTAAAAAATCTAGGCTTCTTTAGGGATGTGCAAATATATCGATATATTATTGAAAAACTATCGATACTTTCCCTTAACGATACATACATCGATATTATTAAATTTACTTAACATTAAATTACTTTTTAATGATAGGTTTTTGTCAACCAAAACAAAATAATTATTTTTTTATAACTATAGGTATTTTACGACTATTTACAATATTCAATATGTCATCATAATTACTATACGATGTTCATCGAAATACAGGGTGTCCCACAAATAAGTGCAAGTATTTTAAGGGGTGGTAGATCAGGCCAAAAGAAACATTTTTTCTCTCATTATCATTTTTAAAATAAATTATGGATAATAACCGAGTTATTTAACTTTGAAAATTTAAAATTAAGTATTTTTTTCTAGAAATTTAAAAACGTAAACTTATAACTTATCAACATACAGAATGTGGATAACATAGGAGATGGCAACATTGCATTCTCTCGAAGCACTATAAACAAATTTCCAGAAACTGAACAAGCGATACTCAAAAGTTTTTCAATATTTTCCGGAAAATGTCAAGAAAAATATGAATATCCAACATTTTTTTCGCAAAAAAAACTCGTGGGCATGTTTCTGGCGTCAAAATACTTGCACTTATTTCTGGGACATCCTGTATATTCATCATCGATCATTTTATTATTTAAAAAACTGTAGAACATGATTTTTTGAAAATATATTGACATATCGACATTTTTTTACAGTGCGTCAAAAAATCGATAGATCGATCTTCGTACTATAGATATTTTTTTCCACATAGCCCATCACTAGATTAACGTATGAAATAAAATAACGGCACAAGTAGTAGAATCGTAAACATAATAATAATGATTATTTTGAACTAGTTCACAGTTTGTTATAAATTGGTCAAGGATATTATTATTGACCATAATATAATCGCAAAAAAAATACATTAATGTATCTAGTTATACAACCAAAAAAAAACTCAATGTCAAGAATGCATTAATGTTTTTAACATAAATATATCAATCAATAAACATGAATACTGATTGAAATAAATTACACAAAACTAGGAGTTGAAGGTCATTACATTTATAAACAAAGAAAATAAGATTAAAACTGTATTTTTCTATAGTAGTTTCTTTAGAAATAGTAAAAATAGAAGCTGAAACTACTGAAGAAGAGTCTGCAACAAAGCTGAAGAATGAATGTCCTTGAACCGCGTTTGCATCCACGTTCACGCAGAAAACGTGCAAGAAAGAGATAGAAACACTCTCTGTACTGTAAACTAATTATAAACTGATGCTTTCCAAACAATTTTCAGCGCTCCTTGACCTTTTCTCACTATTCAATCTCACCAATTCCTTCTAATTACGTTACCAGCATTCTAAGTAGAACAATACACTCATCTAGTCTCATTTTATCACTAAAAATAACTGTTAAACCTGGGAGAGTACTTACCTGGGTACAGGTGAGGAATAAGGCAGCCCAAACAAAAAATCCAGCAACTCCTTGTGCCAGTTTTGTCTGAAGAAAAATGGGTTCCGAAGGCTGAGAGTGCACTGTCTCTGTAATACTTGCTGTTACGGTTGTGGCATTCGCTACAAGAGCTGCTACCATTGCTGCAGCCGTGCTACTGTCCACTGACACTGGAACTGGTGATGCCATTAGCACTAAATAAAGAATTATAAAGTTTAAAAAGCACTATTACAAAGTTTTCTTCATTGTTTTCTTCATTCAACTGACCCCTATTATTGAACTCAAAAAAATCAATATACTGTTACTTTTAGAGAGACACTTTTACGCAAATATGTAACAGATATTGCAATCTCAGACATAACGAGAAAAATCTTATCTAAAGCACTTTACATTAATAAATTAATCATCCTTTTGACATATGGTCCTACCTGAAAATTGGCAAAACTTATGAATTCTCTCCAAAACAGAATTTTCTTGTTTAAAATCACCACACTTTTTCACTACTGTTCAGGTACACGAAAAACACTAATACTAGTTAGAAACGACATATTTTATTTGGTTTGAACGCGTCATTTTAATGAAATAAGTTGTGCGAAATTATGATGCAAACAAAAAACCACCATATTTTCCTCAATTCGATATTTCGCAGATGGAAAATGTGCGCATGTGTCGTGCCCGTGACCTCATCCAGACCTAATCAAAGAGATTTATCAATAATTATTAGTTTTTCTTATGGAGGGCTTTAGACTCTATAGTTTTTCTCTAAAAATTAGATCTTATCAAAGATAAATTGGTCTAAAATTTTAAACACGAAATATTTTAAGAATAAACGAAGTAAAATGACTTGTTTGTTTTTGAATATGACCACAGAAAATATGACAAAGAAAATAAATAAAAGTACCATGTGAACCGACCTTTACATTTAAAAAAACAGTTAAAAATAGCAAAAATAAAATAGAAAACAATAAATTAAATAAAGTGGTGGAGCGTATTTTTTCAATGTTTCGTTCTAAACGAAAATATTATAGTATTATTTATTAATAATGAAAAAATTATATATGATACATAACATTTCTAAACCCAGCTTTAGCAGTGTCCATGGATGGAGAAAAAAAACATTGCCACAGAGTATTCTTGTAAAAAATGGGGTTATAATGTCAAAATAAAAACAACAAAAACAAAAACATTATTTCAAATAAATAACAATTTGTACAGTATTTAGCCATTATTTAAATATATAATGATGAACACTTATTTTGAGTGCAGAACTTGCTTAGAAAGTGTAGCTGAAAATATTATAATCAATTTAGAAACTAAAATATTTGATGAAAAAAATCTCACTCAAGCAATAGAAGAATTTGCTGATATTCAGGTATTTAGTTTACAATTTTTGATGTTTTTTTGCTAATCTATGAGTAATTCTTTACTTATATTGTATTGAAAGTATGTGTTTAATGTTTAGATATCTGAATACGATACTTTGCCTAAACAAATATGCCAAAACTGTTTCAAAACACTGGAATCTTCTATATACTTCCGAAATCAGATAATATCTTCAGATGAGCAACTAAAAAAACGTTTAAGTACTTCGGTTTGTATAAACGGTGAAGGACCATTCTCGTCTTCCTTACCACCAGCACACAATGGTTTTAAATATGACGTGAATAGTTTTAAAGTTGAACAATTTGAAAAAAAAGAAAATAGAAATGAAACTGAACATTTATTAGAGGAAGAAGTGGATATATCTTTAAAAGAGGAGATAAAAGGAGAAGATGCTGAAAAAAGGTAATTTGGACAAATCTATAATTCTATTTATAAGAATATTATGTTATGGCTGTTCTAGTCTCAAATCAAACGAATCAAGAGATAGTTGTGGTGACCAGAATGATTTTGGGACTAATAAAAGTTCATCAGATGAAGAATTTATTGAAGAATCATTATATAAAACGTTAAAGAAAATGCCATTAAGAAATAAGAGGTCTGTCACAAGATGGAAACAAGATGAAAGACAAGCGCAAGACACATCTGACGACAGTGACTCTGATATACCATTAGAAAGTCTAAAAAGAGAACTAAAAGATCTCGGGAATAATATTACTAGCACTAGAAAAAAAAGAAAAACAAAAGATACACTAGATACTCCACGTCTATGTCCAATATGTGGTAAATTGTTTAAAGCCAGACAGGTTAGTAATGTCATACAATTTTTAATTATAATATTTTTTAAGTGTTTTTTTTAGAATTTTAACTCCCATATGACAACAGTTCATAGGAAAAAGCCTACAAAAGCAGAAAAAATAAGTTGTTTATGTCCAGACTGTGGTAGAGTTATATCAGGAACAAGACAAGTATGTATATAAATTAGTTATTATTATGATTTGATTGATTTAACTAATGTATTTTCAGAACTTTGTAGCGCATAGAAGGTATCATCATTCAGATAAGGCTCAAGTAAAGAAGAGATTCTCATGTGATATCTGTCCGAAGAGATTCTACAGAGAAAAGAATTTGGTGATCCACTTACGAATACATAAAGGTGAAAAAGGTTATGTCTGTGATTTGTGTCCCGATAAAGCATATACGTAAGTTCGAATGGTTAAAAATAAATTTATTTTTAACATATATTTCGTGTTTTATAGTCAAATAGGTGGTCTTATACTGCATAAAAGAAAAGTTCACTTGAAAAAACCGTCTTGTACTTGTAATTATTGTGGGAAACAGTTTTACGAGAAACATTACTTAGAAACACATATTAGGCAGTGGCATACAGGTAAATAATTCATATATTTATTTTAGTTGTTCTAAACAGTAATTTTTTGAAGTGAAACTTCTTTACGCGCGCTGGGAGTAAAAATTTAAGGCCGTGACATCAAAAATATAGATATTTTAATACAAATGTTGTGAAAGTGAATCAAATTATTCAGTGTAAAAAACTATAAGTTACATGTAAAAAACTATTTTCACTAATTTTTTTTATTTTACGGGTATAAAACTGTTACACGTAAAAACTATTTTTTACGCCGATAAAACTATTTGTTACACGTAAAAACTATTTGTTACACGCAAAAACATATTTTTTCCGTGTAAAAACTATTTTGCTTGCTTCATCCGCGTTACCGTAGATGGAGCTGAAGACTTGGTAGGGTTGGTAGGGTTTATATAAACAAACAAAATACAAGAAGCAGAAAAAGGGGCCAAGATGGCGAGAGCGTCTAGCACTCGCCATAGTAGTACGTTTTGTACGCAAATGCTATTCTCTGCTTTTCGTTTGTCAGATTGAGGGTTACAGCACAGATAACACATAATCCAGATGGCTCCTTACGTGTTAAAAATTGTCACCCTAATTTCACTCCAATTTGGAGAAATATTGGAGTGACATTTGAATAATCTAAAATGTTTAGATATCTTTTCTCACTTTTTTGGGAGGTTTTGCTTCTCTTGCACAGATGTCGCTTGCACTTCAGTTGCGTGGTTGCCAAACGTTATATCGAAATATATTTCAATTCATTATGAATATATAAAATTAAAGGTATACCAAATTAAAAATTATGCAATTTATAAACATGAAATAGATATGTTAAATTAATATATAAATATTTAACTTAATACGTTCATTATTATTTTATTAATTTATCGTCACACCAAAGAGTAGATAAGACAAGAGACGACAGTTCGCGCGGTACCTTTCATGTTTGAGTGGTGGGGAGAGTGACCTCGTCTCGCTTGTCCCTTTAAATTTTCGTAACTTTTTCGCGGGAAATTTGAAATAGACTATTATTAAAACTTGCCTGTATAGCTTATAAATAGTTACTGTATGGGTAAAGAAATAAATAAACCCAGTTATTTTAGATAACAGCTGAAACTGTTGGTGCTATTTATAAAACAGCTTAAAAATAACAGCTTAAAAATAACAGGTTTCTTTATTTTACTGCTAATATCTGAAAGAGTATGAGACGGTCATCGCCAGGCGTATTAACGCAGTTGCAAGTTGCAACAATGACGTGCCTCGGTGGTAGTATCTAGGCGTCAAAACATTTCTAAATATCGATTGTTATCTAAAAATACCTCTAAAACGTGTACATAAATAAGCGCTGTTTACAAATTGCGATATAAAAAGCCGTACTGGCCACTGTCTATAGTATATACCTACGGCCCCTGCCCCCTCGATCCGCGTGTAGATCCTGGAATTGCGTAGCTGCAGGGTGCATTTCACTCGATGGGCGAGAAGTTTTAGTTATGATTTTACCATTTGCGGTCAAAAATAGTAATATAAGAAAATGTGTAGTATATTCTTCATATAGTAAAACTAACTACACACTAGAGTTCGGAATTAATTTTACACTTAAACTATGTGTACCCGCGACTTCGTTCGCGTCGAATTAATACTTCTAATGGTGATGATAGCAAAAACAAGAATTTTACTAATATACAAACTGGATAAATTTTCTCACATTTGCCAAAATAAGCTTTCTAACGTCGAGCAGTTTTACAGAATCGTGGTTAATCAATTATCTAACTTTCACCCCGTATGATTTTTGCAATTTCAAAATATGTAAAAAAACAAAATAAAATTATGTGTCCAGGCGTTTTCCGAAAGACTAACTGTTTTTAAATAACAAATATTGTAATATTTGAGGGGCGTTTTCACCCTGTTGGAATTTGAGATCTGAGAAACCCCTCCTTATCGAACCCCTCAACCCCACAGTCAACTATTGTTTGCAAAAAATCAGCTTTAAAACGTCCAGCAGTTTAAGCAGAATAGTGATTACTCAATGGTCATATTTAAGTGAAACACCTTGTATATATTTTTAAAAATCTTAAAATATGTTAAACAACATATTAAAAATATGCGTGTTTTAAGAGTTTTTCCGAAATCCACTGGATGCTGAAAACAAATATATCTTAAAATGACTGCTTTCTCCAACCCGTTGCGAGCCTCCATCGACAATTCCACCGATGGAGAAATATTGAGTGACATTTCTAAATCTCAAAGGTTTGGTGAGGTTATAACTTTTTGAAGCTTTAAAAACACATAATGTATTTAAGAAAACGGAAGAAATATGGTTGCCAAATATAATATTTTCATCATATTATCTCTATTATGAATCATACAAAGGAAAATTATTCATAATATCAATTATAGTTTATTAACGTAGTTTTCATGTAGTTAATGAAATATAAAAATGTTTAAGAAAAACTACACGTAGTTAATCAGGTAAATTATCGTCTTAATTAACTTACTAGATAACCCTGGAGACGACAGTTCGCGCGGTACCTTTCATGTTTGAGTGGTGGGGAGAGTGACCTCGTCTCGCTTGTCCCTTTAAATTTTCGTAACTTTTTCGCGGGAAATTTGAAATAGACTATTATTAAAACTTGCCTGTATAGCTTATAAATAGTTACTGTATGGGTAAAGAAATAAATAGAAACGAAAAAAAATGAGTTTTCTAAATATTATATAAAATAAATTATAATTAGAAAACATATTTGTCGGGGAATAAAGATAATAAAAGCAATATTTTGTATATCGTTGGTAAACAAGATAAAGTGACCAAGTCGATTTGTAAGAAGTGTTTTATTTACGTGTATTTTTTTTACATATGGACTTGAACAAGTGTAATATTATAATGAACACACAATAGATCTATAAGGTCGCGGTGATTAACTCCCCTCCATTCTACAATATCACAATGTGGAGTTTATGTACAAAAAAACAGAGTTGCTCAATTTTTTTTGTAAAAATATATTACAAGCTTCTAACCATGTCTTCGATCTATGGATTACATTTAGTTTAATAACATAATTATATAGTATATTTCTATAAAAATACTTTTCAGGATCCTTTGGAAACGAGTGAAATATTATGTTTGTCGAAGAATAAGACCTATTTTTGTAGTCTTTATAAGCACACACATTGCCACCATCTCGTCTTTACCTGCTACTCGTGTCCTGTTCAGTATTCATATTTAACAATAATTACAAATTAGTACACAACAAAAACGATACTAAAATTAAACCTTAAAAACTCTCAAATCGATAATATATCGAAAAACTCTGAAACACACACTTTAAAAAGGCAAAAATGCAAGAAAACAACTAATCAGATTTGTTTATGTTTAAGCCTGATTAGCACAGCTCAGCTGATTAGCGTCCTAAAATCATAGGTTAGAATAAATAAAATACGCCGTTGTCAGATTTTATCGTTTATCTTTGAAATCGATCAACTTAGTCATTCTGTTTCTTTGATATTATCAGTAAATTACGAAAAAAGAACCTAAACCAACCTAAACTAAAAATTTACATTTCCGTATTAACATACGTTACTTATTATATTCTTCTTATATTATTAATTTATTTTCAGAAAAGCTTGTTTATTTTTCAAAGAAATATACTTGGCAACAGACAAAATGGGACTTGATGGGACCTTTAAATTTTAATATATCTGCGTCTCTCTCGCGAAATTCGACTTCTTTGTTCACTGTCGTCTCTTGTCTTATCTACTCTTTGGTCACACGTCATTTACCAGTTGCCTAATTACGAAAAGTTTCATATGACATTAACCTCAAAAATGATCTTTGAAAACAAACAACAACAAACAGAGCAACAAATGAACAAATAACTACATAATGACTGATAATGATAAGTGATAATAATAACTTTAATGATATGAAGGCTGATGAAGGTAATTATAAACATTATTTTGAGTTTGTTTAATAAAATATAGGATACAATATAACTAAGCAAAATCAAACAATTTTAGACAACCAATACAAGATTTTAGAACTTGACATCGTGATAAACAAATTGTACATTCAGGAACTCGTTTAAATATTATAGGTAAGTAATATTTTCACAAAACTAAACATTTTAGCATAAAATCACAGATAATATATAGAATATTACCTATGATAAAATGTTAAATACTGATGTATAATACCTATGATAAAATGTTAAATACTGATGTATATTTATTCTAATCACATTTAAATTTAAACTCAAAATTTTCATAAAAAGAAAATGATAATTTTTCGTAAATATAAAGTAAATAATATTACATATTTCAGGTTGATTGACGAATACTCTACAGTTGATTAGAGCCCATGATGATGCGAAGATAATTAATATCACCTAACTTCAAGAAACCAACGTAAAGAAGTTTACATTCATAACTCATCTAACCATTATAGGTAATCATTTACAAAATTAGCCATTTTGATTATAATATTAAGGTACTTAGGTACATTTTTATCTTCTAGATCAGTAATGTCGTCATAATTTAAATGAACTCACAGATAGCAATGGGGCACTGCACCGAAGCAGTATTACAAAATATGTGAAATAAAACTGTAATACAAATTGCTCTATAAAATTTAATAGAAATAAATTTATTTATGAAAATTAAGTTATGAAGTTTTATTTTTCCTAGGAAAAAAATAACATTTATATTTTGATCAATTTAGAACATTACAGTTAAAAAAATATGTGTTAGAATAACATATTTTTAATAAAATTGCAGCTTTTAATTTTTATACTTTTTTGCTTTTATATCAATAAGAACTAACGTAAGGAACAATTCATATTTATACTATGAAAACACATGCATATTTTTTGATGTTTTTAAAACCAGTGAATGATGTTGAAATATACTACACCTATTATTCTTATTAACTAACTTTAATTACAAACTTACACATTATTGTCATTGGAAATAAATTAATTTGGATATTCTATTTGTTTAGAAACTTTTTTACCTATTGTAGTTTTTTTAAAACCTACTTGATTTAAAACAAAAAAATGTCACCTGTTGTGACAAAATAAGGTCTTTTTTACTAGAAAACAATCTAGTGAGCTTTTCTAATAATACTTTATTTGATATACCCTAAGGATATACCATATGATCGAAAAAACGGCGTCAGCGATGGCTATGAAATGAAGATCGCTGTCATTTTAAATGTAAATTTATATGGGAAATGTCATCGATTGCCATTTCCCAGCCAACTGGACGCCGTTTTTTTTTTCGATCATACGGTATAATATGTATTCCCATCTGTTAATCTTTTTATTTTAAGGAAGATTTAGGAAGGGTAGCTTAAAACATGTCTGTCGATCAATTATCTTTATATGTCGTTTGTAAAAATATTTTACAGTAGTAGAAAATAAAACTGTTTTTAAGGCGAACAGCTTCTTTGCTAAAATATTTTTTTGGTCCCAATACATAATGATTTACATTTTATTTTTAACTTCAAATAATGAATTTAATGGAAAAATTGCAAGTCATAAAAACGTTCTAAATATACAAATCTAACCATTTTTTCCATACCGTTGCTCCAGTTTTTTGTCAAATTAACGAATATTAGAAATAGTTTATTTCAACCTCTTCAGCTTATTTTAAAAATGTTGACAAATAACAAAGAATACACCCCTTAAAGTTTCGCATTTGTCTTGATATACTCTGTATAAGACAACAGTAAATAACTTGTAATATAACTTCGAAATATAAATTTGAAATTAAAATAATGATTTGTTATAGTGATTTACGTTTTATTAATTTTGATTTTTTTTTCTTAAATTTAATTTAAAAGTGATTTACGTTATTTATTAATTGAAACGTTTAAAATTTGAATATACGTTCAAATTTTTTTTTTACAATAAATTTGTTTATGATAAATAATTTTATAATAAAAATAAGACCGAATTTCCTGGAAAGTTTGCCAAATTTGTACATATGAAAACCTAGCTTTACCACTTATCACAGAAAATCTCTATTCCTTCCCTTATCACAGAATAATACAGGAACGAACCATATGCGACAAGGATAGAATATTTAGATATGTCGTTACTGTTTTTTGTTTTTAATGGATATTTTAAAAGCCGGGTAATATATGGTAATCTGTGATGGTAATATACTATATACCTTTGACTGTCTTTGATTACAACTGTGTGATTAGTGATAATTATTATTAAAATATCTGGTAATAAGTGTCAATTTTACAATTGTGAGATTTCTCGGAAATCAGGTGTACATGTGTTTAAGTTTCATGCGTCAAGAGATCCTAATTTATGTACAAAGTGGATAGAAAATTGTGAGTTCATTCATATAGAATTTTTTTGCACATTTTGTATGTAAAAATACGGCGTTAAGTTACCTTAGAAATGGTGATCGATGGCTTTTACCATATACCGTATGATCGAAAAAAAAACGGCGTCAGCGATGGCTATGAAATGAAGATCGCTGTCATTTGATATGTAAAATTATATGGGGAATGTCATCGATCGTCATTTCCAAACCAATCGGACGCCGTTTTTTTTTCGATCGTAGGGTATAATTTAACACATTAAGAGTTGTCCATCGTTATATTTCTATATCTATGCAAAGTTTACGATGGATAAATCAAGTAATATTAAGTGGATACAAATTATAAATGAATCAGTGAATATAAACTGTTATAAATTATAAGTAGGTAATGCAGTTAGTGAATATACCGTACGATAGAAAAAAAAGGCATGGGAGTGGGCTTGGAAATGAAGATCGCTGTCGTTTAATAGGTATGTAAAATTATATGATAAATCTTATCGATTGTCACTTCCAAATCAACATGACATGCATCTGTACATCATTAATCTCACGACTAGAGTTTCCTGAAATCCCGAACTCCCAGGATCCCGGCGGCGTGTATGTTTATCTCCGAAATCCCGATATTAAATTCCGGGATCCCGAAAATCCCATAAAATTTAAATGTCCAATCTAAAATGATTCGACTTTATACACCTTTCAAAGATCAACAAAACAAAGTAAAATTCATATTTAGTAAGTAAAAAAATGCAGTTTCAGACAATAGTTTGGTTTGGTTTGGTCGAGTTTTGTTAACACTGTCTAGTCTGGGCTTTTTTATTTGATATATGTTAATCAAATAAAAAGCCCAGACTAGATAAAAATCAGGAGCTAACTAATAGAATCATATCAATTCTCTCTGATGTAGGATAAGTTTCTATTTTCGGAAAATTTCTTAGATTTTTTTTTTTTTGTTTCAACTGACGAACTGACACAAAATGATAACTAGTTGCTAAAGTTAACTAATTTGACAGCTATGTTGAAGTAACGTCAGACATATCACAGCCACCCTAGATTTTATCAAATAATAAAGATCTATTCACACTAAATCATAGAAATGAAAATATCTAGGAAAATCTTTGTTTGAGGGGTAGGCCGGCAACTTTAATAGTATTTGGAAGTGACATGAATTTCCCATTGAATATCGGAATAATATTCTGGGTGATTCAATTAAACTAAAGGAGTTATACAGGGTGGGTAATAAAGGAGTTATACAGGTTATACCAATGTTCAGCATTAATTTTGCCCCACCCTGTATAACTTTATGGGTCAGGGTTTAATTTGATTTAAAGTGCAATAGAGTAAATTCCAATTTAGGTAGTTTTTCTTGAAATTTAAAAATTGTTCTTCAAAATCTTAAGTAAGTCTAAAACCTTACATTTCAGTCATATACTTCCCTAATAAAATACACCTTTATTTTTCTCTTAGAATCTAAAAATTAATTAATAAAGGGGGTATTCCGTTACAAAAAAACACAAATTTGATGTGTAACTTTTTTTGGGGACACCCTGTAGAACGCTCTATATTTTTAAAACGTGCGCAGAATTAACTTACATATGCTCACAAAATTTCATTTTAATACGAACTGGTCGTTCTCCTTGGAGCCTCCGAGTCGTATGAGAGGCGCCACCCTGTATAATTTTTATATAGTTGCACTTTAATAAATTGTTAGTTAAAACTAACAGTCCTACGAGTGTGGAATTTTGTACAGGTGGATTTTGGACATTTATCTCCTAAGAGAGTGAAATAAGGGATGAAAATTTGTACAAACATTTGTTAAAATCGGGTTTAGAAGTATGAAATTCTGTTTGTTCCTTATGTAACGTAATTTACCAATAACAAGCAATTTTTTTTCAGAACGTCCACCCTCATTTCACCCCGTTAGAGGGCGAATTTCCAAAAATTGTTCCTGAGTGCTAAATTACGTTACATAAGGAACGTCTGCGCAAAATTTCATACTTCCAAAACCGATTTTAATGAATTTTTGTACAAATTTTCATCCCTTAATTCTTATGGGGCGAATGCCTAAAATTCGCTTCTGAGTACTCACTTTCATCACTTGAGGAACCTCTGTGCAAATTTTCATACTTCTAGGACAGATTTTTTTCAGAAAGTTCACCCCTCATTTCACCCCCTTAGAGGGAAAATTTCGAAAAATTGCTTCTTAGTGCTAAATTACCTTATATAAGGAACGTCTGCGAACAATTTTATACTTCTAAAACCGATTTTAACAAATTTTTGTACATATTTTCATCCCTTATTTCTTAAGGGATGAATGCCCAAATTCGCTTCTGAGTATAACTTTCATCACTTGATGAACCTCTGTGCAAATTTTCATACTTCTAGGACAGATTTTTTTCAGAACGTTCACCCTTCATTTCACCCCCTTAGAGGCAAAATTTCCTAAAATTGCCTCTTAGTGCTAAATTAACCTACATAAGGAACGTCTACGCAGAATTCATACTTCTAAAACCGATTTTATCAAATTTTTATACCAATTTTCATCCCTTATTTCTTAGGGGATGAATGTCCAAAATTTGCTTCTGAGTACTCACTTTCGTCACTTAATTAACAATTTCCAAATTTCAAACTCCTCGGACTAATTTTAAAAAAGTATGCAAAATTTCACCCCCAGTTTCACCCCTTAGTAGAAGAATTTCCTAAAATCGCTTTGTATAATCGAACTGTTAAGTTACGCTACTTAAGGCACCTCTGTGCAAAATTTCGTAGTCCTAGGACATGCTTTTTTTTGTATACAAAAGTACCCCCCATATCACCCCCTTAACGAGCGAATTTCCAAAAATTGCCCCTTAGTGTTCAATTACGTCAGTCAAGGAGCACTCGTGAAAAATTTCATACTCTTAAACCAGATTTTAACAAATTTTTATGCAGCTTTTCATCCCTAATTTCACCCCCTTAGCGGTCGAATTTTCAAAAAATCCCTTCTTAGTGCTCATTTACATCACTTAAGGAACCTATGTGCCAAATTTTATTTATTACTATATAGATAACCTTTACCCTTATTTTCAGCTAATGAATATTAAGAGACAAATAATAAAAATAAAATCTAAATTATAAATTTCATGGCTATAAATAGCATATATATGCATCTAGAAATTCTGACTTTCAAACATCCACTGCGACTAGTATTTTCATATCCAATTGTCTAGTATTAAATAGTGCTGTACGGATCCGAGTTTTTAAACGGATCGGGGATCCTTTAAAAAAATCCGGATCCGGATTTATCCGTATCCGGATTTGAATATGCGATTCGGATCTGAGATTCGGATCTTAAAATTGCATCTGAAATCCGAATCTCAAATTCGGATCCCATACCCCGGTTATGGTAATTTCGAGGGTAATTTATAAATTATGCACTGAAAAAAGATCTCTCAGTCGAAATGAATATGACTTTGACCCAAAAGATTGGCGCTTTCAATAGGGCCAAGAACGACGTTTCTTTGCCCAAAGCATTAACTATCTTTTCATAAGCTTTAAAAAATTACTTTAGAGAATAGAATAATCTATCTGTCAAAAGCATTTCACTCTTGACCCAAAATGAATATGCAAAGAAGTTCTTGCTACAAGAACAATAGTCTCTTTGATTCATGCAAAAATTCTTGAATGAAAAGGGACATTTCTTGATTAAAGAGACACTTTTCTTAAACCAATAGCGAGTAATATTGACTCAACTAAAATTTATTTTGATCTAAGAGAAGTCTATACATCATATACAGGCATATTACAAGGTATATTATTTTCTGATAAATTTAGGTTATCCTGGTATTTACTTACTACAGAGTAGTAAGTAAAGTGATATTATTTTTCTCGATAGTAGTTATTTCTGCTTCTTCACTCCTTGGTATTTTTTGGGGTGGTTCATCACTCTACAAATTACAAAAAAAATGTTACATCAGGATTAATAGAAGTAAAGCAAATAAATTATTAAAATTATAAGTTTTGGTAACATTTTGAATTTTTTAATACGACGACTTGAAATTCTAAAATTTTTGTAATTATTTGCATAACAAAATTGATACCTATATTCTTATTCTATCTATAGTCACGCATGCATTATCTAAACAGGTGCATTATGTAAATGTCTCTTACCTTCAAATATAGCAAATAAATGCTCTAATTTCCATTTTTTGAGAAACTCCTTTAAAGAATCCATATATCCTAAAATTTGTCCATAAAAATGACAAATGCATGTTAATAACGATCACTAATTGTTATACGATATGCGTTTAAAAAGCAAATTATGCTAAATTCCAAGTGGAAAATTCCAAGCAACAAAACGCGTGCGTACTATGATGTGCGACCTATGAAATGCGACGTACGACTGATCGGACTGCCGATTGATTGTATACCGTCCTTCGTCATCGTCTTTGCGTGTCGTTATTATTTTTCATCAAAAGAGTATTTAGCTATTGGAAAAATGGCCATGTTTCTTGAATGAAGTACATCCTAGCGTATTTTTCTTATTATCTTAAAACAAAGTAACTTACACTTGGTTGAATGAAAATAGATTCAAGAGCAATTTTCGAATTTTTCAAGAGAAGAAGTTTTCTTGAGTTAAGAGAGTTTTTCTTCAGGCAAAATATTTTCATCTACGCTAAAATAAATTCTCTTGCCACTAAATTTTTTTTTTCAAGAACGATGACGACTTTAGTTCAAGTCTATCTTTTTCATCAGTGTGGGCATAAAAAAGTAGTTTAATTTGCAGCACAAGATATTTAATTTTCAAACAAAACAAAAAAATACAACCAAGTATGCGGATGGGGCATGCGCATGTTATGCATGGAACGACGACTGGCAACAGTGGCAACAGTGAATACGAATACGACGATCTTGGATCCAGATCCTAAATCCGGACTTAAACCCGGATCTTAAATCGGGGCCTTAAATCCGGATCTTAAATCCGAATATTTATACCCGGATCGATCCGGTTCCGGATTGTACACTTTAAAAAATCCGGATCAGATCCGGATCTGATCCGGATTGAAAAAGGATCCGGATCTGATGTACAGCACTAGTATTAAAGTCCGAATATACATTTTCCCTGGGTTTGACCGGGAATTTGCTTATAAATGTGAACAACCGGCTACGTCGCTTCACATCGCGTGGCCGTGGTGTGGCTCCAAATTCGTTCGTTTTAAAAATATTATTAGATTTGGCTATAGGCGCCCTCTGTGTCATTAATAGGGAACTGTCTGATCGAAAACATGCTGTTCCGTAAGCAATGGCCATCTGGATTATATGTTATCTGTGGTTACAGCTAAGTCGGCCTGACGATGGAGATAAATCTCCGAAATCGGTCGTCGAATGGCTGTTAGTTCCCTTCAGTCTGATGAAGTTAATGCAGAGAATAATCATATATGTAAGGTTTTTTTGGCCTCTTTTTCTGCTTCTTGTATTTTGTTTGTAAAAACTATTTGTTACACATAAAAAACTATTTTTTACGCTTAAAAAATAATTTATTAACTTTTTCAACGTTTCAAACTACACTTTTTACGGTAATGGCTTAGAAGTATGTGGTGGCGCGACGTGTATTTGTGAGCAGTCTATATGTTTATCAGAAATAGTGATCTTTTAGTACAAATTTTGTGAAAGTGAATCAAATTATTACGTGTAAAAAACTATGTTACATGTAAAAAACTATTTTTTTATTTTGCGTGTATAAAACGATTTGCGACACGTAAAGAACTATTTTTTACGCATAAAAACATTTTTTTACGCTTATAAAACTATTTGTTACAAGTAAAAAACTATTTTTTACACGCAAAAAGCAATTTTTTACGTGTTAAAACTATTTTTTCCATGTAAAAACTATTTGTCACACGTAAAAAACTATTTTTACGCGTATTTTTTTTAATTCGTTAACTTTTTCAACTTTTCAAACTACACTTTTTCAAACATGTCCTTCAAATCCTTCAATTTAATAGCTGTTAGTAAGAAGTACCACTTCAAATATGCGTACATTGTGTTCAAACAATTTTTTTTAGGTGAAAGGCCGTTTTCTTGTGAAATTTGTGGGAAATCGTTTAGTTGCAACGGTACACTTTTGAGGCACCGAAAAGACAGTCACGGTGAAAAACAACCGTGTCCCAAATGTGGGAAAATGTACACCGAAGGCGAGTTGAGAAAGCATTTGAAAAGACACAAAATTCGCGAAGAAGGGATCAAGAGAAAAAAATTCACTTGTGAATACTGTGGAACTGAAATGAATTTTACTTCTAGAAAAAGGCATTTGTTGAAACAGCATGGAATAATGCTTAGAGGTGACGAATTTTCAAGTTATTTTTTTATATTTGATTTTTATTATTGCAGGAAGAGGAGAAACCGCAGAAAGAGTTCCAGTGAATCGCCCCAATGCCATGTAGAGAGTTTCAAGTCTGAATTTATATTTTTTCGGTAGTTTTAAGAAGCTTAAAAATCTCAATACGTACTCAGTATTGCCATTAGTGAATTTGGTTACTTAAATTTACATTTAAGTTTTATTTAATGTGCATTTACATTTTTATTTACAATTTATTTATTCAAATTTACTTTTATCACAATGGACTGTGCTTTTATAGTCTTTGGTGCTTTTTATACATAAAATTTTCATTAAAATTCACTGTATTTGTGTATTCAGAATTTTATTTCAATTACACAAACAAGAAATTGAATCCCGTTCCTTCGTGTACAAGTAGCCGGATATATAAATTCTTCAGTAAAATTATAAGATGTATAACAGGCCGGAAGGTCCTAGTAGCTTAGGCCTTTAAAAAAATAGAAGATGCATATCCTGAAGATAGTTACGTTGCTAACTTCACTGACTGTTCTGTGGCGATTTAAATGAACCAATAAAATTAAAAGAAGATGCAAGTGGCCATAAATAGCAAAAAAAAAAAAAGAAGCATACTCTGAAATTAGGTATGTTGCTAACTTCACTAAACCAAAATTATTCTGTGGTAATTATTTAATAAAAATAGTTTAGTTTATAAAAAGTGATTTTTAATAATGTTTTAATATAAACGTAGCTTATTAATACTGACAATGGCTAGCACAAAGTTTCAGCAAGCTTTAAATTTTTCAGCAGAAGGAGAAAGAAACGACGAACCAACGACGCCAGCTTTAAGGGGTTCGAAGTTTAACGAAATAGTTACAACAAACGCAGAATCGAGCCTGCAAGAACTCCACCAGAATCGATTAAAAACGTTAAGGAAGGAATTGAATTTTTTGAAAGAGACTGCTTGGAAATATGAGCCTATCGAAAAATATATTGGACAAAGTGGAACAAAGTTTTGAACATTTTTTAATTCATGTTAAATATTAATAAAATAAGAAAAAATCTACCGTTGTTTTCCTTGACGAGATTCAGTAATATCCAGAATTCTTAGACCTTTTTTTGAGAAGGAATTTGTAATTTTAAAAAAAAATTTAATCAAAACTATGGATCAAAACAAAACAAAACTTGTGCTGTCAAAATATTTGTTGTCAATTTTCTTTTTTCTTTTTGTTGTCATACGTATATGAGAAAATGCAGAGAAAATGTCATATAAATATATAAAATATATTAATCAATAAGGGATCTATGCATGTAGCTGAAGGCCTCTAAACTCTAAACCAACTCTAAACTAAAAAGAAGAGGAAATGTCAAAAATCTCTTAATTTGAGGCAGTTTGAGGTTAACAGCCGAGGAACGTTGTGTTTGTTTAATTTGTATAATTTTTCATTTAACAAATTGATATAAACATGGCAAAGTTTGATTTAACAGCTCAAATAGGGCAGTACCTAGATCGACATTTGGTTTTTCCCTTGTTAGAATTCCTCTCCGGCAGGCAGGTATGTATTAATGGTTTTTGAGGTTATAACATATTCATCTAAAAAACTTCCCTATTTCCAGATTTACGATGAAACGGATTTGCTTAAAGCCAAAATGGACATTCTCAGTAAAACTAACATGATCGATTACATTATCGATATAAGAAAACAATTGTATTCAACTTCCGAGGTCCCGGAGGACTTAAGACAGAGAAGATCCCATGTAGTGTCTCAGTTACAAGTTTTACAGCAGAAAGTAGAGCCTATTTTACAAATTATGGCTAACGATGAAGTGATGAAGGGCATGGAAAATATGCGCGATTCCAAAACTCTTATTGCGTATTTGGAAAAGGAATTTAAGGTAGGATTGTGAAATAACTTATACAATCAATGATTAAATTGTTTTTTTTTCGTTTTAGTTTGATCTTGAAATGATTAACTCACTTTATACTTTAGGAAAATACCGTTATGAGTGTGGTAACTATTCAGTATCCACTTCATATTTATATTTCTGCATGTTAGTGCTTCCTCAAAACGATAAAAACTACTTGAACGCTTTGTGGGGTAAATTTGCATCGGAAATTCTTGTCCAGAACTGGGACTCTGCATTAGAAGACTTGAATAAACTGAGAGAGTATATTGATAATACTCCAAATCTATTTGGAGGCAACAGTTTAAAGCTTCTTCAACAAAGAACTTGGTTGATTCACTGGTCACTGTTTGTCTTTTTCAATCATGCCATGGGAAGGGAATTGATTATCGAGACTTTTTTGTATAGGCCTCATTACCTGAATGCCATTCAGACTATGTGCCCTCATATTTTGAGGTATTTGGCCACAGCTGTAATTATTAATCGAGGAAGAAGGTACCAAGGTTATTGTAGTATTGTAAAGTGACTTCTTAACATTATACATTTTTAGATCAGCTTTAAAGGACTTGGTAAAGGTAATTCAGCAGGAAAGTTACACATACAGGGATCCTATCACTGAGTTTCTGGAACATCTTTATGTAAACTTTGATTTCGATGGTGCAAGACAAAAATTACATGAATGCCAGACAGGTACATTGTATATATTTTTAGAAAATTTGAGGTTATGTAATAATAAACTTTTTAGTGCTTTTTAATGACTTCTTCCTTGTCTCCTGCCACGAGGAGTTTGTTGAAAATGCTCGGTTAATGATTTTCGAGACTTTCTGCAGAATCCACCAATGCATCAGCATAGGAATGTTAGCAGAAAAACTTAACATGAACCCCGATGAAGCTGAATGTTGGATTGTGAATCTAATTCGAAATGCTAGGTAATTTTTTTATTAAAATAAGTTGAATTATATCTTCATACAATGCCATACTCTGTACAGAGCTTTGGCTGCCTCTTGCATGTAATTGTAACTTGTGATGTCAGAATGAACATCAGTGTTTCACAACTATATGAAAATTATATATGAGACAACAAGTTGCAAAACCCACCAAATCCGTTTTTTTTAAATGGTCTAATGACATTATATCAATAGTGGACCCTGAGATCTACGTAAACATAGTCCCAAACTGCAGCAAAAGTTGCATATTCCTATAATTCATTACAAATTATGTTAGTGCAACAAAATCCATCTTATCCACTTATATTTTTTTTTAATTGCCATTATTATTGCAAATCCCACATTTTTTCATAGGGTTTTTACACAAGTATAATATTACTACTGACCACTTTTCCATTTCAAATCTTTACCTAATCTTAGTAAAATAGCAGACATAATAATTCTTACGATATACATCATACTGCAACAAAACCTGCCTGACTTATTTTGTTTTTTTGTCTTTAAAAGTTAAGTATTAATTTTTATTTCTAGAAAAACAAAATACAAAACGATTCCACTCAATGAACACTTTTATTTGTAAAATAATGCTTCAAACATTAGGTAAAACAGTTTTTGCATATTATCTTGAAACAATGTTTTTGGGATAAGACAGGTTTTGCAACTTGACACCTCATACCTCATATGAATTAATAATTTTCTTTATTCTGTATTTTACAGGTTAGATGCAAAAATTGACTCTAAGCTGGGTCATGTCGTTATGGGGGCCCAACCTTTGAGCCCCTATCAACAGTTGATTGAGAAAATTGATTCGTTATCTGTAAGATCAGAAGCTTTGTGCGGTTTAATTGATAGAAAAGTGAAAGCAAGGACAGATGTAAGCTCCTACTAGCTGTTCTACCACAAATAAACCTCTGATTTCTTTTTTAAGATTCGTTGGGGGAATCAAGAGTTTTGATTCATTATTTACTAATTTCTAATAACTGTTTATACTTAAATTAACAGAGAATAAAAAAAATCATGTCAAAGTTTGCTGCTGTTTTATTTACATAACACATATAAGTAATAAAAAATAATTATAACTTAGATTTCTATAAAAACTTACATACAGTAAACAAAATTAATGTTATTCGTCACCTCGTAACGCTCTGTATTTACTTAGTTCTGTAGGAAAGGTTCGACTTAGTTCCAGCAACATATTTGCCTTAAATTTTCTGTAAGCATCAATTTTTCCTTTAACTTGCTCGTTCTTAGCCAACGCTTTTTCAATACAGTCTTTTGTGTAAAGTTGTGGATTACGTCCCTGATCAATATAACTAAAATAATTACATTAAATATGAAACAGTTTTTATAATATAGAAACTCACTCAAAGACTTCTAAAGGAACATGAACGTCTTGTACTTGAGACTTGAGTTTATCCACTTCTTGTAAACCGTGTACCATAGCTTGCCTTCAAAGAAATATGTTAGAAATTAATGTTCATATTTACAAAAAGAACTTACAATTTTTGGTTCAAAACATTCTGGCTTTGAGGCTGAAAATCGCTGACAATTATGTGAATCTGTCGAACATTTTCAATAAACATTTCAAGTTGTGTTTCTAAATTTTCCAACGGAGACGTCATTATAAATTCTCTTTTATGTTTATTAAAAATCTATTAATTTTATGGAAGTTGTTTAAATATGTTGAAGAGATAAACAAAATGGAGGTTACACAGGTGAAGTTAGTTACTTTTTGCTTCTTTTTATTTTTTTATGACCTTGGTTTTCTCATGAAGTTAGACTTAAAAACAAGATGTTGGCAGATTATCCGAACACATGTGCTCATAGTTGCGCAAAAAAGAGGAAAATCATATATAATTTTATATATGATACACTAATTTATTTTTTTGTAGTCATATATAAACAAAAAACAAATCAAGATATTTGTTTATAATTTTAATAGGGCTGATTTAAAAAAATCGATAACGGTCAAGAAAGCTAATAAGTGAAAAGTCAATGAAAATATAGCTTAATTTTAAATTTTCTTTATTAATGCGGTAACAAAACATCCATACAAATTAAATAAAAAAATTAGGTCTAATTCTTAACTATAATAAAATAAATGTCAAGTAACGTTAGCAGGCCTTCGTCTTAGTATAAGTTTACCAGTATCATCGCAAGACATATTAAAGTCTCTCAGCACCTCTCTTGTCCGAGAAGTGATTATGGAACCAGCTATTACCCTCTTGTGTACGCCCAGTAACAAAATAATTACTAAAAACACTGACAAAATAACGAATATCAATAATCAATTCGAACTTACTTAGGATTACTGTTGATAAAATAAAAAATGGATGATTTGACAATGATTGCGATAGGGAAACTACTCGAGTTTCGGGGTCAAAAATCCATTGACTAGCTCCTGTTGCCACGCATAATGATACTACAGCTAAAACTACTGCAAAAGACATGAATTAATCTTCGAATTGAATTTGCGAAGACATAAGTTATAATTTTGATCATATTTTGATTTATGATGGCAATTAGTACTTAAATATCATCAAATTAAATTATTTACTTCTCCAGCGAGTCGTTGAAGGGTGCAAACATGCTATCACTTCGGTCAATCTCCTTTCGAAAGCCTTCAAATCTACAAGAATATCTATTTTATAGGTTATGAAATTTTGTATCTATTTTTTTCTATGCGATACCTTCGCACGCCGTTTGTTCCAGAGACATTTTAAAATCTGTTCTTGCACATTTCTTCTAAAATAATACTAATATAAAACCAGTATAAATCTAAAACAAATACAGAAATTTATCAATGTTTTTCTAAAGCAACTCAGAACTGGGTAGGTTGTAGGAAGATAACATAACCCACAACCCGCAACCATAGACTAATGTCATTTACTAGAGACGCCCACAACCCACAAAGCACGATGACAATGATATGATCACAGAACAGACACAGAATATGAAAACTTGGCTAAAACACCCCGCCTTTATTTAAAAATTATTAGATATATTAGATATTATTAAAAAAAAATTCTCTAAACTTATGGTATTGAATACCAGCTTTAGCAAGCTTAGTTTTTTTTATCTTAAAATCTGAGAGCCAAAATTCGCTAATGCAGAATATGTGTATAGATTTCACACTCTTGCCATGGAACAACAGCACGACAGAGTTTTCAGAGGGCCACCCGTCCATCCAGTCGTATCGTCTACCGTCTCTTAACTTCGGTATTATCTCGGATTGGCGAGTGTTTCAAAATGTATCCTTATTAATATTTTATTTCTGCTTCCATTTAACTCTTTTTTAATGGCGTTAATGCATACTAGAAAGAAATTTCTGGATAACTGATATTGAAAAAGAGGGCACCATGTGTCATGAAACCTTCAGAACAGCAGAAAATTTAACACATTGTTAAATTGATGGGTGATA
Source organism: Sitophilus oryzae (assembly GCF_002938485.1). Lineage (NCBI taxonomy): Eukaryota > Metazoa > Arthropoda > Insecta > Coleoptera > Curculionidae > Sitophilus > Sitophilus oryzae. The sequence goes on from NW_022146168.1 coordinate 1,962,314, forward strand.
TAAAAACCCTAGTCAGCGATAGGCAGGATTAGACACTGAAATACAATTAATTGGCCTGTAGCTGAGCGCTAACTAGACCCCTGAGCTAATGGAAAGCAAACAGAGACAGAACGGGATCGATTAAGGATAGGATTTGTTTCCGTCAACAGGAAACAACGGAAATTATTTAATCAGAGCGACAGAAACATGCGAACATAATAAAATGTAATGTGTGTAAATCAGAGAATATACCATATACGTACTATAATATGTATATGGAATATACTGTAAAGTTTATAGTTTATAGATCGGCGATATAGATACATAATATCCACACAATTATTAAATTATAATTTGAAATGCATGTCTACAGGGTGTTATGCATTATGCAAAAATATGCATTTTAGTTTATTAAAACATTATCGACATGTTTTATAGCTGTTTTTACGATTGATTTATAAAACAATTTGGTCTTCGCAATAATTTAGTCGCGACCGCTACTCTAAGAAAACAATTTTATAATTGCTGTTAAAGAAACGAATTAAAATTCTTATAAAGCGCGATTAAAAAACAAAAGTTGTAATCGGGAGATTAATATACTTAACAGAAATTGATATTTAAAATATAATTCTAACCAGGTAACTAGCTTGACAAACAATGTCTTATTCTCTCCGGGCGAAATCAACAATCTTTGACATTCAACTGTTTCCAAAACCTACTACTCCGCTACTCGCCAACATCAGCGGACACGGGGTGCAGGCACGGCGTGAAAATGACTGCCTATCATAAGGATCATAGGCGTCGATAACATTCGGCCATTCCTGACTTATGAGTGTCCTCACTCCTCTGAATCATAAGGACTACTAATCATAAGGACCACTAAAAAGGACATAAATAATCAGAACCTTTTAAATGGCATTTTTAAATGCTGAAATAAAAATATTTATTAGTTTTTATGCTGCTGAGCCATATCTTTATCAGCTAATTGCTACCATTGTTACATCACACTAAAAGGACAAAAATAATCAGAATCGTTTAAAGGACATTTTTAAAAGCTGAAATAAAATATTTAGATTGTTTGCTGCTGATACTGGACAATTGATACAAAACCAATTGACAAAACTTTATCAGCTAATTGTTACTATTGTTACATCACTCTAAAAGGAGAAACATAATCAGAACCGTTTAAAGGACATTTTTAAAAGCTGAAATAAAAATATAGTAGATTGTTCACTGCTCATACTGGAGCTACGTCTTATTTTCTACCTGAATAAATAAAAATAAAATATCGTAACTCACCCAGAAACAATACTCAAAAACTCATGATGGACAAATAAATTATTCAGGGACTCCAAAAAAATTCGTAATATATCTAGAAATTCATTTACCCGCTAGTAGTTATAAAAAGCATTTTTGGTAAACTCTGTCTCTAATAGTTTCTGAAAAATAAAATTAATTTTTTTAAAAATGTCCGATTAAGTAACTCACCCAGAAACAATACTCAAAAACTCATGATGGACAAATAAATTATTCAGGGACTCAAGAAAATTTCAAAAGGTAAAATAAACGAATTACTTATTATATATTGGTGTTACACGCAATCTGCAGCTTGCGTGCAACAAAATAATGTTAAATCTCAACTCTAAAATCTTAAATCTAAAATCTAAATCTAACTATGGGCTCACGCCTATTCCGGCCACTGGAAAAGAGAGCAATCCGGGTCGAACTAACCAGACCGAATACCGGGACTCATCCCTATTCGCAAGTCTTGTCCGCCCTACTCACAAAGCGCCGAGGTGGTAAACTCATACCTTAGCAACCACCACACGCCTTTTCCAGCTATCATACTAACGTATACCTTGAAAAAGAGAGTACCGGGTAGAACTAACCCTACTCCTTTTTCCTATCCTAATACACGTTTGAATCTACCATAACCAAATCCATAGCTTGCCAAACCTAGCTATTCCACAGTACTTGTTCTGTGACCTTGCATGCCATTCTAGGATGTTTCTAACTTCATATCATCCAATCCTCAGCTGCTTAGAAATTCAAATGAACATGTCTACCTTGGAGATTGATTGGATCCTATTAGCTGTGTCGAAGTGATCCTTAGTAGATCTAACGCTGAATATAGTTCGCTACGCATCTAATTTTTCTTTTATTCCGCTGGATATTTCGCATAATTCGCCACTCATTTACGCCGACTTTATCATTTACGCCCGGAGGGATAAACGCAACTTGTCCAGATACGCTCATTTTGCTCCTAGTGCTTAGATTCCACACAATCCAAACTGAATGTTTGAAACATTTTCAACCTAGATATCGTAATGCAATTTGTTACACATACTAGAGATTATGCCTCTCTACTTGTCCAATTCCACGTGGATGTCAAACAGTATTCAGGTAGTGAGATTTGGCTAGTTTATATTGAAAGTATTCGTTTTTTAGGTAAAAGGGTATCCATAAATGATTACTTTATTCGGGGTTGTAAAACTCATATATTAACGTCGCATAAAGATTTAAGTACATACCTAGGTAACTTAGTTTATGTATTTTAAATTAAAATAATATAGTACCGCTAAAATGTTGCTAATATTTCTATTGCCGACAGAATATAGTATTTCCGACAATATTTATTTTATGTCGTGCTTTAGTAGTTTGTTTTCAAAATATCTACAGCGTGTTGTGAAATCTACTATATAATAGTACTCTGGCACCTAGAATTTTACCCATCTGGACATTTACATTTATTTCTAATTACAAGAAATTACACTTTTATTAAAAATTAGCCCTGTATACCTACTTTAATAAACGCATCGTTCTCATCTTCTAACAATTTTACACAACTATTTTAACATTCACAATGTGTCAATATATTACAACACTACTCGAAGGGTTATTTGCGATTAAATATGGCGTACCTATACGAAGAATAAAGTTCTTGAAATACTAGTGAAATACCTGAATTAAACTGAAAAACTCTGAAATATAATGAGGTGATTAAAATTATATTATAATAATTGAAAAACTAATGTAATAGGTACTTATAAATTACCTATGTGAATTTTTGATATAATTCTCAAGTGAATTTGCAAAGCCTGAAGTTCGGAACCTATTTAACTTTTCTGCAACCATGTATTTATTCAACTACATACCTAAATAGGTACAAAACAAAATAACTTTCTTAAAGACTACGTTAAAAACAGCTTCTTAAAATGAATTTTCAAATATTAGATCGAAAATGCGTGTATACTAGAAAGATTATGAGGTGTCTATAATAAATTAATATTATGCCTTAATAAACGTTTGATTTCATAAATGTTCAACTTTAAATTTTACATATCTATTATTTCTCCCTTGTATTCACCAAAGATAATTACCAAGTACATTCATGTCTCATGTTTCATGTAATACCTAGTATATTACTGATAGAGCAATACCTACTTGACTACCTAAAATTGAAAGTTTCAGTAAAAAGTGAGAAAAATTAAAAATATAGCTGAAATATTAATGACATCTATAACTAAACTTATAGTAGTAAAGTAAGTAATAGGTAAAATGGGGGTGTTACGGGCGAGAATTAAGGGGCTCAGTTCATTAGGGTGAGTTAATGTATCAGGACTGTGGGCACTCACCTTTATTCCCGTTCTGGACTCGTACTTGTTGTTTTGCTTATAAAACACTTGAGGATAGCGCGCGCTTGGAGGTGTACACTGTGTACTCGGCCGATCTTGTCACTCTGCGTATTCGACTACGGCTACGTACCCACTAAGGTTTTTCGGGTAAAGGATGGAAGGAAGGGATAGAATCCAACATACCGCCCACCAAAATGAAATATTTTCCATTTTCGTTTGAGAATAGTAAAGTAAAATAAAAAAAAAGTGAAAAAATGCTTAAAAGAAAGTAAGAGTGAAATTTATGAAGTTAAATTTAGAGGAAATTTAGAAAAATGCATTATTGGGGTTAATGCATGAGTGTAATTTAATTAAATATTAAGAGAGTTTACATTTGTTATAGAGTATAGAAAAGTAATTAAATAAGAGATGTTAATTATGTTTATAATGAGATTATGTTTTTTTTGCGATTATGTTTTTTGCGATTATTGTTTTTTTAGAGAGTAAATTTTAATTATGAGATTTGCAGTACGGCAGTGGGCATATCTTTGTCACTGGTCTTTTAAGAATGCCTTTTGCTGTTTTTAAAGTAACCACGCGTGTAACACGATCATGGCCCGGGTGAATCTCTAAGACTCTTCCAATGCTCCATTTGAGCGGAATAAGATTATCATCCTTTATTAAAACAACCGAGTTTATTTCTATTGGAATAGTAGAGTCATTCCATTTAGCTCTTTGTAAAAGTGTTTGAAGGTATTCTTTAGACCATCGGCTCCAAAAGCTTTGGTGCAAGCGTGATATCAACTGCCAGCGAGAGAGATGATTTAATTTTATCCCGGAAAGATCATCTTAAAAAATGTCCTGGAGTAAGAACTGACAAATCATTAGGATCAGAGCTTTGTGGACACAATGGACGAGAATTAAGCACTGCTTCTATTTGAACCAGTAGCGTATAAAATTCCTCATACGTGAGCAATTGGTCACCAATGACCCTTTTAATGTGAGTTTTTACAGACTTTATTCTTGCTTCCCACAGGCCACCAAAATGAGGCGCGCTTGGAGGATTGAAGTGCCAGGAAATTTGTTCTTGCTCAGCGGCGGATTTTAGCATATTAATCAGTTCTCTAGAAGCTCCGACAAAGTTCGTTCCACAATCGGAATAAATATGATTGCAGCGACCTCTACGAGAAATGAATCGACGCATTGCACCCAGAAAAGTCTCGGAGGAAAGGTCGGAAACCAGTTCTAAGTGCAAAGCTTTGTGGCCATGCACACAAATAAGCAAATATAGGCTTTACAGGACTTAGCACCTCGTGCACGATATCTTAATAAAGAGAATGGACCACCATAGTCGCATCCAACTTCAGAGAAAGGTTTTACTTGAGAAAGTCTTACAGCAGGAATATCTCCCATAATAGGAGGCTGAGGCATTACTGGATTAGCGCGAAAGCATTGAGGACATTTAAAGAGAACACTACGAATTGTTTTTCTAGCAGAAACAATCCAGTATTGTTGAGCGAGAATATAGTGAAGAGTTTGGGGACCGGGATGCAAATAGAGTTTATGAGTATATTCTATGAGTAGAGTAGTAAATTTATGATTATTGGGTAAGAGTGCGGGATGTTTTTGAGAGAAATTTAGAGAAGCATTGCGCAAGCGACCACCAACTCTAAGAATTCCATTGGTGTCGATAAAGGGGGTCAATTTTCTTAAGTATTTAGGTAGAGATTTGCAATTATTTATTAAGAGAATTTCCCTAGCATAATATTGTGATTGAACACATTTAATAATACATTCTAGAGTTTCATTTATTTCAAATTTCGAGAGAGGAGAGGTTTTACGAGATTTAGAATGTCGAGTATTATAGAGAAAGCGTCTGCAAAACGTGACAATATTTATAATTTTAGAGAAAGAAGAGAACTTTTCAAAGAGAGTATCAAACAATGAGGGCTGTGAAGTACATGTCAATATAACTTTTCGTTGTTCTTCTTCAATTTCAGGGAAAGTAAATTGATTGCGGCCAATAAGATTCCGGTTGGCTTAGCCATGGAGGTCCCGCCCACCATAAGGCATTGTCGAGTAACTCGCTAGGTTGAAGACCACGAGAACCTGGATCAGTGGGGTTGTCTTTGGAGACTACATGACGCCAACAAGAAGGAGGTAATTTCTCTTGAATTTGGGAAACTCGATTGCTTACAAAGGTGTTCCACTTATATGGTTCACTTTTAAGCCAATGCAAAACAACCATCGAGTCGGACCATGCAATCGTACTAACATTAATAAGTTTATTAGAAGGAGAAGTTCTAACGAAATCAATTAACCTGGTCAGAAGTAAGGCTGCACAGAGTTCCAGTCTTGGAATTGAGATTTTTTTGAGTGGAGCTACTTTGCCTTTAGCGCAGACAAAATTTGTTTTTACAGAGTTATCTGGAAGAATTATCCTAAAATAAATTACTGCACAATAGCCTTTTTCACTAGCATCACAAAAACCATGTACTTCCAGAGATAAATATTTGAGAGTGAGAAAATATCGAGAAACTTTGAGAGAGAAAATACAAGGTAATTCTTGAACGAGTTGATGCCAAGATGTAGCAATGTTATTGGGAGCAGGATCATCCCAATTTATACCTAACTTCCACAAATCTTGTATAATCAGTTTTAGCTAAAGAGTGAGAGGAACTAACATGCCACAAGGATCGAATATGCTTGCGAGTTGTGAAAGAATATTGCGTTTGTTACAGATTTTGTTTGTCAAGGACAACGCTGGTGAATCAAAGAAAAATTCATCTGTAGAGGGATTCCAGTTTAGTCCTAGAACTTTAGAGGAAGAAAGAGAATTTATATTTAAAGAGAGAGAAGAATCCATTTTGCATTCATTTGGAGATAACTGAGAAAGAAAATCTGAGCTATTCTAAGTCCATTTTCTAAGTTCAAAACCGCTGTGTTTGAGTATAAAAATGAGATCGCGTTGAATTTTTATAGCAAGAGAAAGAGAATCGCAACCAGATATAATATCATCGACATACGTCTCCATATCTAAAATCTTTGATGCTTCGGGATATTTTACTAAATTTTCTAAAGCAATTTGTTTTATAACTCGAATGGCTAAAAATGGGCTACAGCTTAAACCAAAAGTAACACGAGTAAGTTTGTATTCTTGAATGGGCTCATTAGGGTAAAATCGCCATAAAAATTTTAGGTATTAAGTATGATTTTCATTAACAAGAATTTGACTAAACATTTGTTTAATATCGCTAGCAAATACAATAAAAAGCGATCTAAATCGAAGCAAAATAGATAAAATATCTGACTGTAATTTTGGCCCAGTTAAGAGAGTGTCATTCAAAGATTTATTTGTGTAATCTCGAGCGGAAGCATCAAAAACAACTCTAAGTTTGGTCGTGAGACTATCTGGTCGGATTACGCAATGATGAAGCAGATAATAAGAATAAGCGTTGGGAGAAGGATTTTGCACGGCAATCATATATTGAGAATCTAAATATTCACGCATGTAATTAGAATATTGAGAATAAAGTTGGGGGTTTCGAAGCAATCGTTTTTCGAGCGAGAAAAATCTACGAAGGGCGACATCTCTAGAACCTTCAAAGACGGTTCCAAAGTTTTAAATGGTAAAGATACTTTATAACGTCCAGAAAGAGTGCGTGAAAATGTTTTACAAAAGTGTTCTTCGGCAAGCTTTTCATCTGAAGAAAGCGTCGAGGATTGTGGAACGTCCTCTAACTCCCAGAATCTTTGAAGTGATTGATCCAAGGAAGCATAAGAGGTAAGAAAGTATGAGTTTACAGAGAGTGAAACACTAGATGTTTTAACTCTTCCTGTAATTATCCATCCAAATATAGTTTCTAAAGCGACGGGTTGATCTGGATCTGAGAGGAGTTTGTTTCCTGTTATCAAGAAACCATAAATATCTGCACCCAAAAGTATATCTACGGGTTTAGAGAGGTGAAAGTTGGGATCAGCTAAGGGCAATTGAGAAAACTTTGAGAACTGTTCAACGGGAAGAGAATTAATCGGTAAATTATCACTAATTTCGTTTAATATAATAAACTCCAAGGAGTAGATCGGATCAGACTTTCCAATAGGTTTAATGTTGCATCTAACACCGTGAGAACCTTTGGAAATATTTTTCCCGATGCCACACAATTGGATGGGGAGGAAAAATTTAGATAAACCTAATTTATTAAAACAAGATTTTGAAATAAAGTGACTTTCACTTCCACTGTCAATTACAGCGCGTATTACATGAAAATTACCCCACGCATCTTGAACATTGATTAATGCTGTAGAAAGAAGAGCTTTATTCTTATGTTTTGCAAATAAATTTGTAGATACAACTTCTGAGATAGAGCTGCTTGCTTGCAGAACTGGAAGAGTTTGCGATGAAGTGGATGGAGGAACGTTTACAGGAGTTGTTATTTGACCTTCGAAATGTAAAAGCGAATGATGTTTTTTGCCACAAGTTCGGCATGAGGAACGAGAATTACAACTCTTAGAAGAATGTCTAGTGCCGAGACAGTTTGAGCACCAACTTCGGGATTTAATTAAATCATATCTCTGTTTTGGAGTAAAAGCAATAAAATCTGGACAGTTATAAATAAAATGATCCTTGTTACAAACTTGACAAGTTAAATTTTGTTTCAACTGAGTGTTGACAACAAAGGAAGAGGTAGGTTTATTTTTATAACTTTTTTGTGAATACTTCGTTTTAGTTTTGTCATAATTACTATTTTTATTAAAATGAGAAAACGATTTAGTTAGAGAGATTGTATCTTTAGCTGAACATTGTTTTTCTAAAAATTCAATGAGTGTATCGTATGATTTGAGGTATAGCATATCTTGTGATAAAACAGAGCCACATTCCAGTTCAAAATTAGTTTGCAAAATTTCTGGAAGTCTATCATAAATCATATTAAATAGCACAAAACTCCAGCTCTCTGTGGGAAAACCCAAGTTATTTAAAATTGTAATATTACGAGTATAAATATCAATCATATTTCTTAGAGCTTCATGATTATTTTCGTTAGAGATGGGCTTAATATTTTCTAGAGCCTGCCAGTGAGCTTTTGCAATCAAACGTTTCTTATCGTACTTATTTTTTAAGGCTTGATATGCTATATTATAATTTTGATTGGCAAGTGGAGTACTAGATACCAAAGCTAAAGGAGGACCTCGTAAGAAACTCACTAGATAGTTGTATTTCGATATATCACTAAGAGATGAGTTACAGTGTATAAGAGAATCAAACATATCGATAAATGTTTGCCAGTATTTAAATTCACCATCAAAATGGGGTACCTCAATTTTAGGAAGTTTTACCGAACATTGAGCAGTAGTGTCTTGTAATTGTGTAGTATCCAGCTCCGATTTCGTTTGCGGAAATAAATTTGTGAATAATGCTTCAATGTGAAAATAATAATCATTAAATTCAGTTTGAATTTTGACATGAGGATCAATATCGCCATTATCCTGTGCGGAAACTAATAAAATTATATTATTATGAATCTTATCAAAAGTTTTATAAATATCTTCTAAGTGTTTTGCTCTACATCTAAAGTTAGGGTGAAAATTTGGATCTTCAAGAGCTTGATCAGCGGATTTTTTAAGTTCTTTAATTTTAGTAAGTTCTACAGAGCGTTGAGCGTTTTAGAGTAACAGAGCGTTAAGAGTTTTTAATTTGCGAGCGTCTGCAGACATAGCGAAAATGAGTATAATAATTAATTAGAGCGTAAGAGAAAAATGGAATGCTATAATGTGAGAAAATAAAATATTATAGAATATAATAATTAACTGAGAGAGAGAGAGAGAGAGAGAATGATATATTCTACAATAGAATATTATATGAGAAAATAATTATTATATTTTTACCTTATAAGGTGAGAAAATAAAATATTATAGAATATAATAATTAACTGAGAGAGAGAGAGAGAGAGTAATTAACTAAGAGAGTAAGAGAGAAATAGAATAATTCACTGAGAGAGTGTATGTGTGTGTGTGTGAGAGAGAGAGAGAAAATAATTATTATTTTTACTAAGGTATTCGTATTAATTGAGTGTATTTATTAATTAAAAATTAAATTATTAAGAGAGAGAACAGACTAGAGTTGAGACTAAATGCGTATCGATAAATTGGAGCGTAAAAAAGAAATATCCGGACCAGTATCGCGAAACAGCGCTAGATATCGCTTTTAACACTGGTACGGCAATTTAAAAATCGATCGGTCGGTGGCAAATTCCTGGCCAGTGGAACCAGTGACAAAAAATGTACTACCTTTTTTTACTGCGTTAAAGAGAAGATAAATATAGATTTTGTTCGAGAATTTATTTTATTGAATATATTTAAAATAATATATTACAAAAATATTAATGATATTTAGATAATTTTGAGAAATTAATTATGATAATCAATTTATGAGTATAAGTAAAATATGTACGTGGTTCAGAAAGGGATCTGCGGCGGAAGGACCAATGTTACGGGCGAGAATTAAGGGGCTCAGTTCATTAGGGTGAGTTAATGTATCAGGACTGTGGGCACTCACCTTTATTCCCGTTCTGGACTCGTACTTGTTGTTTTGCTTATAAAACACTTGAGGATAGCGCGCGCTTGGAGGTGTACACTGTGTACTCGGCCGATCTTGTCACTCTGCGTACTCGACTACGGCTACGTACCCACTAAGGTTTTTCGGGTAAAGGATGGGAGGAAGGGATAGAATCCAACAGGGGGTATAATTAAAAAAATGTATATATGAAAAATATAAATTATACCTTTATGAAACAATCTATAGTAGGTACTTCTGAAAAACTGAAAAACTTAAAGATTTTTTTTTACCTTTCCACATAAAATGTCTTGAATATACCGTATGGTTGAAAAAAAACGGCGTCCAGTTGGCTTGGAAATGAACATCGTTGACATTCCCCATATAATTTTACATATAAAATGACAGCGATCTTCATTTCATAGCCATCGCTGACGCCGTTTTTATTCGATCATACGGTACCTGTATATTCTTGATATATTTTTTTATTACATAATAAACAATGAAATTATTAAATTACTGTTCGACTTTTGTTTAATATTTTTAATTAAAAAGCTCAACAAAATATTTCTACGCACAAAAATAAAAATCATGTTTGAAAACCACCGTTCTTCGTTTCGGCTTGATCAAGAAGTTTAATGAGAATAAAATAACACATACTCAACATAACTAATATACTAAATAACACACAACTCTAGAAATTTTATTCCTCAGGAGGACCATAGATAGATATTTATGTAACTTTTAATTTTAACAATAAAATTTTACTTTTTACTGAAAAACTGTCTGTTTATGTTGAGGTTCGCAGCTTGTTCGCAGCCATCATGCAGCCATCTTCTCGCATTTCGCAAGCGAAATCGACCCTTATCAACCGACTACGGTAGCGCCCTCTCTTCGAGACCTCTTGAACCACGAGGCGATTCATATCACCGAAATCCGAAATCGAAAAATTCGAACAATTGCTTTAAACCAAAGTTTAAACTCAAATCTGTCTCCATGGCAACAACTTTTACTGTATAAAAATACTACCTTCAGAGCTACCTTAGAATTTATCTCGTAATTACCTTAGAATTTATCTCGTAATTACCTTAGAATTTATCTCGATTTTTTTTAGCCATTTTTAAAATACCTTTCAGAAGAGATTTGTTCAGATAATGTGTTGGCTCACTACCTTTTCCTGTTATCTTCCGGAGTCTGTAACTTGTAGGGGTGATATGACGCTTCTTTCCAACACTGAATTTTTTCCGCTAATATATTCGAGCACTAGAGCTAGCAGGATGATCCCTCCGGTTTGGTTTTTCGCGTTTCGCCGATCCGACGACGCGACGGTATCCGAAATCCGACGCCGACGGGTACCCGTATCTGAGACAACCGAATAGATCCTCGAAACCGACGCGACGCGACGCCTTTACAAAACGATAGTCTCAAAGGTCAAAGTCAAGTCAATAGTCGTCAGTAAGTCAGAAATACGCCGTTACGGCCTAAGAACGCTGGATTAAACTCATCGCCACTTCTGATGTAATCGAGAGATTAATATATTTAACAGAAATTGATATTTAAAATATAATTCTAACTAGGTAACTAGCTTGACAAACAATGTCTTCTCTCCGGGCGAAATCAACAATCTCTGACATTCAACTGTTTCCAAAACCTACTACTCCGCTACTCGCCAACATCAGCGGACACGGGGTGCAGGCACGGCGTGAAAATGACTGCCTATCATAAGGATCATAGGCGTCGATAACAAAGTGGTATTTAGGAAACCTTATAAACATACTATAGCACTAACCTCAAACTTTGGTTGTGGTCAGAGTTTAAAATATATTTTAAAATTGTGATTTTATCTCTAAAACTTAAAATGTCAAGTATTTCTAACTAGAAGATTTTATTTTTGATATTAAACATATTTGTGTCTAAGTGTAGCTATAAAATGAATAAAAAATAATCAGGTTTTGAAATAGCGGGATAACACGTGAAGTGCAACCAATGACTAAAGAATATAAGGACATGTAACGCCCCTATACGGGCTGCAGCAGAATTTGTGACCTTTTTTTTGTTTTGGTGGCAAACAATGAGTCATCATTTGGTCACCAGCGACAATTTTAGCGATTTTTAATAGTTTGTGTGTAGTAAACTTTATTATAATGGTGATTAGTTGTTCAGCTTTCAAGTGTAAAAGCAGCAGCGATAAGAAAGAGCCAGGAAGTACGTTTCATAGGTAAATAAACAGTCCACTCCAACTTTTTAGCGTTTTCTTATTTAATTCGATAATTATTCTTCAATTTCAATTAATATCTATATGTACTTGATATGTGCTATACGTCGATACTAGTTTTGTACCTTTTGTTAACATTTTAATACGTTTTTTTCGTAATTAATTAGGATGATAGACCATAGGCGTAGTCAAAACAATTATCAAAAAATATAAATATTGCTTCAAACAGCTAGGTTAAGAAAAATATGTGCCACGGCACTGTTTGATGGCATCGTCACAATTTGCTCTCGGGTGTTATTTGTCCTTGGATTCTTTAGTCATTGAGTGCAACAATATTGCTACGTTATTATTCTGTGGCGTTCGTATCTAAAAGGTGAAGGAAAGAAAGTCATCCAATGTTGCCAGAATAAAAATAAAGTCTGCAAGTATAATTAAAAGTCAAATTTCTGTTTAATTATGTATTTTTTTCTAATTATTTGCCGTAGAAAAATCGATGAAAATTTTAATGTCTTCCTATGTTTTAAGTATTGATGAACCTGCTAGCGAATTTAAAAACACACGTCTATAATTTTATTGTTGTAAATGTGACAGCACCGGAATATATAGACGAATTTAATTGTATTTTGCAGACATTATTTTAAGCAATAAAACAAATATGTTCCGTATAGCATCATTGTAAAACAAGTTAATTGTATAACTGCTCCCTGAGCAACAAAAATGTTTTGTTAGTCGACGCCATGATTTTATGTTGAATTTGGAAGACTGTATGTTGGCCATTTTATCGAGTCGGGATTTGCAAAACAAAATAATCGAAATTTAATTCAAAATAAACGTACTTTTAAGAAACGAATTAGTTTCCAATAATATCGGATATTGGACATGATATTGGACAATGTCGATTTTCCAGTTTACAGGTAATTTTGCAGTAATTTCCTAAAAATTAAATATTTATTATAACTGCAAAATCTTATTAAAATGAAAGCGCCTTAAAATATTTCCACAAATATGGATATATAGTATCAGTAAAATTTGCTCCGCAGGAAAATTTGACTCCTGGAGCGTTTTAGGCGATATACTTTTTATACAATTTACATCTTTCTTTAAATTAGCCATATCTGTCATTTAAATAGAATATATGTGTACTTTGCCATTTTAAAATCAGTTTTATCTTGGTCACTATAAATACACGATATTAAAATTTTATTCTTGATAACTAAAAAACAAAAATGCAGATACATGCTACAAAAATATTTTAACTGAGACAAATATGTTATTTTTAAAATATTTATAAATCTTTTATAAAACAGTTTTATAAATATTTTGTAATGTATTCAATATTATTTTCATCGCGTCGTCGGAGAGTTTTTAACATACTTCTAAATAAGTACATTGTTTTATAAACCTGCGCCTATTTCGTGTTTATAACTATCGTATTAGGGATTATAAAGCACTTAAAAAATAGTACATATTTATCATGAATTGTTATATAACACTCTATATAACCATTTTAAGCAACTTACTTGGGAACTGTTCCGCGCTATATGGAGGCACCAGGCTATCACGCACAGCTCCCTTCAGAACCGTTCTCGAGTAGCCCAGGGCGTAAAGCTCTGGAACTTGAAACTCGCGAATGGAGGACAGCAAATGACTAAAGAATCCAAGGACAAATAACACCCGAGAGTTGCCCGAGAGCAAATTGTTACGATGACACCAAACAGTGCTCGCGTTCAATCGGCACTGTGGCGTGCTTGGCAAGTCGTATTAGACGGGAGCGGTAGAGGGCCCTACTGCTCTTAACGGTATTCACGATTTTTCTGGGGTTCTTAAAATAACTATATGGATAACTTTCTGGAGTTTTAAAAGCTCGATACTATTAGAACGATTTCTGATAGTCGATTGTGCTGATCATCTTATTTATTAACCAAAATTAAACTCAAATTAATTAACCAGCGACATCTATGGAATAACGAATTAAGCTTTTTTGTGAACGGACAATCGGCACTGTGGCGCGCAAGGCAAGTCGTATTATACGGGAACGGTAGAGGGCCCTACTGCTCTTAACGGTATTTACGATATATCGGGGGTTCCCAAAATCATTTAAAGAATGTAAACAAACCAAAATCAACGTAACGTAGGTTGTACGTGTATTCGTGTATCGTGCGTGTATCGCGTAAAGTTTTGGCACTTTTGGTGTAAAATCATTAATTTTCTTTTGTGGGAGAGTTCAGTAGAGGTTTTAAGTAGTTATTAAAGCAAGTTTTTTAACACTTTTTGTTGTATTTGTGAGTTTAGTGTTTAATTATTATGTGAAACATTTTAAATAATATTTTGCAAGTGATAGATTTGTGATGTTCAGATTATTAGATATTTGGGGTGTATGTGTAATGGTATATGTTGGATAAAAATACTGATCAATTTTCATCAAAAGGGTAAGCTCTAACTTAATATTTAAAGATTGAAACGATTGAAAAAAATTCCTAATATGGCGAAAAAAGAAGCTCTTATAATTTATTTTTTCAGCCTACTCAACTGTAAAAAAGTACTTAAAACATTGCGCATTTTCCTAAAATTAGTATTAGCAATGTCCACTAATATGAATAAATTTAGTTTTCGTATTTTTCTATAGAAATTTATGGCGGATTTATACAACATAATCGTAATCATAATCACAATTTTAGTCACAATCATAAAAGTCATAACATCGCAGTCGTAATCATAAGCATAATTTAATAACCTTGAAGTTCGTAAATTTTAACTTTTTTAATTGTGATTACGACAAAAATCGGTTAGGGAGCATTATTTTTTTTTCATTTTTATGTTTAATAATTATGATAATTTTCGTGTTTAAAAAACCTGAGTAATAAAATTTAAACAAAAATACACTTCTAAAATGATTATGAAATAGAAAAATAAGAAAATTAGGTTACTTTATCAGCTGTATTTACATTCCAAGTTATGCGACTATGTTGTATAAACGCATATTAAAATTTTGATTGTGACTGTGCTTATGCTTAATACAAAAATTATGATTATGATTACCACTATGTTGCAGCCAATTAAAATTATTACTGTGAATTTATAAACATTTAGAATGTGGGTATGGTAGGAAGTGGCAACATTGCATTCTCTCCGAGATTCTCTCTATGCACGGTAAACGAATTCCCGGAGAGTGAACAGTGGCACTCAAAAGTTTTTCAAAATTTTCCGGAAAATGCCAAGAAAAATATCAAATTTTCAACATTTTTTGTTCGCAAAAAAAACCTCATAGGCGTGTTTCTGGGTTGAACTATACTAAAAAATAAATAAATAAAAATGCAATACGGTATTTTATTGAGCATCAAATTGCGCAACTTTGCCTCCATTTAACCGATCCTGTATCTCTTACGGTTTCCGAAATTCCAATGATGAGCGTCGAATTCGATCCACCCTGTACAGATTACAGAAATAAGTTGAAAATATTATTTATATTTAAATAGCATTATATTATGCCAATTTTTCGAACATGTCCTTCAAATCCTTCAATTTAATAATTGTTAATAAGAAGTTTTACTTCAAATATGCGCAAATAGTGCACATACTGTTTATTATGTGTCGAATTATGTTGAATTCACTGTATAACTCATTTAATAATCAAGTATTCGGTTTTCTGATCTTGTCAAACAAAAAGACGAAAAAAATCGTCGTCAAATTACCGCAGCGGCAAACGCATATCGCAACAAATCAGTGCCGAATCATCAACACCTCAAACAAACCGATGATGACAGCGAGCGAACACATTGGCGGGACGTTTTTTCCTACGTCTCCGCGACAAATAGCGCTCCGCGCCCAACAAGTAGTGTATACAGGACCCCCCGGGCCCCCTGTAAACCGCCCCAGCCACCCTGTTGACGCCGAACAGTGGTTTGGGATCTATAAAAAAGGGGCAAACCTGAACACCAAAAGCAGAAGCACAACAGAGTTTTTAGACGGTCACCCGTCTATCAAACGTCTATTAACTATGGCGATCTATCGTGGAACCGACGTAATTAGGCCGTTACAAAATGTTTGTCCCTTTTGTAATTCTGAATTTAGTAACTTTTCTTCTTTCTTTCCTCTTATTCGGCGTCTCAGTTATCTATGTTTAGTTTTCTTAAATTTTGTTTTTAAAAACTATAAAATGCGTCTCACATTTTTTAAAATTATGATAAAATTTGTCTCTTGTGTATTTTCTATTGATAATATTTATACATACATATTATTATTTACATATTTTCAATTTCAAGTCATCTGGTTATACATACAAAATTAACTCTTAGAGAAACAAAACCAACAGATATTGATTGTTGAATGTCATATTTTATAAACATGAGAACAAGAGATAACGTCGCATAGTCCTATAATTAACAATGCGGTCCCAATCAAAAGAACAATCTGTTGTTTGAAGATATTTTACCAAAAATACTGATAAAATATTGCCAATCTACAATGTATGAAGCAAATTCGCTACATAGGATCGCTTGCGTTCGTCGCTCGTTCATAATCGAGCGATGTCGGTTATTTCAATAATCGAGTACTCGAACAAATTTTCACTCGAGTTATGCCATCACTAGAGAAATTACAGCTCAATTACAAACAATTCATTATTTATAGTGATTTACAGTAATTTTAATAAATTATACGAATATTCTCGTTGATTATTGGTTTAAAATAAATATGACAATGTCCTCCAATAAAAATGCGAGTTGCTTAACTCTAATAATTCTAGTTCTGAGCTAGCAAATGAGCTAGATGCTTTACCTAGACCGTCATTCAAAAGCTACAAACCTATCGATGAAAATATGCATGAAAATTTACTTCCTAGCACACAACCAGAGGATATTGGTACACAGGTACAGTATCAAGTTTATTATAATGATTTTCTTAGTTTTAAATAAAAGGTTTTTTTAGTGTTTGATCTTTACTACTTTTTATGTCACTAGCTCGTGTGTCACGGCCTTGAATTTTTACTCCCAGCGCGCGTAAAGACGTTGGGTGATGTTTTTATACTTGAAGTCACTTATAAAAAAAAAAAACAAATATAACAAACAATCCTCCCAAAACACAAAATCATAAAAATTTCTCTGCGGAAATGCATCATTCTCTTTTTTCCGACTTTAGAATAACTGAAATCAGTTACATGAAAACGTGTTCCTGCTTTATATTCTAAACATTTTTCTTGTGTAGGTATGAACTTAACGCAGTAGATACTGTAATTTAGATATTAATACTGTATTGAGAAAAAATGGAAATAAACAAAAAAGAACCAACAAACCAAACCAAAACAAATCTAACCACAGCAATCAAAACACGCTGAAAAGCTAATTGCCGAGTACTTTTCAAATCTTGCTATATTTTATAATATATTATCAATAAATTAATAAAAGTGGGGCACTTCCGTCCGCAATAAGTTTTTTTGGCGTGTCTATGTTTAGAAAAAAGTCTAGAATGAAAAACAGAAACGTGTTTTCATGTAACTGGTTTCAGCTATTCAAAAGTTGAAAAACTGAAAATTATGCATTTCCGGAGAAAATTTTTTGTGACACACTATTCAAAAAGGTTTCCAAATACTAAATAAACAAATATTTCTAACATAACTGATTTCAACTAAACTAAAGTATCCCTGATTTCAGCAATTCTTCAAGGATGGATTCCCGCAGAAAATTTCTTATGACATACTATTCAAAAAGGCTTTCAAATACTAAATAAACAAATATCTCTTACTTAACTGATTTCAAATAAACGAAACTTGAGCCAAGACGTTTCACTTCAAAAATATTCATCTAAATTTCTCAAATATTGGACGTCAAAATAATAAAACACGTATCATAATATTTTTACACTGTTTTATATTCTTCCTGATAATCCGACCACTGTACCCGGTCCTCTCCCCTCCCTCCCCTTGCCCTGTTTCGACCAGGGTGCGCGCGCGGCCCGTTGCCCAGGCCAGCCGCGATCTGCCTACTTGTTACGCCGCCGGAGAGAGTCCGCCTGGCCAGCCCCGGAAAATAATCGCCGCTCGTCGTCGCCTGCCGCCATCCTTTTCCGGAAAATTTCACTTCTGTGGTAGTTTCGCGAGGCCTTGAATGACTGTGAAGGAGGCGGTGAGGGCATTGGTGACCGGTTATGTGGTGCCCCTCGCGTCTGGCATGACTTATTGCATCGAAACCCTGGCCGGACCGGTACTGTACGACCTGGCCGAGTTCTATTTGCGGTACTGCCTCATCTATTTGCCGGTGTGAGAGTGAGGAGGTCGAAATTGGGGGGAGTGAGCGCGCTACAGGTGGAGAGAGCGCACAATGGAACAAACAGGTATTCTTTGTTCGGTGTGTTATTTGTCTCTGTAAATTGTTTTCTCAAACTTACAGTATGTGGAAATAATAAAATGTATATCATAATTTTCAGAATTATGATAGAAATTTATCCTTTTTTATTTCTTAAAAGATTTTTTGATTATTTTATTCTTTCTTGTCAGTGTTCTATTTCTCTATTTTTAATTTTCTCAAACTTAGTTGCCGAAAACAATAAAATATTTGTCATAATTTTTAGAATTGTGTTATAATTTGTCTCTTGCATATTTCCTATTTTGTATTTAGTAATTTTTCCTCTTCTGTAAATTAGTTGCAAGGCTTCTTTAATATTAATAATGTTAATACAGTTTGTTAAATGGTATGGAACACAAAGTTTCAAGAACATTCACACAAAATGAACTTATATAGAAACAAAACCAACGGGTATTGATTTTTGAATGTCATGTTTTAATATACATGTTCTATGACTCTAAGATCAAGATGACCAAATAAAAAACATTAAAAATACGCAAAAAGATTCATCTAAATAATTTTTTAACTACTGGACGTCTAAGTAACTAAATGCGAATAATACTCATTAGAATTACGAAAAAGGATTTTTTTGTATTTCTAAAAATATTCAATATTTTAAATTTAGTATTCTTCTTTTTTCCTCTTTGTGGAGAAACATGTTTTATGATCCAATGATCTAATACTATACCTCTCTTTACCTAGATACAGGTTGAGAGAGAATACAATAGAATAGACAGGTATTCTTTGTTCGGTGTATTAGTTTCCTATACTAATAGATTTTGCAAACATACAGGACCTATAAATAATAAACGAATTATGATTTCTGGAAAGATATCTTCATTATGTTCTTTCTCTCTTTCTGCTTAGAGGCTTATTTGACTATAATTAATTATCCCAAACTTAGTAGCTGAAAACAATAAAATGCCTATCATAATTTTTAAAATTATGATAAAATTTGTCTCTTGCATATTTTCTATTTTTCATTTAATAATTTTTTCCTAAGGTAAATTAGTTGTAAGTCTTTTTTGATAATAATAATAGTAATACTATTTGTTAAATTGTATGGAACATAAAATTTTAGAATTATAAATACAAAATGGACTTATAAAGAAACAAAACGTACGGGTATTGATTTTTGAATGCCATCTTTTAATATATATGTTCTATGACTTTAGATCAAGAAACATTTATCAAAATAATTTCTCAAACAAATAACGCTTTATTGTGCAAAAAGCCAAAATAGCTTCATCGACAAAGCATTTACAAAACAAACAAAAGCACAAAAAATATACAATACAAATCCTACAATTCAAAAAAGTAACTAAATACGAATCATACTCTTTAGAATTACGAAAAACGTTTTTTTTTTGTATTTCTGAAAATATTCAATATTTTAAATTTAATATTCTTTCTGTTTTCCTCAATGTGGAGGAACATCTTCACCTAGCTACAGGTTGAGAAAGAATACAATAGAAAAGACAGGTATTCTTTGTTCGGTATATTAGTTTTCTATATTAATAGATTTTGCAAACACACAGAACCAGAAAATAATAAAATTTTCGATTTCGATTTCTGGAAAGATATCTTCATTTTTTTCTCTCTTTCTATTTATTGACTTATTTCTCTATATTTAATTCTCCCAAACTTAGTAGATGAAAACAATAAAATGCCTACTGTAATTTTTAGAATTATGTCTTGTCTTTTGCATATTTTCTATTTTTCATTTAATAATTTTTTTCTAAGGAAAATTAGTTGTATTTTCTGATACCAATAATATTAATACTGTTTGTGAAATTGTATGGAACATAAAATTTCAGGAATATACACACAAAATGAACTTATAAAGAAACAAAACCTACGGGTATTGATTTTTGAATGTCATTTTTTAATATACATGTTCTATGACTCTAAAAACTCTAAGAAACTAAAAAAAAATTCATCAAAATAATTTTCAAATACTGGATGTTTAAGTAACTAAATGTAAATCATAGTATTTCATAGTCTCTTCTGTATTTCTGAAAAGAAATATTCAAAATTTTGAATTTAGTATCTTTTTTTCTTCTTCCTTGTAGAATGTAGAATGTATGGGGAGGGGGGGGGTGTGCTAACTGCAGCATGTGTTGTGCAGCATGTAAAAATAACAAAAGGTAATTCATAATCTTCAGAATTATGTCACAAGCCATGTTTAAATATATACTGAGATCTAACCTTCATAGGATTGTAATTATTCAAAAACTTTTGTAGGTTTGATAGTCTTCATCTGTAGTCATAAAATAGACGACTGATTTGTGCGGCTGGAAACTTGAAAAACTTATTCTCTGGGACAAAGTAAAATGCTTTAATCAACAAATCCCAAAAAAGTGAACTCAATGTCAAATATTATTCAATAAATCAATCAACTTACTGTAAGGTTTATTAACATTGAGCTGATTTTTGCAGAATTTATTGATTAGGGTATTTGAAAAATCATAGTAACTTTGTTTGAGAAAATATATTTTTTAATTTCCTAGTCAGACGAATCACAGTCGTTATGATTACAAATAAAGAAGAGATCAAACCAAGCATTTATAATGTTCTATAAAAGAGATTATACTAATTATTATATTAAATGTCCACGGTTTAAGGACACTCAAGGTTATATATAATCTAAATAGGACACAAACAGCAACAAGCAGCCCCAGATACGACCCATTCAAGTGCTTTCCCCGTTCTAATTTTCCACTTAGCCTGTTCTCTATCCAACAAATCTACTTTGAAGCTTCGTCCCTGCGTTCGGGTCAAAATTAATTGCAAGAGCTCTAGCTACCAGTGATATTACATTTTTCCGCAGTACAAAAACAAAAGGAGATCGGAGAGACCAGAGGTAGAGTGGACCGTTATGAAAAGGATTAGTTTTTATTACGTACACAGCTCGACGTATAATTTTGATATTCGTTTTTAGACTCTGTGTAGTATCAAAAGGTTTGGCTCTCTCTTTGATGTTTGAATCGTGATCGTTTCATGGAATATGTTTGAGATTTTTATGAAATGGGTGATTGAAAAACTAATAAATAGGGAAACCTAAATATACATATTAGGGATATTTTTTCCAAACGTAGAAGTAGTAAACGTATTAAATTTTGCGACGTGTTGACTATATAGAAAAAATATTGTGTGTGCACTAGTGCGTATATTTGAACTAAAACTTCTTATTAATAGCTATTAAATTAAAGGATTTGAAGGACATGTTTGAAAAAGTGTAGTTTGAAATGTTGAAAAAATAATAAATAAAAAAAAAAGTACGCGCAAGAAATAGTTTTTTTCCGTGTCACAAATAGTTTTATAGGCGTAAAATAAAAGATAAGTAAAAATAGTTTTTTACGCGTAACAAATAGGTTTTTAAGCGTAATGAGTTGATTCACTTTCACAAAATTTGTATTAAAATACCAATATTTTTGATAAACACATAAACACGTTGACTGTTAACACATCGCGTCACTACGTATGCACAAAAGTACGAAAGTACAAAAATATTATTAAACTGACATAAAGTGTCAAATTCAACGATACCATATTTTCTCGATATACAGAGAAGACCAGGCTACTAGTAACATAGCAAATTGCCGGACGAATTTACGTTTACCCAATTTGCGTTCGTATTCGAGATTCACTGCCGGCTAGTCGGCTAGTCAGGCAGTACGAAGTTGCAGTTGTGCTTGGACGGGTCGGTCGTGACAGACTAGGAATACGACGCGAGGAGTGCCGAGTATTTATTATTTTCATTTTAAGTGTTTACCTTCACTTGAGGTGACATTTAAAATAAAAATACTTAAATCTTTATTATTTGAGTGTGTTTACAAGCCAAAACTAAAAATAAATAAATTCTCTAAACCCAAAAAAAACTAAAATATTACTCTAAATAAAAAAAAGTGATATGAAAAAGACCACGTTCTTGTGCTAGACAGAAGCCTAGGCGGTCGTAAAATCCCCGTCTGACATTGGCTAACATATTAGGGCTAATAGTTTGGAAAGCCTCTCGTATTTTTACTTGAAGCTCATCCAGATTATTAGCCCTATTATGACCATACACTTTGGGTTTTACATAACCCCACAAAAAGAAATCATTGGGAGAAAGATCTGGTGATCTAGCGGATCACAAAATAGTTCCATGTCCACTAATTAAAGGGTTAAACACTTGCTTTAACTCCGGTTCTTCATTAATCAACACATCAACATTGTGTTTTTGTGGGAACACGCACCCATGTGTTTCAAAATTATTAATAACTCTTGATATAGTAGGTAAAGATAGAATTGGCCTGTTTACAAAAGTTTGTGGAAAAATTGTTTGTATATACCGATAAGACCTATTTTGGAAATACCATTTTAAAATTTGAATTTTCTCACGAATTTCGTAAACATCCATTGTTATACTTAAAAAATAAATTTTACACGAGAACTGTCACGAGAATCTATGTATTCGTTTTGGCTATTAAAACACGAGTAAATACAAATTATGATACATTCTTATCACATATCTACCTATTTTTATTTTATGGCATTTTTTCGGCTGCTTTTTATCCGGCGGATGGGAATACGCTAATTCGTCCGGTTCTGCCTATGTTACTACTACCACAGATTAGGTATCCTATAAGTATACAGATAAAAATCTTGCCCCTAATTCGTGGTACGAAAGTTGTTTTTTATGACGACGTGCAAACGAGTCAAATTTCCTGTGCGCAAAAATAAACTCGCGTAAAATAACAATAAACAGCGTAATAGAGAGATATCGCTAAACCGAATAGCGTGCATGGACGTTAATAAGGCCAGGTGTTATTTCCTTTACGTGAGCTGGTATTAACTCTCTTCATTTATAATTATCGGATCGGAAAGAATTCTGATCGCGTCGCGTCCGCTATTTAAACTTAACCTAACTTTGAATTTAAAACTTTGAAATTGTTTTGTTTACTAGGTATTTTAAATTATTATAAATTACTAGTGCTTATTTCCAGTGCTTTATTGTTCAACGTCTGCCAGTGGGTTTAGGGCAACAAGCAACAAATTCTCTTAGAAGGGCCAAGTCGTCATCTGCTGTAAACCTAAGACTCTTTATAGGTTCTCTAGTATTGGAAGAGATGGAATCCATATTTTGGGCCATATTTATTTAATTAAAGCTAATCCCAGCTACTTAAGTATCAAATTACCTAATAAAACTAAAGCAATAATTCAAAACAATTCAAACATAACCTAAAATCAAAGATCTCGCAGGCCGGCTCCGGTTGTCAAATACTCGCACCTGCCCATTTAAGCAATTTTTAAACGTTATCAGAAGTTATTTAGAAAGAGCGCTTGGTGTAATTGATCCGCAAATTACGTCAGGCGGTAACGTTATTAGCGGGTGTTGCGTTAAAAATTGACTCGCGCATATCGTAACCATGATAAGGTACGCGTAAATACTGGATGACGCTATTCGGTTTTCCGATATCTCTCTAATAACTGTGCCGGTCAGGCGCTGTGCACAATTTATAGGCCATAAGTGGGCGTGCTGTGTGCGCAAACTAATCACCTAACTAGTGCCCGATTCCGAAAATTGGAACCACGAAAAACAATAAAGAAAAAACAATAATCTGTATAATCTGTGCTACTACGGTGGTCCGGTCTGTATGTATAATTACTTACAAGGTATTATTTTTCAACCTTTTTATATTATTTGCAACGTTTGAGAAATTGTTTAAAAAATTATTTGCGACATTTGAAAAGAAAGATAGCATTCGGAGTAAAAATGATTTTTTGTGCCTCGCCTGTAACGTCAAACGTACAGCCTCGCCACATAAAGTATGATTTTTACTCCTAATAAAACAATATACTATTTTTCAAAATGTTCTTCATATGTTTTGAATTAAACATTTAAAAACATTATATAATTTATGAATTAAAAAGTATATGAGAGAATTATTTAAATATTTAGTATGTGTGTAGATATTTGTATATGACTATATATAACTACCTACCTGAAAAGTTTATTGTAAGATAGTAAACAGGGTTGCCACCCATCTCGATTTTGTCGGGACAGTCCCGATTTTGATCTAAAAGTCCCGCGTCCCCAGGCAAAGCCCTAATGTCCCGATTTTTATTTGTTTAATAGCCACGTTTTATTAAACAATAAAATTGTAAAATTTATTATTAAAAAAACATGTTCATTAGTTTCTTGAATTTAAAAACAGTTATTTTCCACAATTTAATTAAAATCTTAGAAATTTTAGAATTAAAAGAATTAGATATTGATACTCTGTTTATGAATAGTCGATAGGAAAAACTTGCGTAAAGGAAAATATTGCCAAAAAGGATTTGAGGTTCAAGTTAACGTCTCCTTTCTGCTGCAATGGCTAAACTGGACGGGACCTACTTGTTTACGCGGAATCCGAATCGCGGTCCTCGGCCATATCATGGTCAATGGCCTACCGACTTAGGAAGTGTCTAAATTAACTCTTACTCACGAGATATCCGATCTCATCCGGCCTTGAACCGGCGTGAATGAGCAGTGTGTATCAATAGATTTTACACTTTTCCCTTTTTGGACAACAGCACGATGCAAAGTTTCGAACCGGTCACCCGTCCATCCACTAGCATCGCCTTACGTCGCTTAACTTCGGTGTTCTAATGGGAACCGGTGTTTCGACGTAGCTGGGCCGTTGTCCTCCAAAAAGGATATAAAAATTATAGATAAAACAATAAAGTATTTTTAAAACTAGAATCTATACTAATATATAAAATCCTTAAGTGACCGACATACTGATTAATCACGATCCTGCTCAAACCACTCAACGTAAAGCTGCATATAAATATGTCGAGACGAGTGCGAGAGACACCCGAGACGAGTCAACCTCAAGCGGATTTGAGGTTGACTCGTCATATTGGGACGGGGTCTGAGCTTCGAGCCGAGCCTCTGCCCAGCCGGACGGCGTTGTCTCCGTTTTTTCCGGAGCCTTTGGCGAACCATCAAAAGGATTGGGGCGTCTATTTAACCAGTGGCGTATACACCGCGGCTCCGCGGAACAATTGCTTCGAGTCTCAAGGGGCACGGATTCCACTTTCCACATCCCATTTTTATATAAAAATAAATATTCTTTCCTTTATTTGTAATAATGTTAATAATGCATCCTAGCTAGAAAGATGCAATTTTGTCTTCTCTAAAATAGTATAGGTAAGTTCGCCAAAGTAGGTAAATCTCATATACAAAGATTTATTAGTGATTTCCTTTATAAAAACATGAAAATTTTATGAAAAATGAATAAACGTAATGAACTTTTCGTCGAGTTATTAACGGCTCAAACGTAAATTATGCGCTATTTCTGCTGAACGGAATTAAAGATGTAAAACAAGCTTCTTTACATATAGGATACATCGAAGATAAGAGAGGCAAATCGAGTCTGTTGAAAAAGGTGGCCATGCTCTCAGAAGTTTCTTACGGTACTCTCATAAATAAAGGGAATCGACAAAGAAAGGAACGATTCGATATAGAAAAATCCAGAAATTTGAACTATCCAGACTACTAAGAAACTTAATTTATGGCAAATATGAAAATAATAAAGTTCCCGCCATAGAAATAATTAAAAAAAACTCTCCGAGCTTTAAAAAAACCCTGTTCAGAAAGCACATTACGGCGAAGGTTTAAAAAACTGGGAATTAGATTTAAAATTATATACATAATAATATTTTAAAAATTATTAATAAGCGTGCTGCAATGATGGAAAGCCATAGAATAATAATGTAGCGAATTGAATACCTTGAAAAAATATACAACTTTAGAAATGAAGAAATGCAGATATATTATTTACAATATATGTTAGTTATTGGCATTTAAATGTAGATTTAAATTAATAATTTAAATCTTAATTACTTAAATTTCTAATTTTTTAAATAAATAAAGTCGAATTAGGTCTTATCTTACAGCGCTTTCAAATGGAACGGAGCGTCCGCGACTTCGAGCAAGTACCATGAGCTTATATGAGCAATTTCAGCTGGGTCGCGTATGCTCCGTCCGGATGAGCTAGCTATCTTGAAAAAACATCCGTGCGGACGCTCTGCGCGTACGGTCCGCTCCATCTGAAAGCGCTGTTACTCTATTTAAAAATTTTATAGATATACAAACCACATACAAAATATATTATTGAATAAAACAATTAAAGACTCAAAAAAACGGCACTCGCAGAAGGCTCCGCCGCCGCCGCTGCCGTGTCGTTATCTCCAGGTATCTCAGTCGGCGTTCTCCAGTTTTTTTTAATGTAAACAGCCCGAATATAATTTAAATTTATCATGAATTCCTTTAATTTATCTAGCTTGTTGTTTTACCTATTTTGAAATTAAACAAACATATACAGGGTATTTCAAAAAACATGTTCCATCTCTCGTGGGGAAGTTCCTCACGTAAAAATAAGATTTATTTTTTATATCAACCAATCCAATTCTGCTTTGATTCGTAGCTACAGGGGGTTAAAATAGGGTTCCCAACCGTCCTCTATTCCAGAAACAGTCCTCTTTTTGATCTGATTGTCCTCTTTTCTCTCACGTATTGAAAACTTTGTTACATACTAACTTCAAAATCTAAAAAATATTCGTTTATCGCCACAATGCTTTAAAGAATTGTTAATCTGTGTCTTTTATGTAATTTTATGTTTACTTACTGTTAGTTTATGTCTTGAAAAAAAGTTTGTTGACAATGGTTTGCTTTATTTTAATAAGTTTTGAGTATAAATATTTTTGTGTATTTTAAATATTTATCGCATACCGTTTATATAACTTTTTGGTAAATTCTCGACATTTGAGCGACGTTTCAAAAATGTTTCGCCTGTGCCTTTTTTTATCCTCTCGCCCCTATTTTTTATTTTCAAAGTTGCCAACCCTAGGTTAAGTGTTTTATCATTTTCTTCCAAGTGCTTTTAGTAATTTGAGATCGTTTGATGACTGATTTAGTTCTGATCCGGGTAGTTTTTTGTATAAAACAGTGCCACCATCGTCGATTTTTTTCGTTAAATGCGAATAAGAAAATATCCTGATTATATTCTGGCCCTATCCCTTATTATTTTTATTTACAAGCGATCTTAAGTTTATAACATATACATATATTTTATTTAATTGTTAACATTAGGGTAGTTTTACCAATTGTGTATGTGTGGAATTCCACTGATATGTGTTTTAAGTTGTTTGTTAAATTTTTAAAATTTTTTGATTGTATTTTGCTCTCTTAACTTTGTAGTGTCCTGAAGATGCAAATAAATTTTGCGAAACGTCGACAAATTTAAAACAAAGGACTTCTGTTGATTTTTTTCGATCCTAATCCAATTAAAAAACACATTATACTTAAATTTATTAATTAATTTTTTAAAATATTGAATGGTATCGAATAATACTTTAATATATTTATCAATATTTTAAAGTATCGATACTTTATATTCAATACAACCGATACCAAAATATCGATACTGCCTCAGTATCGCACAGCCCTATGAAGAATTTTGTGGGTTCGCCAAAGGCTCCACTGAAAATGGATAGCCGCGAGACAACGCCGTTCGACTGGGCAGGGACTCTGCTCGAGGCTAAATCGCTCGGCTCGAGGCTATAATATGACGAATTCCGCTTGAGGTTGACTCGTCTCGTCCTCGTCTCGGCATATTAGTACGCCTTTTGGAAAGAATTTGCTATAGCCTCGTTTCATACTCGTTTCGGGTTTGTCTCGTACTTGCCTCGGCATATTTATACGCGGCTTAATGGTGCGTCCAGACCTGAGGAGTCGAGTACGAGACGAGAGCAAGACAAGAGCGAGACAAGAGCGAGACAAGAGCAAGACGAGTGCGAGACGAGAGCAAGACATTTTGCTATCCATTTTTTGATGCAAGCCTGCCGCGAGACAAGCGAGTTGGATCATAGTGAAAGGTGACCGGTTTGTGTAAACATGTCCGATGAAAAACCTGCAGCAAATAATAACGCATAAGTAATAAATTTTTGTATCTTTAACGTGATATTTGGTTTTTCGTATTTTATTCATCATCGATTTTTTCCCCTTTTACCCTTCATTTGTTTCGAGACACGACGTCTTTTACAAAATTCGTCTTTTAGAACAAAATGTTAAATAGAAATGTTATAGGAAAGGTTAAAAAGCACATTTGAAAATTACTATAGAGTATACAGGGTACTTCAAAAAGTGTTATGGATATACCGGGTGCGTCTCAAAAGTGGCTCACCCCTATAACTTTTTTATTTTTTCAGATAAAAAAACGAGATTTGGTATGCTAGTATATGACATAAATTAGGATTGATTGACATATTCAATTGTTTTCGGCCACTTCTGGTTTCACCGGAAATAACTACAACATGTGATTTTTAAATGGGAGCCTCCGTATTTTCTTACTTTATTCGAGAAAAAAATAACACTCTGACTCTCTCACACGCGGTATGTTTTAATGGGAATACCCTATTTTTTATTTTATTATTAGATTCTACGTGCAATTCGGTAACTTTTTTTGCATATCATATTATATTCATATCTAAAATAATTGATTTTGTAATAATTCAATTTGTTTAAAGAAATATTAGATTTCGGTACGGTAAAAAGTGTCAGTGACGCAAAATTTGTAAATTCTATTAATAGAATTTACAGATTCTATTTTAAATAGTCGAAATTCATAAATATATGTTGAACACACTGTAGCATCTAACTAAAATATCTTTACTTATATCTCTTTCTTCGTCCCTATAAAACTATCAAATTAAACTAACTTAAATAAAACTATTAAATTAAACTAACTAATAAATTTTAGCACTCCAACTTCAGAAACAATAGCATTAATGACAATTTTTTACGACTCTGAAATCTAACATTTTTTGTATAAGCAAATTGAAATATTACATAAACTATTAGTTTTAGGTATATAACATTATACCTCGCATTATACATAAATAAAAAGTTATAAAATTTTACGCAGAATGTAAAAATAAAAAAAATAATGTATTACATTTAGAAAACTATGTTATATCCGTAACACTATTTTGAACCACCCTGTATACTCTATAATAATTTTAAAACGTGTATCTTAACCTTCTCTACAGTTTTTCTATTTTTTTAATAATTCTAAAATACTTTTTAATAATTCTCAAAACAAATAAAATAATGAACTTTATCGTTGGTTCACCCTGTATATTTAATTTACAAGGTAACAAGATTCAATAATAATTAATCTTCCTATAATAATCTCCTTCCTGTATGTTCCCAATAGAGAAATATTTTTTTTTACATTTTTCCCAAGTTTTATTCACATATCTACTCACGTATCGTGTTTTTTTAATATTCTTTATCTTTTGGATTGCATAATATTGGTTTTTCTTTATATAAATCGATTAAATTCAGCTGATCTTCTTCCTGAAAGTCTCCATTTCAATATGCACTATATCAGAGCTAATATCCCACAGTCGAGCGAGCCTACCAAAAACACGTCCAGACTTGGCTGCGAGCTTTCTTTAATCTAGTGGTCGAGAACTATCGATAGTCCCCACCATCGATAATTATCGATAGTCGGTCCTTTGACCATCGATTATTATCCATAGTGTTCGATAGTCATAATAATTAGTGAGTTTACCAGTTTTTAGGTTATTTTTTAAATAAATTATGTTTTGTGGGAGATCATTGACGTAAAAAACTAACCCAGACTCTTTAAATAACATTTTTATATTAAATCACCGCCTGCAAATGGAATGGACACATCACACATCACATACTTTTTTTTATATTTTGATTTATGTTTATTATTGTTTATCACATATAAATTAAATTGCAAAATGCAAAGCAAAAATGCCAGATTAGATCCAAAAATCCGTTGGCCGTAAGCTTGAAGTTGACGTTTGACGTTAAAGTTGACACTTGACAGTTAACGTTGACAGTGTTGACACGACATTTGATAATTTTGACAATAATGACATATTGCGGATTGACTAACTGCTCCGAAAACTCGTTTAAAAGAAGATTCTTATTTATTTTCAGCCTATGTTAAAGAACCGATTGGTTGTAATAAAAAAAATTAAACCTGAATGTCTTTTCTTTATTGAAACTGGTAAATAGTAATAGAGACATAATTATCGAAAACTATCGATGGTCAGAAATATAATATCGATAGTTTTCGATAGTATAAACTATCGATAAATATCGATAGGCTATCGATAGTTCTCGACCACTACTTTAATCTCTCTCAGTCTCTCGGCCGTTGTAAAACCGACAGGGAACGGATAGCAACAAGGCTCCGTGGGTTGTCTGGTCAGAAAAATCTGGTCATTGATTATCACGATTCTACTTAAAGCGCTTGAGGTTCGATAAGAAAGGATTTTTCGAAACTCGAATTCTAAGGGGGTGAAACTATCCCTCAAATATTAAAATATTTTTTATTTAAAAACCGGTGAGTTTTTCGGAAAAACTCTTAAACACGTATATTTTATTTTGTTGTTTTACATATTTTAAGATTTTTTTATAAATTTATAAAGGGTGTTTCATAAAATATGACCATTGAGTAATCACGATTCTGCTTAAACTGCTTGACGTTTAAAGCTGATTTTTGGCAAACGGATGTAGAGGTTCGATAAGGAGGGGTTTCTCGAATCTCAAATTCCAAGGGGGTGAAAACGTCCCTCAAATATTCCAATATTTGTTATTTAAAAAACGGTTAGTCTTTCGGGAAAACGCTTGGACAAGCATAATTTATTTGTTTTTTTACATATTTTGATTTTTTTTTTAAAAATCATACAGGGTGTTCCAAAAAGTTGGGTAATTTCTTAACCACGATTCTGCTTAAACTGCTTGACGTAAAAAGCTTATTTTTGGCAAACGGATTTTTCGAATGTCAAATTCAAACGAGATGAAACTACCCCTCAAATATTACCAAGTTATATAGTAATATCGCCATATTGTTTTTTCTCATGCTGACATAAATGTGAGAAAATTTTATCCAGTATGTTAAAGGAAATTCTTGCTTTGCTTTATCATTACCATTACAAATGATTAATTCGACGCGAACACGCTAGTAAATTATATACCTTCATTGTTTAAGGTTATTTATATATTTTGACGTATGATGTTGAAGTAGACAGTCGCTAGAAATATATGTTCAGTTAAGCTCATTAGAACGGAATTTCAAATCTTGTTTAATATATCGCATAGAATTTTTGGATTTTATTACAAATGATAAGGCTTTTATTATTACAGCAACAAAACAAATAAAAAATATTCATTACAGTTGGGGGTTGGAACCTTTGGTGTTACAGCAGCAAAATAAAACACTAATTCACCACAATACACCTTGCTTTTAACACATACACTTTGCTTTTAACACTGGACGCTCGTTTCGCTAACCATCAGTTTGCATCATCTATTGATGATGCTAAGCTGGTTAACGAAGCGCGCGTCCAATGTTAAAAGTAAAGGGTTTAATGGAAATTAGCGCACTGGTAGGGGTTAAGACCGGCCGTAGCTCCAGCGTTAGTGTGTCGATCTGCGGAGCGGAAGGTACTGGGTTCGAGCCCCAGCCAGTACGGTCGCTTTATTTATTTAAATCAATATCTCAAATAGTGCCGTTCGGATTCGGCAATAAACTGTAGGTCCCGTGTATTTGTGAAACACTGATGACACACATCACAAGTACATGCGAGAGGTAGCCGACGCTCTATATAGAGTATGGCACTGTAAGAAGAAGAAGGGGTTAAGGCCTTATTATGCTTGTGTATACTGAGTATGTTATACTTTAAAGTGTTTTGGTGTATTGTGGTGAATTAGTGTTTTATTTTGCCAAAAAATGTTCATTTAAACATAATTAAATAAACTAATAAAGCCAATTATACAGATTATACAGCTGAAACATTTGATTATGTTTAGGTTTTGTTCTAGTTGTTTTAGATTTAATTGATTGTTTACTAATTTTGTTTTCAACTATTCATTTTTTATTTTTACATAATTATTTATATATTTCGAATAGTTTTTTAAGTTAACGCAAAAAGGCATAAAATATTGTTTCAAAATCTAATGGGCACATAAAATTTTACATTTAAGAAAAAAGGTTGCACTAGTGCTGTCCCGATTTTTTAAATACAAAAGGTGGCAACCTTGATAGTAAATTTACCACGAGAGTATCTAGGGAAAGATTATTTTTACAATTATTTATGGGAAAAATATTTTCTGCTCAAAAAGAATGCACGGTGGGTTTTTTTTACAAGAGAAAAAAAATGTAATATGAAGGACCATTTTACGAGAAAAAAATCGGTCGTCAGTTGAGTTGGAAAATATTTATACTAAAATTTATGTAGGGGCGGGGGTAGATTTTACCCTTCCCGTAAATTTTTCTTGATTTTTGTGAAAGTCAAATAGTAAAGCACCTAGCAAAACATAGACACCCAAAATCCCATTCAAATCGGAATAACGGTTCTTCAAATATCTTAAAAAATGTGTTAATTTTTTTAAAGTTTGATGCCCTCTAACGGACAAACATAGAATTTTTGTATATAAGTAAATTCTGTCCAATCAATTTAACTTTGATTCCAAAAATACGTAGTGGTTGTATGTCCATGCAATATTGGGACACCCTGTATACAAGTTTGACTAACAATATAAATATATAAAGCACGTGCACGTCCATTATCAGCATGTCAGTGAATAATAAATAGTCATGTTAATGACCCATCAATAACAACTGTTAAATTGAATATTAATGAAAATGTAATAACAAAAGTAAATGCAAATAAATCAGAATTGAAAACCTTGTTTGAAGGACGATGAAATGTAGTTCCTAAAAATAGTGAAGTACACACATGTCAAATGTAGTAATTAATGGTTTTATTTGTTAGTCAACAA
Organism: Sitophilus oryzae; assembly: GCF_002938485.1. Classification (NCBI taxonomy): domain Eukaryota; kingdom Metazoa; phylum Arthropoda; class Insecta; order Coleoptera; family Curculionidae; genus Sitophilus; species Sitophilus oryzae. Next base: position 1,995,873 of record NW_022146168.1, read on the forward strand.
TAATGGTCAAAAGACTGTAGGCTTTTTTAGAAAGGGAGGTGGGGGGGAGGGAATGTAAGGAGATTGTCAGGAAGATTTTAATAGGATACTGCACAGTGGTTCCCCTTAATTAGCTGAGCGGTCATAACTGTTAGATATAGCTTGACTGCACTTTTTTTAATAGAAATTGATAACAAATGCTAAATAAATGTATATAAAAAACTTAATGTAATATGTATTAAAAAAATTGGGCCCAGTTCGTGTGATTTGCATTTTAAATTCTAACTATTCGGAAAGGTATACAGATTATGTTTGCACATATGTACATATGTTTTTTCATATTGAAGGGGTCAAATTTATTTTAAATGTTGAAGAAATAAAAGAGACAGTTGTTGCATTTTATAAATACAATTTTATTGTTAATTGATTTACAGTGTGTCCACGAAATAAGTTGACACGAAGAAGAAAAAATAAGTTACTTTTAAGACAAAAAGTCAAATAACCACCCGATATAACCACCTGGTATAAGATCCGGCGGCAGTTCGCGGTAGCCAGTGGCAATTAAGTTATATGCAATATACTTTAAGCAATAAGTATTATCATGCCGTTTAAGAGGATATGAAAGGGAAAGTAGTTAAAAGTCTTAAAGAGTGACAAGCAAAAATGTAAAAATACTATTTTTGTTGCCTTCAAATAAATTGCCATAAACTAATTTTACTTATGTTTAATTAAGTGCAAAAAAGAAAAAAAAACAGTTCTTTTTACCTTCTTTTCGAACGTCAATTACAAAAAAGGTAACAGCTTTTATCAATTTTAATAAAATAAATAATTAATTGGCGTTATCTGAAAACTGTTTATGTCAGCTTGATACCAGTAGCAAAAATGTGACATTTCTAATAAAAAAAGGCGCTACACTAGGCTTACTTGATTTTGTTATTTATTATGTATCGTTTACAGGGGAATATAAGAAAAGTATTAGCAACAGTTTCATGCAAACATTTTGACATTAATATTTCTAAGTAATGACCTATCTGGGAACCACTGTGCACTGTCTTCTTAATGAACACCTTTCTATGGGAAAAATGGGAAAACACCAGAACACCTCATTACTGAACGCACCGAGACGACAACCATTCGTGTCCTAAACTTTGGTACGACTGATGTTGTAGATGGAAAACCGTCTAAGATACTGGTTTTTGTGAAAACCCGGAGACTGTATGATGAGTTATAGCTCAAGAAAGGGGGACACAATAGGTCTATAGGCTTACCGCCGGAGAATATCGTAAATAACGAATACATACAAATACACGGGTTGAAATGGCGAGTAAACAAAAAAATAGTATCTGTTATCTGTGATAGTATATAATTATTCTAAAAGTGTTAGAAAGTACAATTTGTGGAAATTCTAAACAAAAAAATAAAAAGGTAAATATTTTGATATCTTCAGAAGGTATAACTTGCATTATAATTTATTACTCCAGTTAAAATTTTTTTTAGGTGAGTTCAACTACGGTAGCGAGCATAGTTTTATGACCGGTTTTGCTCGTGGGGCATAATTGGAGTTATTTCGGCTATAACGAAATTTTTTAAAGGTACATAATTATAATTTTAGAAGATGTCCATAAAACATGTAATCACTAGTTGATTAAAAAATTATACCATTAATATTGCAGATTATATTTCATCCTCTAATAGTATATGTCTATTTAATTATTTGATTATGTAACGAGCACTTTGCTTACTTTAGCAAAAAACTGAAATACTAAAATATTATGACAAAACCCCGATTTCAATATTATTTTAATGTGATTCACATGACGGCGCGGCGTCGTGAACTATATCTCGATAATTTCTGATTTCTGTCGTAGAGTGCGCTGCGGTCGTAATTTGTTGAAACCAACTGAAATGCACCAAGTCTCTATAATGTCGCAGTGATTAACTTTTCGTTTCCCCTCTACAACAACACAAAATAAATGTTTTCTTCGTTTAGACAACAAGAATTTCGTGATTCCTATGCTATTATTATTAACACGCGTTAAATAATAAAAAATATGTCGTCTAATTATACCAGGCGTATCGATAACAAGTCACTTAACTTCCGGCTGACGGACAGGTATGCGTGCCGATAACCCTAACCTATATTTTCTGCTTATATTCCCAGCGTAACGATTTTTTTTGAGGTTTGCATGTTGCACCTTAGTTTATTATGTAATTAAAAAGGGAAATATTGTTTTATGTAGAAAAAATATTAACAGTCCATTACTAAAACGATCCTAGTAATACAATTAAATTTAAAGTAAAAAATATAACTATAGACCATACACTTTTATTACTATACATAGCTGCAACTATCTGACCCGGCTAAAAATACAAAAAATGTTCATTTTTTAATTTTCCATCTAACAAAGAAAGGGTGTTTAAAAAAAACGTAGAAAAATTATTTTATATTTTATAAAGTGTGGCATAGAATTTTGAACTTTGATTACGATGTTTGGAGCAAAGTAATTACAGACCAACTGTAGTAAATACCTAGTATAGTTTTGATTTTAGGAGTTTTCTTGTATGTTTAATTTTAATTTTTATTTTTTTTATCATTTTACTTTATAGAGCAAATGCATGTAACAAATATAAAATTTAGATTAAAGTTGCAAAAATTAGTTTAAACCAAATTTTATTATCGCTATGTTGGTCACATTGCGCCGTGTTCAGCAATGTTGTCCTTTGTTATTTGACAATTATCCTAATGTCAGTCATTATTTTGTATAATAAGGTGTTGTTGTTGAATCTTTGTGAGCAATTCTCGATTTTTTGGCTATTTTCGCAGTGTTTTTTTAATTGCACTTTTCAGCACAACGACTTTTTTTAAGAACTAAATTTTCGTGTTTTTGTATTGCATTTCTTCAAATTGTGTGTTAGGTTAGTTGAAAATGTGCTGAAGCGTTTGAACAGTCGAAGCAAAGAGCTTGTAGCTTCCCTGATAAACAATTAGAACGAGAACGTGACAATAAAGGTCCTTTATTACCCTGGACTGCAGTCAGAGAAGTAAGTTTGATTGATAAGCACATTATACCACTTCCAAAGTTAGTTTTTATTAAATTATGTGATTATTAGTTTGTGCATTAATAGCACCCTCTTATAGTCTGTCCGACGAGAAGATCCTTGACAGTGATAGATGTGTCTGTCATTTTAATTTCAAAGTAGTTTATTTTATTTTACAAAGAAATAAGTTGGTACAACTGGAACGCAGAGCAGGAAATATTTAAAATTTGATTGACAAGATGACAAGTGATTACTTCAAAATATTGTGAAAAAAACTGTATAAAACTGAAAAAATGTAATCGAGTTGTTTTATTTAATAAAAACGGTATGTGTTAATACAAAACAAACAAGAACAAGACACTACATACCAAAAAAATATAAAAAAGAACTATTATTTACTTTCAAGCTTTATGAAACTACTTGCATTTATGATTATATTTATCAATATAACTTATGTACAAATACAAATTTGTAATATTCCACAGGAATAAAAAAACAACATAGGTAAAACAAACTATTTTATTAATAATAACACCTACCAAATTTTATACCTTAAAGGTTGATTAATTAACTTTAATCTTAATTTTTTTAAACCAGTACCTTTTGACATTATTTTTCTGCAGTACTAAAATCCATTATTTACCTATCGTGTGATGTCGATATTTTACAGCTACTCCAGTTTTTAGTACGTGTTTTGTTTGATCCTTCTACCATATACGAGATGCACTTATCTACGACGAAATGGTATACAAACTTGGTGGCAAATCGATGGCAACTTCATTGGTGTATAAGACAAGACTTTCTGCCTGGGCAGCGAATATTAACCATAAACTGTGCTCTGGGTCTACAGTTAATTTTCACTCGATTTATCCTCCACTTGACTTCAAAAGACACAAAACACACGTAATAATACGAATCAAAATGCATCATCTTCCAAAACGCAGGGTATTTAACAAAAGTTGACACAAAATTATAACCTATAATTTGGCAAGACTTTGACAAGCGTCAAAAATGACAAAAATCTAAAGGCGAGTTCATACGCATCGGCGTCCGTTTGTCGTTCATCGTTCCGTCAAACTAATAAAATTGAAATAGGTTCTGTCATTTTTTAAATAAACCAATAAAACTGGTTAAAAACAACAAGACACGACGCATGACGGATTTATATTTAAACCCATCCATAGATAACTTAAAAATTATTAGAAACTTTTTTTAGTAAAATAAATAGATTGGTATGGGACGTCATCTGCTTTTCTTCTGTCATCGTCTGTCGAAATCTTACCTGAGAAAAAAAACAGAGTATACTTGTTATTACCACTTATGGCGTTGTAAGATGTACATCAATAAATAACCCATAATAACGCTTAGAATAATCTTCATAATGGACTAGTTTTTGCCAATATGTAATAAGTAAAATAAGCTATAAAACAAATAAATCGATTAATTACTAAAATATTAACTATTCAATTAAAAATAAAACGTAAAACTCTTTAAAAAATGATATAGGTAATAAATATATTGTTTGTCAATTTTAAATAAAGATTCATCTCATAAATGCATCACAATCTGGCAGCGCTGTCGTTATCGCTTGTCACTCAAAGTTGATCACGTGCATCGGAATTTGTTTTGCGATTACCATAGGTTTTTTTATAGGAGCTACAAATGCCCACCGCACTATTGCCGAACCATGTATGTACGATAATAAAAAAGACATATTAATAATAAATGTGCATTTTAATCTAAAATTCAAATTCATTTCCATTCGTTATATGTGTATTAATCCAGGTAAATTGGTAAATCGGGTTTAAATATGTAATAATTATTGATTTATAGGAAACTCTATTTCACCTGAATGAAACATACGATTGTAATATTTATAATTTGTCGTTTGTTGGTCGGGAAACAATTCATTTTGTTAACAAATATCGAAAACGCGTTTACGTCGTTACTTAAAATAATGGGCAAATACATCGATTTCTGACGATATTCAATATTAATATTTTATTTCTTGCTTTAACACATTATTCTCTAATCAGATTATTTTGGATTTTTTCGAGTTCGTGTTTTAGAACCATTTGATAATAAAATACGATCGAAAAAAAAACGGCGTCAAAGACGGCTGAGGAATGACGATCGATGATAATTTCGGCGAGGGCAAGTTCTAGATGTCTTTTATTTGGTCCGAATTTTTTAATGGCGCTTACTGCCAGTTGGTTAAGAGAGAGAAGGTTGTATTTTAATTTTTTTCCATAGCAACTGTTAAAATTGCCTTATATCTATCAAAAATAGTGGATAAGAAAGTACTGAACCGCAAGGGTAGATTAAATGATACCATATGATACTTTAACAGCGAGGATAGGTTAAAAATTTTATTTCTTCTCGCATGTTTTTTAATTGCTTCCATTTTTGAAAATTTTTGTATTCATTTTCATAAGTTATTCGGGATTTAAATGGAAGTAGTTTGGATATGGCGTTTGTCGCATCAGCCTGAATATTTCTTGGTAATTTACTTAGTATTTCGTTTTGAGCTATTTCTGGCTCCAATTCAATCAGCAATCGACACGAAAGAGAATTAAAAAATATTGACCCAAAACTGACAACTAAAGAGACAGCTTTATTTACTTAGAAATCAACGCCAATCCAGCACAATATTTTTTCTACTCGTAATAAATTCCTTGAAATAATAATTTCTGAATATTTTTTAAAACGTAACTCGCTATGGAAAAAAATATTGTTTTATACACGGCGATAAAATTGCATTATCGTTTCGCGAAACTAATTCACTCGCGATTTCATCGCTCCTGAATTAATCTTTTCGGTCGACGATAAAATACCATTTTATCGTCTTGTATAAAAAAAAACAGAGGCATTAGTTTGACAAGCTCAATGGGAAGGTTGTATGGCAGTATATTAAAAGAGAGAGTTTTTGAAGAAATAGAAGAACAAGGTGGTTTACGCGCTGGGCGTTCTTGTACAGACAACATATTTGTGTTACAACAAATAATTGAAAAAAGGAGAGCTCGAAATTTGGACACGCATCTGGTATTTATAGATTTAGAGAAAGCCTATGACACGGTGCCTTTGAAGAAATTATTTGAAATCTTGGTTGAAACAAATGTGAGTAAAACATATATCAATGCAATCTGGAATATGTACAAAAATCCAAAAAGTATGATTAGACAGGGGAAGTTCCTATCGGAATCCTTCCTGACATCTAAAGGACTTAGACAGGGGTGCAGTTTATCACCTACCTTATTTAAAATATATATACAGGAGGCATTGAAAAACTGGAGAAGGAAGAGTAGAGCTATGGGAATAGAGATTGACAACCACTGTCTATCGACCTTGTTCTTTGCAGACGACCAAGTTATTGTTGCAGGTTGTGAGGAGGATGCCGACTATATGTTGAGGAAACTTGATGAAGAATACGACAGATGGGGACTCAATATCAACCTCACAAAAACCGAATACCTGAAAGTAGGAGAAGAACAAACTGAAGATCCTAAACTACACATACATGAAATTAAAAGATGTAGCGAATATAAATATTTAGGAAGTATTATATCTGAAGAAGAGAACTCCAAGAAAGATATACATAGTAGAGTTCAACAAGGTAAGAAAGTAATCGGTCTTTTAAACCCTCTCCTGTGGTCAAATAAAACATCCATCCAAACAAAGATAAGGATTTACAAAGCAATCGTAGATCCAATTTTAACATACGGTGCCGAATGCTGGTAATTTACAGCAAAAGAAAGAAGGATGGCGAGTCAGTGGAGATGGACTTTCTCAGAAGAGTATGTCGCATATCAAGGATGGCACACATTAGAAATGAGGAGATCAGGCAAAGAACAAGGCGAATATATACCAGCACCGACAACATCGAATCGAGACAGCTACTATGGTATGGGCACGTAAAAAGAATGGGAGAGGAAGATGACCAAAAAGGGCAATGGAGTATCGTCCCCAAAGCAGAAGGAAAAGAGGAAGACCTACAACTACGTGGTTAGATGGAGTAGACCAGTATATGAGAGACAGAGCTATTAACCAGGAAGAATGGCAAAATCGAGCAATATGGAGGTCGAAATGCGGGATGCGGCAGAAGCTGTAGGACCCCCGCTTTATATATATAAAAAAAAACTAATACTGAGGACACCTGACCACGAGGACACAGGTACCCACGAGGAATTAAGAGACCTAGAGGAAGACCAAACTTGAGATGAGACTACAAAGAGAATCTCCAAAAAAATCCTATATGGGTATTTCACCACTGCAAGAAAATCTACAAAATAAAATAGGTATTTTCTGTAAACACTGCTGCGTTAACCCAACGGAGGCTAATTGTCAGCGGTTAGGTTTACTGATAAACAAATTTGCCTAACGGACAAAACAATGCTTAACGTTTTGGAAAGTTTATCTCTTTCCGTCGTCGGAAGCAAAAAAATTCAAAGAATAAAAAAATATATACAATAATGCTACTATTTGAGAACACTTTAGTTTTTTAAAACAGATACGTCTACAAAACCGTTGACGTTCTGTTAAAATGACATTATATTATGTTAAACTTTAAAATTGGCCGGCCGTAGCTCCAGCGTTAGTGTGTCGATCTGCGGAGCAGAAGGTACTGGGTTCGATCCCCAGCCAGTACGGTCGCTTTATCTATTTAAATAAAAATATTTATTTATCTAAATAGAGCGACCAACGAGCCGCCACCTCAAGGAAGGCAATGGCAAACCACCTTGAGTATATTTGCCTTGTACAGTAGTGCCGTGTACAGTAGTGCCGTTCGGATTCGGCAATAAACTGTAGGTCTTGTGTACTTGTGAAACACTGATGACACACATCACAAGTACATGCGAGAGGTAGCCGACGTTCTATATAGAGTATGGCACTGTAAGAAGAAGAAACTTTAAAATTAACAACTACTACCTGATAACAATTACTTAATAAGGTAAAACCAAAAAGCTTCAAACTTTCTGTCTGATTATTTTTAATTTTTACGTATGTTATGTTTATTTATGTTATGTTCTTTAAAATCAAACAAGCGATTGTCATATGTTACTCACATCTAAGATGCATGACCAATATAATTTTTTAGATTGTATTAAAAAAGCCCCTTTTATTATTCTTTTAGAGACTATCGCTTCATTATAATTTTGGCGTTGTTTAAATCTATTCTGTGGCCTGTGTCCCATGAATGCTGACAAATATTAGATTTGTGAAAGTTACCCTTTCTTAAATAATCTTTATGTTATTTAATTCCAACATTTAAGGGTCTAGATGTTTCGCCAATATAAAACTTATCGCATTCACATGGTATTTTGTCACAAGTAGCAAAAATAAATTTTAAACGGATTGAATTATTTTATAACAGTCGAATAGCGTTGTCTTAAGGACTGCTTGATTTTATTAAGCGTTTGGTTTCGACCATTCTGTTTTTTAATAAAAGTTGTCATATTAAACTATTTTCTAGTGGTTTTTACAACGTATCCTATAACGCATTAAACGATAATTTCTTATAGTATGATATAACACTTAATAAGGCAATGCTATATGATAACAAACATATTATTTTATTAGACTCTTATACCCACCATGTAAGAGTTCTATAATATTCATATAACTAGTAGTCACAAGATCATATAATAGTTACTTAAACTTGTCTTATTAAAGTTGTATTACGTTGTATGATAGAACGTTTTATTGCGTTAAACTACGGTGCTGTATACAACACAGTTATATAGCCTTATATGATAAAATTGTGATTAACACAATAAATTCGCTGTAATATCTGCATTATAAAACTGGTAATGTATAATATAACCTCATTTTAATTTAAATGATATACCTAGTTATTTATTTTGTTATTGTTGTTGTAGCAAAAGTAATATCTACGTACGAGTATAATCAATCACAGCTATTATGAATTCTGGACAAAGTTGGAAAAAACTTAACAAACGCAGTGGTAGTTATAAAGAGCATGTAAGAAAAAACTCCTCGAAATTACGGCAAATAATCCCGAGAATTCCCTGGGTTCTCAAAAGCCAAAATCTCTCGGGTTGTCTGGCTTCTTCAAAGCATTGTTGCCACGTTGGTGTAAAAGTTTTACTGTAGTAATGTTTGTATTGTTTTATTGTTGTTTTTCCAAGTCCTTAGGTTGCCGCTCACTCGTCGGGCACGCATGCAAATATATTGCGTGCATGAATCCATGAAAATCTGATCATGTTTGTTTGTTTAAATACTAATCAAATGAGATTTGGCAGCATCTATTTGTCTCAAATCTCAATATGTCCAAAATAGTTCTATAGTGCCTGGAAATTCTGCGTAATGATAGATATTTGTCCTATACCGTTTTATTTTACAACAAAGACTTATTTAAGGGATTCATTTATAATAAAATGGTTGCATTATAATTCGCCATGTTTAAGGCAGAATTTTTGTATGGCCTATGGCCGCCATTATATGAAGCAAAATTAAAAACATCAAAATACATTGTAAAATGTTATTTTTGAGAACTATTTTGTGATAAGATTCCCACATACAGTAATAAAGTGTTTAATTAAATTAAAAACAAGAATTTTTGAAAATTTTATTTTATTTTATTATTTAAATTTATATGTAAACCTTAATCGAAATTAAAGCGCTTTAATTTTTTTCCAAATACATACCTGTAATCTACCAGTAAAATTTTCGGCGCAACAAAAATTGTCCCTACTTTTTAAACCCTATTAATGATTTTTTATATTACATATTTGTTGTACCTTGTGGCTCTACCCGCCATTTTCATTGTAGAGTAAAGTCTCCTTTTTAACAATCCACATCCTCTAGATTCATTTTACGACACGCTTAAAATATAATTTGCTCCTAATATTCTTCGGTAAAAAATAAAATACTCTTGTACCTCGCTAAATGATCAAATGTTTTTATTGTTCTGTTTCTTAGATGTGACCACGTAATACACAATAAAACTAGTTTTATAATAGTCATATAATGCTGTGTAAAATAGTTGCATAAGAGTTGTATACCCTTTTTATAGAACTTCTATACTACTAAACGGTTGTATAAAAATGGGCCTTTTTTGGTTGTAAAGTATCATATTACGGTCATATAGCACGTTATATGAATTGAGGTATCCTATAAAAATTATCACATAGCTGTATATACAACCTTTATAAAATAAAATTTGCTACTTGGGGTATATTACATTTTTTCTTTGTTGTTCAGTTTTCATTGCTTTAGTGTGTGATAAAATGGATCTAAGTGTATTTTGTGTTTTGAAAGATGTTCGTATGTTATATTGTTTTCCTATCCTTCTTATTTTTTCCGAAACGCCTCGTATGTATGGAACTGTAAGTTGTATATATTGTGTATTGTTATCATTGTGTGTATTCTGTCTATGATTTGGGGTTTGTATTTCGTTTAATGTTTTGTCGATAAAATATGGTGGATAGTCGTTTTTTATTAATGTAATTTTTATGTGGTTATGATATCTCTGTTTAGTAAATTGTCGTCTGAACATATTATTTTTGCTCTATCATATAAATACAACCAACACTTTTTTTACACGTATGCTGCGATTAGATGCGGAATTTAAATATCTGTCTGTATTTGTGGGTTTTCTGTAAACATTAATTAAAACTAAAATTAGTTTATTTTGAAACTTTGACACTAAAACATCAAGAAATGAAGAACTAAATTATCAAAACATAAAATTAATTCATTACTACCATTCAAAAGATACAGCAAACATCAAAATACACATCAGAATCACGTCAGTCATGTAATGGCTCCGAATATGCTGTCATTTTTTATGATGGACAGGCCATGAAGATGTGTCACGCCGCACCAGATTGTTCCTAACTCAATCTATCACGTTGTCGAAACAGATTTTTTGGTGCAGCAATGTTTAATCTGGTTAAAAAGGCCCTTTATTGGCTATTAAAGGCTACTCTGGCGTCATTAATAATCTCTGATGGCTGGCATATTACGATTAGGTCGACAGAAAATTTGACTTGGAGAAAGATAAAAAAAGGGGGAAAATGGAGAAGATTGGTGGAGAAACAATGAAAATTTTGATCGGAATGACAGTGTGGAAAAGTGTCTCGTTATTTAGAGCGTAATGGATTTATTAGGTGCTGAGTTAAAACACCAGAGACAAATTTCAGGATTTTTTTTTGAGAATCAGATATCGATTACAGAGTTATTTTTAGATTCTTTTTTAAAATTTATATTTTTGAAATGAAGATTTCAAACAACAACAACAAACAACAACGATAAAATTAAAATAATGTGCACTCCCCCGGAAAATCATAACAATGCTGTAAAAATCAGAGAAGAACTATTGGAATATGTAGCGAAATTCAATTACCTCGGCAGTTTGATTTCGGAAAAGGCCATTATCGACTCTGAAATTCAATACGGAATTAGCAGCGCCTCAAGAGCATTCTGGGAATTAAAAGACAGGGTTTTCTACAATCATCACTTGAGCACAAAAACGAAACTTGCAGTGTACCGAGGAATAATAACTCTCACATGTTATATGGAAACGAAACGTGGGTGCCATACCACCGACACATAAATGCATTATACAAGTTGCAACAGAGACACCTTAGACAACCGTTAAGAATCAAATGGCTCCACCATGTCTCAAACGTATCAGTCCTTCAAAAATCTTATTTGAAAAAGTCATGATTACTAAATCGCGCTTAAGTTGGACTGGACACGTATGTATGCACGATGCATGAAAACCGCCTACTGAAATATCTTCTTTACGGTGACCTTGTAGACGGTAAGAGGAAACTGGGTGAACAACTCAAAAGGTACACGGATACAAGGATATTTTCCATGGAAATTTAAACGAGATAAGCATGCAGAATCAGTAGGAGGAAGCAGTTGCCGCGTCCTTTTCTAATTTGAAGTTCAATAAAACACAAAGTTTACTTAATCTGGATGAGTTGCATAGAGGCCACTAGCTTTTAATTTTAACAGCCGGGTGGTCGGGGTTCAAGATCTTAATAAAAGGGCGCCACGAGATTATACTCTATGAACTCGGCATAAAAGATGTTACTATTAAGTAGACTTCAACACTAACCTCGAACTGTTGAGTGCAACTAACATGAACTTCAAATCTTACTATAATTATTTGAACTTAAGTGACTCTAACTTAACTATGAGACCAGACTGCAAATAATGCTACTAAAAATATTTAAGAAATTTATTGAAATATCAAAAAGGTTAGATGTATAAAGAAAATGATGAAATATATATGAAATGAAGTAAAGTTTAAATCGATAAGAATAAATGAAAAATGAAAATGGTCTAAGCTATACTAAAACTAAGACGTCATCCCCCTTAACTTAAACTAAGTATTCTCTAAGGGCGGAATACAAATAGCAAATCTAAACCTAACTAATATCTAAACAGTTTTAAGCTTGATTTTCATGCATCCGTTATACGTTGGTACGTTGGTCCGACGGTGCTCTGATTCGTCATAGCGTTTTCGCGCCACTTTTTATCCGTAAATATTTTACTTCAGCCCGTCAACGGACCTGTTCATACGATAATGGACGTTTTGACACTTTTTTGACAAATTTAATCAATAAATAAAACAATAATAAAAATATAAGTAAAATAGCAAAATCGTTATGGAAACGAAAATATAAAATAACACCAACGTATATCCGATAAACGGAGGCATGAAAATGCAATAAATTTAAAAACTGCGTTATTTTCTAACCAATCAAAGTCTTTAAGTTCTACCAATAAAATTAATATCGTATCAACGTATCGTCGGACAACGGATGCATAAAAATCAAGCTTTAATCTTTTCGATGTGACATACTTGAAAACTTCCTCCGGCTGAGCTACAGCGTATAACAATGTGTGGGTGGCTACGACGGTGTACAGCAGCTCGATACGATGTCACTGGAGCCCTTGGATGTCAGCAGAGGTACAGGTGCAAGGTAGGTGTTGAGATTTCAAACGGTGAACATAAAAAACCCTCAACGAGGGTTTATGATGTCCAACCTCTACACGGATAACAGGAACGGATGGAATTCTGGACTGTTCTGTGCTACGGTCTGGATCGGTCTTCTTGCTATTGGAACTCTCGGGGACTTCTTGGGCACGTGCAATCGGAATATCGGTCGGTCGGAAAAAATAGGCTGTTTAATCCCTTACGGAAATTGGTCGGCGGTCCATCCAAATCAACAAAATACAACCACGTCTCTGACCAAATATGTTCGGGAAGACTTAGTCCTTCATTACGAAGACCTGCTAATCACCAACAGGGAATGCTTCACGAAACGGCAATCAGTTCTTCAAGACGACATTCGGACGGTGGATACACAAGAAGTGATGCAAAGATTCGATTTCCTTCACAAAATCAGATTTCAACCGGAAATCTCCCTCCAGGATATAGATAGAGAACTATATATCTTGACTAGTCTAACTCACAAAAAGGCATAAATAAAAAAACGATGTTCTAGAATATTTTCACAGCCATATTCCATATCCGGTCAATGAACGAACTTAACTCAGAAATTCCCACAATTAAATGAACGAATTGCACACTGCGATCCACATAAAAAATAAACGATTTAACTACGAAATTTTATCTGATAATTATAAAATTTCAATAACCAAAACAAAGGATAAATAAATCCAAAAACATCTGATTTGATCTGACAGTGACAAGTGACGGACAGGTGACGGTACCAACAGGTGACGGTACCAAAGATAAAGAGAGCTCGACAAAAAGCCTACTACTGCTGGTGTGCCCGGTCCAGTTCAATGTTCTGTAACCGGTGTATATCGGGTTGCATAATCGTAAAATTTTAAATAAAATAATATTTAACAATAAAATTATAGTAAATATGATGCATAAATAAGAGTTATTTGCGATAATTTATGAGCTAGCACACAGAGGTCGTAGCGAGGAAATTTGACTGTTACACAGTGCACAATAGAACGGAATGGAGAAGAATTGTAAACTCAGTTAACAACGACAACCAAAAAGTAAAGAAGCAACAAAGTAATGAGATTTTTGAATGTCCGGAGTGCCGAAGAGAGATAACATCACGTATTGGGCTTTTCCGTCACAGAAAAGCTCATGAAAGAAAATGCATTGCGTAACTATCTTCTGAAGAGTGTCAAATACTCGTCAGCGAGTAATATAGCAGTAAGTACGTAAGCAAGTTGAAAGACTTATTTAAGAGTCCATTTCACTAAAAATATCACTATACCATATCCGTATTGTAGCACATTTGTAGACAACTTATTTATTTTCAAGATTTTGATCAAACATCAACAAAATATTCCTTATGTTTGGACTAAATCGTCTCGAAAATAAAGACATAATTTAAAATTCCGTTGCAATACTTGAAGTTTTGGAAATAGATTGAAGTTTTGTGATTACAGTGATATATAATTCATATGGTTTTATAACAAATTGCTCGTTATTTTATGTCAAATGCTGAAGCTCTGCAAACCTTAATCAAGCCTTAATCAAAGCACGTGTGTTTGAAATTTAGGGTGTTGTTGAACACGACAGGATCGGGCTAAGCCTTAGGCAGATTTCTGAAATATAATATATATTTCCTTCGGCCACACAGCCGCTTTACCGGACCCCTGAGAGCGACCGGAACAGTACAGCGTAATAATAGACTCTTAACATCTACTATACATATAAAAGTACCTCAAAAAAAAACATTTTGAAGGTTCAATTATGCAATGCTTCTAAAAATATCGATACAGCCCCGCTCAATTCGAAGGCTGAAGCTTTTGCCGGTCCCAAAACTCTATTTTTCCCCGGGAAATTTCCTATTAGCAATAAAATCGTAAAGGTTTTCCGTCGGGAGAGGCGTCCGAGCTTAAATAAACGTCTTAGAATTTTCCTCTTCCCTTTTCCACACACCCACACTAACACACGCGCTTCTTTTTTTGCCTACAATTCGTCTCAGCCAGGACCCTGGCAACAGGCTGGTATGTTACATCCCCTCACATCTAATTTCATAGCAAAAAAAAATACAGAAAAAATATATTTTTTTTGATAAGAATACTTTAAAAATGAAAATCAAGTTTCTATATCCACACTTTTATTCTGCAGATAAACAAGGTTGTTCACATACGACACGGAGTATTGTAGCTAAACGATTAGATTTTTGCAATTTGTAAGTTTTGGGTTCGTTGAAGGACTATTAGAGCTGTAATTTAAATATATTTTTACAAGATACAGAGTATTCCAAATAAATAAAAAATATCAAAGTTGTATTTTTTTAAATGGAATATCCTGTATGTTGTTACATTTTTTGTTACTACGATTAAAATAAAGGTAAATTTGATTAAGGTTTACCGCATTTTAATCTTACCGTTTTTGAAATATTTAGGTTTTTGATAAAATACAGTAATAAATTTAATACTTCATTTCTCTAGACGTATTTAAGTTTTTAAAACTAAATATTTTACTGAAGTATTTCTATTTACTAAATTTTGTGTTGCAATAATAAAAATTGTTCTACCTTATACAGAGTATCTAAAAATTTATTTCAAATAATTACTAGATTTAAACGGCAATAACTTGTTTAATTTAAATGGAACACCCTGTATATTTCATGATAATCAGATGCACAATTTAATTGTCTATTAAATTGTGTTATACCATTTTTTTACTTATCTCTTCAAGTTCTCGTAGAAACTGCGATTTGTTATAATTTAGACCTCATTTATCAATATACCCGTGGAATATTGACATTTTAGTAAAGATGTAACAAATTTTTAAAGAGTACAGATACTAATATTGTCGATATAGTTCGTTTATTTCATTAAAAAAAACTGTTTAAATATTTGTTAAAAAGAACCAATTAATATGATTCCAGTATTCAAACTTCATTAATTGACTGTTTGCGTAGATTAATAATAATTGCTCCAAATACCAAAAAACTGAATTTTTATAAGTGTGTTAAATAGTGTGGTAAAAAGTATCACCTTAAAAACTTTATTTCATTTTTTGACGAATGCTTATTTATAACAACAGAGACGTTCATTTTCATAACTTATTATTATATTGATTTCTGATTCAAATCTACACTTGTTTGGAAGAATTTATTCACTAACACAATTAAGTATGTAATTAATTAATATTTGGGCGAAAATAATGGTGGTATATTTAATTAATGATATACTCTTTTATACAGATTTAAATAGTTTTCTTTTTGCATACAAATGGGCTAGTAATATTATCGTTTTTGGGACCTGTACATTTTGTACATTTGTTGCTTTAAAAACAATCTAAAATGTCAATATTCCATGGGTATATTGATAAATAATGAGAGGTCTAAATTATAAGAAAAAAAACTTGAAGGGATAGGTAAGAAATGGTATAATACAATTTGATAAACAATTAACTTGTTCATCTGATTCTCCTAAAATATATAGGGTATTTTATTTAAATTAAACAAGTTATTGCCGTTTAAAAATGTTATTGCCGTTTAAGAAATTATTTAAAATAAATTTTTAGACACTCTGTATGAGGTAGTATTATTTTTATCATTGCAACACAATAACTGATCAACAAATAAACTTCAGTACCTATTAAAAATTTTGATACCCTTGGAAAAATGAAGCTTTAAAGTTTTTACTGCAACTTCACAAAATTGAAAATATTTCAAAAACGGTAAGGTTTAAGTGTGATAAACCTTAATAAAATTTACCTTTATTTTAATCTTAGAAACTAAAAATGTAATAATATATATGGTTTTCCATTTAAAAAAATACAACTTTGATATTTTTTATTTTTTTGGGACACTCTGTGTCTTGTAAAAATATTTTTAAATTTTAGCTCTAATAGTCCAACAAACCTAAAACTTACAATTTGAAAAAATCTGATCGTTTAGTTACAATACTCCGTGTCGTATGTGGTGAACAACCCTGTATATTATTACCTATTCTTCATAACGTCTTCATAAAACATAGTATCGCCAGGAATCACTCTATGTAGGATATATGTATTCTGCTGCCCTACTTTGAGAATTTTGCAGTGTTTTTCTTTTTTGAGTGAATTTATAAACTAAAACGTCCCTAAGTAATTACAACTCCGTATTTGGATGTTTAAATCTTTATCGGCATTTGGAAGCCATCAGCCGAAAACTAGAAAAGGAAATTTCAGTTTAAATTTTGTCGAGATAATCTGGCGGGCTGCTGGCTGCAGCTCGTCCGGATAAGAGCCGGAACGAGGCCCTTAAAACCCCCGAACACACCCTAAAGGGAGCATCTGGCTTTGAAGTTTTGCCATTCGACGAATTTCGTACTTTTACTCGGACGACAAAAGTGACGTGGCGGAACAACTTTTCTAATCTTGGCTTGGCGAATTTTTAGTCCCTAGGATTCGGCTGGTTTAATTCTAAGCATTGTTATGATTATAAATTGAAAAACAAGACGTCTTGACATATATCTCTATTGAAAAACTTAAGGTCTATTTTTGCAGTAGGTTTGTAGGCTCAGACTTAGACAATCGCTGTATTTTTATGAAAACATTTTCAAAGCACCTTTTTACGTAGAATTTAACGATTTAAGTATTTTTTTTTAATTAATAATTTAAGAATTATCAACAGAAAATTTTATTTCTTATATGGGACACCCTGTATATTTTTAATTCATTGAAAAAAAATTAAAATTACCTTTCCAAAAATATAGCATACTTGATATTTTGCTCGATTCCTCTTCGAGATATAGAGTTTTTAAAAATTCGCCCACTTTGAATAAATAGGCTTTGAACGGCGCCGGCTGTGATGCAAAAAAATTCTAGCTGTGAACAGCAACTAAAACGAAAATAATATTTGCAATGAGAGATGCAGAATTTTATAAAAAGCCGGGACCATTTTTGAATATTTCTCGCGGATTCATTAACTCAGTGGGGGTGAAAGATAACCCTCGCATAACCGCTAAGTACTTCTAATTCTTGTCTAGATTATTCGGGCAATTTAAAAATAAGAACCTTTATTCTTCAGCTTAGATAAAAATCCATAGGCGCTAAGCCCGGCGAACTCGACGGCTAACGGTTGGGGTCTTGGTTAGCTATTCAATTGAGCGTCCGGATTGCACAACGACCTTAGCGCGTGGCCGCGGGCAGCCCACTAGGCAAGCAAGACATCGACACTTTGCTGCGCGCCGATCTAACAAAATAAATAATTTTAAAACTGCCGTCATTTCGTTAATAATTATCGTATCGTGCTGACTTTTACATAGAAATACTCATGAGTCTTTAGCGCTTCCGACAAGCCTAAATAACTGGATTATTTTGTATATTTTCGATTTGTTTACATTGCCCGAGCATATTATAACTTTGAGATAAAAATCTCTGTTATAAATTTTAAAACTGAAAAATATGAATACTATCATTTAATTAGTTACACATTTAGTTACAACATATTCAAAATTTAGGTCTATCGGTTTATGCTAGCAGTAATATCGAGTATAAATAAAAAAAAATGGTCAGTACGCTCGCCGTTTTTAGCGCACGTTCAGCTTTGGGTTTAGTTTTAGCGCTATTTTTACAGAAAATAAATTCTGAACTTTGATCAAATGACAAGAACATTATTATTGCCCATCTCTCCTGGTTAAGAGGTATTGTTTTGTTAAACACCGTTCATAAGATAATATCCTCTATAGTTCATTTAAGGTTAAACTCCTATAGAGCCTACTCTGAGAGAGAACCAAGCTGGTTTCCGACCGAACCACTCGTGCATTGACCATATTAACACATTGCGCATTATCATAGAGCAGTCAATAGAATTTAGGTCACCTTTATTCTTATTATTCATAGATTTCGTCAAAGCTTTTGACAGTATCCCCCATGCGATGGTATGGAAAACTCTAAAAGAAAAAGGTGTTCCGGAAAAACTAATTAATATAATCAAGGAACTCTACAGAAACACAGAATGCAATGTGCTGCACAACGGTAGAACCAGCGACAGTTTTAACTTAGGGACAGGAGTAAAGCAGGGTTGCACATTATCGCCGCTTCTATTTAATATCGTGCTCGACAGCGTTTTGACTAAAGCCACAGCAAACATTAGGGGAGTACAATGGACTCTGACATCGCATCTGACGGATCTTGATTATGCTGATGATATCTGTCTCACAACGCAATCCTTCAAAGACATGGAAATGATGCTCAGACGTCTAAAAACAGAAGCAGACAAAATAGGATTAAGCATAACATCGACAAAACAAAGTCAATGCTTATTAACACAAACAACAACACTCCATTCAATGTACGAATCAAACATGTCGAGTTTACTTACCTGGGAAGTATTGTAACATCAAACGGTTGCGCAGACGCGGATATTGTCAGCCGGATCAGGAAGGCACAGCGAGCCTTTGGCCAACTAAAATCAGTTTAGACCTCCCGTCAACTCTCCATACAAACAAAATTAAGAATATTCAATTCCAACGTCATACCAGTTTTATTATATGGCTGCGAGACATGGAGAGTGACAAAAATATCCATCAACCGTCCACAGGTATTTATCAATCGCTGGTGCGGAAAATACTTAAAATCTTTTGGCTAGACACTATACGTAACACCGACCTGCTTCATCTTACAAACCAACAAGAAGTAGGCATTGAAATCCGCAAAAGGAAATGGGGTTGGATAGGTCACACTTTGCGGAAACCTGATAATAATATAGCGAGATCAGCGTTGGAGTGGAATCCCCAAGGAAAAAGAAAGCAAGGAAAGAAGAAAGCCTGCGCAAACATGGAGACGTTCCATACTGGATGAGCTTCAACAAGTAGGGTCAACATGGAAGGAAGCAAAAACAACTGCCAAAAACAGAACCCGATGGAGAGCTTTCACTGAAGCCCTTTGCTCCGCGTAGGAGATATAGGATCCAATATATCTCCTGGTTATAATGTAGTTTTTTTTCAAAATATTGCATTGTTTTAGCTTAAAAAAACTTGAATTATGCGGCTTTTTTGGCTAGAGCTACCGGAGCTGCGTTATTAATAAAGAGATGGCTATGTTCGTCAATCATAGCCACAATAGACTGTAATTTTACCTCGTCACGAGATTTTTTGGAAATATTGCAGCATTTATCCGAATTTCTACTAACTTTTGACCTTTCTTTCCGTCGCATTTCCCTCTTTTTAATAATAAATAATTTAAAAAAACGCACAAATACTACTGGTAGTAAACAATCCATAGCTCCCGCAAAAAAGCCGCATAATTCAAGTTTTTTTTAAGCTAAAACAATGCAATATTGTGAAAAAAAAATACATTATAACCAGAAGATATCGGCAATGATAATGTTCTTGTCATTTGATCAAAGTTCAGAATTTATTTTCTGTAAAAACAGCGCTAAAACTAAAACCAAAGCTGAACGTGCGCTAAAAATGGCGAGCGTTGTATTGACCATTTTTTTATTTATACTCGTTATTACTGCTAGCATAAACCAATAGACCTAAATTTTGAATATGTTGTAACTAAATGTATAACTAATTAAATGATAGTATTCATATCTGTCAGTTTTAAAATTTATAACAGAGATTCTTATCTCAAAGTTATAATATGCTCGGGCAATGTAAACAAATCGAAAATATAAAAAATAATCCAGTTATTTAGGCTTGTCGAAAGCGCTAAAGACTCATGAGTATTTCTGCGCAAAAATCAACACGATACGATAATTATTAACGAAATGACTAGTGTTGGGAAAATTCGAATTAAATAATACGACTAATTCGATAGTAAATTAAAACTAACTAATTCGAATTATCTTTTTCGATATAATCGACATAAAAATTAGTAGTATTTTATATTATATCTGTGGTAACCGAATTACAAATGAACATAAAACATAACCTCTTATGGACGAATACGAATATTAGTAATTAGTATAGTACTATTAGTAGTATTCTTTCGTTCTGAACGAACTGAAAATTTTCACTTAAACTGATTTATAAAGGGAATCGACAAAGAAAGGAACGATCCGATATAGAAAAATCCAGAAATCATTGTTATTTCCTATACCACGTAGGAATAAATCAGTTTAAGTGAAAATTTTCATTTCGTTCAGAACGAAAGAATACTATGTGGAATACTACTATTATTTGGTTCATTTCCATCTCACCCAAATTTCACCGAACATCTGCCGAATACTAAAATTAATTTTCTTCTTTTATCTAAATAATTATTGATTGCAACTGATAAATAAAAAGAAATACGAACCGCACGTAAACAAGGACATACTTATATCGTTTTAGAAGAAGCTTTTATTTTAGATATGAGCTTTTCAATAGGAATTGAAACAATCATAAACTCGGCACTTTTAAATTTAAAACTTTAAATTATGGTGTAATTTATTACACGGCTTCGGCACAGTTAATAGAATACATTGAACAAAGAATTATTTTTTTATTTTTTATTCAGTGATAGAATATAGGTATGGCAATGGTTCAGATTTGTTTAAAATAGCCCCTAGACGAGCACTAGCTGGGACGAATTTATTGTTAGGTTAAATTTATAATACTACTAAATAATTCGAATTATTAATTCGATTGTGAAATATGAATTATTACTAATTATCCGATGGTGAAAATAATTCGATTATTCCCATCACTAGAAATGACGGCAGGTTTAAAATTATTTATTTTGTTAAATCGGCGCGCAACAACGCGTCGCTGTCTCGTCTGCCTACTGGGCAGCCCGCGGCCACGCGCTAAGGACGTTGTTCAATCCGGCCGCTCAATTATTCTCGAAATTGGCTGCAAAAATTTGCTGATCACTTCAGCGTTCTTGCTGGAAAAATATGTTTTCGAGTTCCATTACGGACAGACCATCAAGGGGTCCAAAGCCTACTAGTTAAAAGTGGCTAACTTTTAGAAATTCTGTATTTCGAAGAAGACTATAACAAAATATCAAGTGTGCTATATTTTTGGAAAGGTAATTTTAAGTTCTTTTCAGTTAAATAAAAATATACCGGGTGTCCCTAATAAGAAATATTTTTTTCTGTTGATAACTCTTAAATTATTAATTTAAAAAAAATTATACTTAAACTATTAAATTCTATGTAAAAAGATGCTTTGGAAATGTTTTCATAAAAATACAAAATTTTCCATAGCAAAAAAGTTATAGCGATATATGGTTTTCACCATCATGTTTTTGATAAAAATTGAGCTCCAGACACTGATATTAGTTTTCGTCTATCTCCTATAGAAAAAGATGTTTCCCTTTAAAAGCGTTCAATTTGACCCACCCTGTACAAATGAATGAAGGTTTATATGAAGTCACATCATTTTTGAAGGAAAATAATAAAAAAAATTAAGTGCAGAATCTTTTAGAAAGGTTTTATTAAAGCACAAAAATCTAGATAGAGTTCTTATGCCATCCTAACGCTCTAACAGCGCCCACACCTTCATTGTAGAAAAATATGAGAAAATTTTAAGTGCAAAATCTTTCATGAATATTTGAGGAAACTTTATTTCTTTCTTTTTCTATCTTCCCTCTTCTCATTTTTTATGCCTCCCTCTCGCCCATCTGAATAATTGAAAAGACTTGTCGATGGTTTTGCTTCAGTGGTTCCACTCATTTTGAAGATCCGGAATGAAAATTAGCTAAAATATTTAATAGGTTTTTATTAAATGACTGAACACGCCTCAAATGTTACATTAAACAGATTAAAAATGTAGGACGTCTGTTGAAATACATATTTCGTTTTCAAATCCAATGCTTTTTAGCTTTTAAAAATTAATGATCATGTGGTATCAAAAAGCAGTTTGCATAGTAGATGGTTTTTGGTTTGTTTAATTTACTGTAGAGGGTGAGTCCTAAATAAGTACAAATATTTTTAAGGGTGGTATATTTTGTTCCCAAAAACACGTCTATAAAATTTTCGTTGCGAAAAAAAATATTAAAAATTTGGTATTTTTTAGTTGATTATTTTTTTAGTTAATTATTTTTTTCTTGATATTATGGCAGCATAGGTAGTAGATTAAGTTTATAAAAAAGAAAGTCCAGAAAAAATCCAGTGGTGGTTCTCAAAATATGAGCAAAAAATCATAATTTTTTAAAATTTTCAAAGTAAAATAACTCGATTATTTTAGACTTACATATTTGAAATACAATAAATATTATTAAATACTGAATATATTTGCACTTATTTAAGACTCACCTTGTATTAAAAAAAACGTTAAAAAATATGAATTTAGATTATTTGTCTTGCAATCAAATGATAAAAGATGCTGCGAAGACTATCAAAATATTGATCAATAATACTTTGACGTTTAAACTATTACTTCAAAAGCAACTTTTTTCCAAAGCCTACCATTACTTCACTGAGATGTCGCGTCGTTTCTTAGTCACTGTCATTGGCTTCTTAATTGTTAGATATTAATCAAAGACATTATAAAGATAGACCGAACATCTCATTCATAAGTACTCGTTGGTAGTGTATCAAACATTCCAATGTGTCAAACAAGGACAGAAGAGACAGAGAAGTCTAAAATTTCCGACCCCGGCAACTAGGCGCATTTGGATTGTTCTAATGGCCAGTGGCGTATCGTTTTTTGGAACGAATTTAATTAGTAAAGTAAAAGTAAAGTAATTAGTAAAATGTTTACTCCATATTAATATACTACATTAACACTTTTTCGTCAGATGAGTTTTGTTAAAAGGTCTAATATAATAATACAATTAATATCCCACATATACTTATGTTGAAACGTTAGTAGTTTTCGAAAATCGCCCCAACGTCGATTTTCGATTTAAACTTTCAGTTACTTCTATATAAACTTTCAGTTACTTTTGAATATTTACAGGGTGACTCAGGCTTCCGAAACAGTTCTATATTAGGTTTGTGGTTGGTGACTTTTCTTTCAATTTTTTTTTCAGAATATGGAGGCATTTAGGCACATTTTAGACATTTTTGTAAACATAGGTGGCCGGAACATATTTTCAAACCAAAATTGTAGATTTGCCATTAAATTTCCATTCCAGAAATACCTAGGGTTGCCACTTGTCCTTTTTTGAAAAGGACAGTCCTTTTTTTGGAATAACTTGTCCTTTTGACATTTATTGACTTAAAAAATCATTTTTATTTACGTATTTTCCCTGAGAAAATTACCTACAGCAAACAGAAATATTCTTTTCGCCCAAATTTAATTAGGAATGTTATAAAACTTAACTTATAAATAAATTTTTCTTGTTTAGAATAGGAAACATTATTTAGAACTTCCCGTTTAATCTCAAATGATCGTTTAGGTTTTAGTTTTACCTTTTTTTTTATCTTAAAAGAACTTTTCAAAATTAGTACCTAATTAGTAACGATTTAGTTAGTTCGCAATCGATAGCTTCCTGTGAAGTACTGTGTAATAGTTGTTTAATCTTGTATTATTAATAACTTCCTATACCTAAAATCAATATTTAATGAGAAAATTGTGTTTGTTTTTGAAAATATAAGACAATATTTGACTTTCGGTCTTCTTCTTGTATTATTATGATGGCTCTGATACGAGGCAATTGCCTTTTAGTCTCGCAATAGAAGGCATTTATCATTAAAAGTATAAAATCTGTGTGCTACAGTATGGGATTTCTGTTGCAGAATAATGAATACCTATTACGTTTATTTACAAATCCATTACTTTTAAAGGTAGCTTCATCAGATAATCAAATTTTAGTTAAATGTCCTAATCTTCATGAACTGTATTAAGCATATGTATTGCGGTTTGAATCACCCTGTATGTTGACAAAAATATTTTGAAAATGTGCGTTACAATGGCCCCCATCTTATGTAAAAAATTGAAATAAAAATCACAAACCAAAAACGTAATAGGTAAAAAGCTTTTTTGGAGGCCTGGGTCGCTCTCTATATAGATATGTATAAAACTAGTAGCCTAAGAATTATTTACAGTTCGTCCCATTCTAAAAAAAGTTAAACACACCGTACAAATAACTCTAGGAAGATGTATTTGTACGGTGGTAAAAAATTGTCTAAACAAGGCCGAACGGGCAGATATAATAAAGCATAAAATGTAAAAAAGGTCGGTTCAACCTTTGTTTATTTGTTGAGCAAAATTCCTTTCGAATATCGTATATAATGACCAAAATAGGACGCAATTTTAAGAAAAAAATGTCACTTTCTGGCTTATAATAAAATTTCAAATGTAACGTTTATATATAAAATTTGTTATGATCTACAACAGTTAGGTAGTAATTGAGACGAATTATAATTCAATTACCGGCTACTACGTTCTTGTTTTAATAGATCAAAATTCAACAAATATAATTAGAAATGATTTTAATTGTGAGAGGCTCCCTTGTGGGACGCCTATGTACGATTACGGCGCGGCGGAAACAATACCTACCTGTGAAAAGACAAATTCGGGTAATTTGAGCTTATTTGCCTACACATTTGACACTGTCGTACCATGTTGAAAATTCGCAGATTCAAATGTACATTAAACAAAAACAAAAACTACTGAAAAACACTGAAAAGTTCACTTCGGACTTGATTCCGACTTCAAACACACCGTAAGCAAAACGTAATACGCTATAACGGACCTTGGGCCGTCGCGAGGGGTGGTGGGACGGACGGCTCATTTCATTCTGGAAGACTAGGAGCGACGTTGCCAATAGTTCTAGATGTTTCAGCACATTAAACAGTAAACATGTCCTTTAATAGTAACGCATATATCCTCTGGTTAATAACATATTATTACGCATGCTTCTTTAAAAATAAACTATTCATTTAATAAGAAATTGAGATTTATTGATATCCGGTGAAGGTTTTAAAGTCACCTCTTCTGTAAATCAAACTAAGTAGATAGGCGCAAATTTGATATGTGGCAATGTCGCCTTCTCTATTTCAGTTGGTTTTTACAGTACGTAGTCAACCTCCGAATGTTTGATCGGGTTAAAATGCATAATGTGATATCTGTTCTTCCTAAATCTATGATATTAATACACCTGGTATTATGGTATTCTGGTATATTATCGATATTAGAATAAATTAATGGTCCTATTCAAGAGGGCTACTGATACCGTGTTATAAAAATAAGATAGGTAAGGGCTTCCTTTTTCGTATTTATTATATTGTATTTAATATCTTTGGTTGTGTCTTTGGTATGAAAAAAGATATCAAGATACGGTTTTCGCTTTTTAAGCTTTTATTTCTCTTTACTATCAGCTAAAATTACATATATTATTGCATTTTTTTTTAAAAACACGCATTGTTTATTAAATTGCATGACAGCGTCTTCTAGCGTCTAAAGTTAAACGCTTATTATTATTATTATTTATATGAGTAAGGAATGCTTTTTTAAAATAGTCCTAGTTCAGAGATATTAACATTTAAATAAAAACAGATCTAACCTTCGCCCTCCACTTTATTTATCAGGTAGGGCAAAATTGTTTAAACAAAAAAATCCAAAATTTGTTTGTGGTATGACGTCATTATTTATATATTTGATATCAATTAAACTTTTAGTTACGTAATTGAGGACGCGATTTTTAAATTCATTGTTGCCAACCATTGCAACCATGGACGTATTCGTCGCTGGGTTGACTAACTGGAATTTAAATATCGCGCTGGGGATTCAGGTGGTAGCTTGTCTGTAAAAAATGTCAAGTTGTTACATTTATTTATTTCCTGACATTGTCATTTTTTTACCCTTTAGTTTTGTATAACGAGTTTTTGGTTTAAATAAATAGTGTTGTGATGCTTTAAGCTTAAACATGTTTACTGGCAGACCTGAAACATTGTTCTTTTTAGAACCTTTTTTTATTGTAAAGTGTACAAGATAGCTTATTAGCCGTAAAAAACTCATCGCAGTTTTATTAGTAGTGATCCTTTATGTCCCTTAAGTGCTGTTAAAAAGGTGAGCTTTGTTGAGGTAAATAATAACTGTTTATATATTTATAATTAATTAATTTTTGTTTCCTAAAATATTTTGATTAAAAGAAAATACGTAAAAGTGGGCAGTGCTGTGCCGGTCAAGCTTAATCACGCGACTAAAAGTTTATTTGATTATTTGATCTCTTATCTAGGCCAAATTTTGTATAAATTAGCAGTTGCGCCCTCTATCAGGCATTTAGCGTAAACTTAAAAATAATTTTCAGAAATTGCAGAGCTTTATTTTCTATGCCTAATTTGTTCAACATCTCTAGGCATTCATTCGAATTGATGGTTACTGAGTTGAGATTTTAATGCTGCTTGACTCTCAGATAAGCGGAGTACTTACTGATACCGTTCTATAAAAATAAAGCAGTTAAGGGCTTATTTTTTCCTATTTATTATGTTTTTGCTAATGACGTTTTTAGTCATAAATATCTTTTACCTCAGGCGAGAGCTATTCTTAATGGAACATCTTGTACAGACTTTTCAACTTTCAACTCTTTCGCCCTTTCGGAATTTGAGATTCGAGAAAACCCCTCCTTATCGAACCTCTACACCCCACAGTCAATCTGTTTGACAAAAATCAGCTTTAAACGTCAAGCAGTTTAAGCAGAATCGTGATTACTCAATGGTCATATTTTATGAAACACTCAATGGTCACATTTTATAAAAACACATTTTTAAAAAATTTTAAAATATGTAAAACAACAAAATAAAATATACGTGTTTAAGAGTTTTTCCGAAAAACTCACCGGTTTCAAAATAAAAAATATTCTAATATTTGAGGGGTGGTTAACCCCCTTAGAATTCGAGTTTCGAAAAATCCCTTCTTATCGAACCTCTACACCCTAAAGTCAATTCGTTTTCCAAAAATCAGCTTTTTAAGTCAAGCGCTTGTACAGGGTGGCGCCTCTCATACGCCGCGGAAGCTCCGAGGAGAATGATAGTTTATATCGAAATGAAATTTTCGCAACATATGTAGGTTAACTGAAAGCATTTTATAAAAATATATAGAATTATACAGGGTGTCCACAAAAAAAGTTATACATCAAAGTGGTGTTTTTTCTAATGGAACACCCTATATATTAATTGATTTTCGGATTCCAGGAAAAAAATAAAAGTGAGTTTTATTAAAGAAGCATATACCTAAAATCTAAGGATTTTGACATATTTCACATTTTGTGAAAATAAAGAATAAATTTTAAGTTTCCATAACGGGAAGGTCTGAAGCCTATGAGTTGAACTTATACTTGAGCTATTGAGTTTCCATAACAGCTACCTAAATTTTAGTTGACCTTATATAGCCTGATATTTAATTACAGTAACCATAGTATGTTAAACCAAATTGAAATTTGACCCGAAAAGTTATACAGGGTGAGACAAAATTAATATGGAACCTTAGTCACTTTTAAAAGCAAGTTACTCCTTTATTTTAAATGGAACACCAAGTATATTATTCCGGTGTTCAATGGGGAATTTATATATCTTTAAAACATTATTAAGGTTAGGACCTCTCAGACAAAGATTTTCCTAAATATTTTAATTTTTATGATTTTACGTCAGTAGTCAGTGTGGCTGTGATATACTTTTTGTTAATTTAACAAAAATTAGAGAGTAGAATAAAATACCCAACGGTAATAAAAAGATACACGTTTCAAACATACTTTAATTATTACACAATTAAAACTAGATATAAACCTATAATTATGTGACAAAGATTAGCTAGATGAAATCAAATGCTGAAAATGCTTCCTTTCCTGTTAACTGCATAAAATGATTGTCTTTTCAAAAGAGTCTTTTCATTTTAAAAGGCAGCATTTAAGTATTCTATTAATTGGTAGTTTTCTATTAATAGAATCATGTCAATTCTCTCTGATGTAGGATAAGTTTGCATTTTCGGCAAATTTCTGAGAAATTTTTTTGTTTTTACTGACACTAAATGATAACTAATTGTTAAAGTTGGACTAATTAGCCAGCTATGTTGAAGTAACGTCAGACATATCACAGCCACCCTAGATTTTATAAAATAATAAAGATCTACTCAGATCAAATCATGTAAATGAAAATATCTAGGAAAATCTTTGTTTTAGGGGTAGGCAACCTTAATAGTATTTTGAAGAGACATGAATTCTCCATTGAATATCGGAATAGGCGACCAATGTTCAATATTAATTTTGTCTCACCCTGTATAACTTTTTGGATCAAGTTTTAATTTGATTTAAAGTACAATAGTTAATTGAACTACATATTAGGCTATACCGGGTAAATTTCATTTTACGTAGCTTTTATTGTAATTTAAAAATTGTTCTTTATTTATAGAAAATGTTAAATATGTCAAAAACCTTACATTTTAGTCATATACTTCTCTTATAAAACTCACCTTTATTTTTTTCCCAGAATCCAAAAATCGATTAATATATAGGGTGTTCCATTACAAAAAACACAACTTTGATATGTAACTTTTTTGGGGAGACCCTGTAGAACTCTCTATATTTTTAAAAAGTGTGCTCTGAATTAACCTACATATGCTCACAAAATTTCATTCCAATACAAACTGTCGTTCTCCTTGGAGCCTCCGCGGCGTTTGAGAGGCGCCACCCTGTATACATTTTTAAAAAATCTTAAAATATGTAAAAAACAAAATAAAATATACGTGTTTAAACGTTTTTTCGGAAACTTGACCGTTTTTTAAATACAAAACATTGTAATATTTGAGGGGTGGTTTCTCCTCCTTGGAACTGGAATTTCGAAAAATCTTTTCTTATCGAGCCTCTACAGCCTAGAATCAACCTCTATGCCAAAATTGAGCTTCTTACGTTGAGTGGTTTGAGCAGGATCGTGATTAATCAGTGAGTCACTTTAGGATTTTATATATTAGTATAGATTACTCAAAAATATTTTAATTAAAAAATACATTTAACATTTTTAATGCAGCTGCAAATTTTAAGTACATTTTTCCCACAGAACAAAGAAATTCCTAAACATCAATAGCAGATTTAAGTGGCATCAGGCAGCTAGAAAAACTGCTCGAAAGTTTTATTTCTATCCGGATAATTAAATTACTAGCAGTTAAATTGTTTTGGATTTGAAATTGCTTCGAAATCGAGTGCACCGGATTTTCTTTGGCTTCTCGCTCTTTTTCTAGTCGATTCATTCTTTTATCTTCCAAATGGAAACAAAGAAAAACACTTTTCTATAAAAGCTTTTATTTTTGAACTTCGTCATATATTTATTTCTACTTTTAGAACGTGTTTAGAGCTATACAATTTGTTGTTTTAGCAAAATAAAATAAGTCAGAAGATAATTTAGAGAGAGAAATAATTTTGTCTGAATATTATTCTTGATGTAAGTAATAATACAATAAAGCCGGGCTCAGACGACTCGTGTACTTGGCAAATTTTTGTTATTGGTATATACCGATGTATATACAGGGTAGCGCTAAAGCTTAGTGTTTAGTTAACTGAAAGCATTTGATAAAAATATATAGAATTATATAATGTGTCCCCCAAAACAGTTACACTTCAAAGTTGTGTTTTTTCTAATGGAACACCCTCTATATTGGTTGCTTTTCGGATTCTAAAAAAAATAAAGGTGAGTTTTATTAAAGAATCATATACCTAAAATTTAAGCATTTTGACATATTTCACATTTTGTGAAAATGAACAGCTACCTAAATTTTACTTGACCTTGTATAGCTTGATATTTAATTACCGTAACCATTGTATGTTAAACCAAATTGAAATTTGACCCGAAAAGTTATACAGGGTGTGACAAAATTAATATGGAACATTAGTCACTTTTAAAAGCAAGTTACTCCTTTATTTTTTGAAAAAAATCCGCACACTGCATTCACCAACTAATAGAAAAATATCAATTCTCTCTGATGTAGGATAAGTTTGCATTTTCGGCAAATTTCCGAGAAATCTTTTTTGTTTTAACTGACACAAAATGATAACTAATTGTTAAAGTTGGACTAATTAGACAGCGACCTTGAAGTAACGTCAGACATATCACAGCCACCCAGATTTTATCAAATAATAAAGATCTACTCAGATCAAATCATGTAAATGAAAATATCTAGGAAAATCTTTGTTTGAGGGGTACGCAACCTTAATAGTATTTTGAAGAAACATGAATTCTCCATTGAATATCGGAATAATATACTGGGTGTTCCATTTAAAATAACAGTAACATGCTTTTAAAGGTGACCAGTGTTCAATATTAATTTTGTCTCACCTTGTATAACTTTTTGGATCAAGTTTTAATTTGATTTAAAGTACAATAGTTAATTTAACTATATATTAGGCTATATCGGGTAAATTCCAATTTAGGTAGCTTTTATTGTAATTTAAAAATTATTCTTTATTTCTAGAAAATATTAAATATGTCAAAAACCTTACATTTTAAGTTTGATTTTCATGAATCCGTTATACGTTAGTACATTGGTCCGACGGTGTTCTGATTGGTCATAGCGTTTTCGCGCCATTTTTCATCCGTAAATATTTTACTTCAGTCCGTCAACGGACCCGTTCATACGATAACGGACGTTTTGACACTTTTTTTGACAAATTTAATCTAACCTTAATAAAAATATAAGTAAAATAGCAAAATCGTTATGGAAATGAAAATATAAAAAAACACCAACGTATATCCGATAAATATCTACCAGTAAAATTAATATCGTATCAACGTATCGTCGGACAACGGATGCATGAAAATCAAGCTTTAGTCATATGCTTCTCTTATAAAACTTATAGCGTTTTTTTTAAACGTTACCACTGCGAACGGCAGCTTTTCGTTGGTAGAGCAGTCGTGGATAAGGTATTTCACTGGAAAGAAACTAACTAACAATAATAAATCAAAAATACAAATATTGGGCGCCAGACATGAACAGAATAAGAAAACACAGTTGTTTATTACTTAAAACTAGTGACTATATTCATTCATGATGTATTCTAATGGTATATAGCATTGTACAATTTTAGTAATTATTATAGTGGTTGTATGTCGAGTAAAGCTATGGATGTAAATAATATTAAATATGTTCTATGAAAAGACTATGGAAAAATACAATGCGTGTAAAGTTATAGAAAATATATGAAAGGTAGCATTACTTTATTAAATTTGTTAAATTTTATGCGATGTTAAATCTGAGATGTTGCAACCCGTAGATTCTAGAATCCATGTTTTGTTATGCATCTGTTAAAATAGCGCAATAATAATATCTATGAAAGTAATACTATTACAAGACGTAATGTAATGAAACCTAAGATCTAAATCATATTTTAAATACTAAATCGACATGAATGTTCTTAACGATCTAACCACTAAACAGAGTCTGTACGATATTATTTAAGATGTACGTTATTATATTAAGACTGAAAATGTTCTAAATGTAAATGTAAAATGTAAAACTAGAACTTAAATCTACATTTAACTGTTCTTTATGCAATCTTGCTTCAAACAGTAACAGCGTGAGGTGGGCCCGCATCTCTGTACTGTCTCTCGGCTATCCTGTTGGCTAATACAACAAAAGAGGCACCATGAATCAATACAGTCATACACTTATACACTGACTAGGCTTAGAAGTAGGAACAAAGCAGCATGGGGCTTACGCTACATCCATACTGTGGCAATATGGGGACACTACCCGTACCTTGGAACACTACTAGGACCTTGGATAATGCCCGTACCTTGGATACTGTCCGTACCTTGGACAATGTCCGTAACTTGGACCCTAAAAATATGAAACTCGGGTTTAAAACCTACCAAGGTGTAATAAACACAGTAAACCTACTTCGAAATACTTCCGAGGGCTCAATAATAAACAAAGAAACTGTGCTTTCTTCCATGTAACATTCTGGAGGACAAAAGAAAATCAACGTGCCAGCAAACACCAAATACGAGTTTTGTTGAGCCAATCCAAAACTCTACCCTAAAAATACTCAGTAATAATAACAAATCTATAAAAGTTAATAACTCGCATCTTTACCTGTAGCTTCGAAATAGCAGCCGATTCAAATTATACAGCAAGATTTAAATAATTGCAATTTCTCTAAGCCGGGACTGTTGAGATGGCCGACCGGCCAAACCCAAAGTGAAGTTAAGCGCGGAGAGCAAAACCTTGGAGCGATGTTGACAGCGCCTCCACAGAGCAGTGAAATGATAACAGGGTTGTCGACTAGAGAACGTAAAAATTACGCCAAGACCTCAAACAAATTATCAGGCCTGAACGATACGGAATCGGGTGACGATACGCCAGACATCATATATCATATATATAAAAAAAACATGTAACGAACTAAAAACGTTACAAACTCACCTTTATTTTTCTCCCAGAATCCGAAAATCAATTAATATATAGGGTGTTTCATTACAAAAAACGCAACTTTCATATGTAACTTTTTTTGGGGACACCCTATAGAACTCTCTATATTTTTAAAAAATGCTCTGAATTAGCCTGCATATGCTCACAAAATTTCATTTCAATACAAACTATCGTTCTCCATGGAGTCTCCGCGGCGTATGAGAGGCGCTACCCTGTACATGATCGAAAAAAAAAACGGCGTCAGCGATGACTATCAAATGAACATCGCTGTCATTTTATATGTAATATTATATGGGGAATGCCATCGATGTTCATTTCCAAGCCAACTGGACACCGTTTTTTTCGATCATACGGTATTTAGAATGTTGTGTGAGTGGTTTACTTGTGTAATTATTTGTCACTTGTCGCGTTCCCATTCTCTGCCATGTCCTTTCTTAGCCATGGCAAGCTCATGGCCAAACAATGGTCAATATTTATATTAAATTCTAAAATCGTTTTAATAAACGAGTTGTGTAATACATTTATTGTGTAAAAAACACTGTATAATGATAAGACCATCGTATAATGGCAGATCCGTCCCTGCTTTATACATTTGTGGATTTGTAGACCAAACTTTGCTTTCAAATCAGTGCTCTATTATGCATTCCGAGATCACAACAGATATGCAAACAAAATAAGCTGTTTACTGTGTTGAGAGTAGATTTGGATATTTTTCGTACTTTACTGAGAATATTTAAATCGGCTTTTAGCAAAATACTGGAACATTTATACAGAGCATTACAAATTATCTCAATTTAAATTCATATTTATTTTGTTACGTAGCGAAACATTTTTTCATCAAGTTTAAAGTCTTATATTTTTGTTATTTTTAGCCCTATTTTCATGAATTTTTTAGCAAACTGTATATAAATCTATCAACTTTAATTCGTAAATCCGGTTTTTTATAAACTTTGGTATTTGGTTTATTATACAGGGTTAATTGAAGGGTTGTTTTTTACGCTAACTTTAAAAAACCCTGTGCAATAATTTTGTGAATGACTTTTCCTAAAACATTTTTTTTTCTGTCAGAACCATGTTTCCTGAGTATTTTGTTTTTTGACTCATATCAACACATGCCTTGGTTAATTTTTAAGAGCGAAATGAACTTCCCCAACAATTCGCAATTTTCAATCATTATTTTATGATGTTATTTTTTAATATCACGAGGTAGCTTTGGTGACTATTGTCGTAATGTCATATCGGCAGTGATTAGATCTCTATATTAAAATTTAAAAAACGCAAAAATGTAACGATACAGGCTTTGTTTTAACAAATATTTGTAACACTCAAAGAAATAAAGATATTAAAAAAAACTCTAATAATTAAGTGTAAAAACAAACAAAAACTTGTCTAAAATACTCTAATACTTTGAATTGCCTCCACCGGCTGCTATAACAGTTTATAGACCTCGGTTCATACTGTTTATGAGGCTACAAATATATATTGTGTCATGTTTTCCCATAATTCCCATTCTTCTTGAAGGATCAAATGAATATTAATAATTTGGGCGATCCTCAACAAGATCAATGACTTTTAAACAATCTTCGACACTAAGAACCATATTCAATCGTACACAACAATAATCACCAAAGCCACCTCGTCATTATAAAGAGTAACATCAAAAAGTAACGAAAATTGAAAAAATTGCAAAATGTTTGTGGCAAGTTTATTTTGCTCTTAATAATTGACCAAGGCATGTGTTGATGAGTCATAAAACAAAATGTTCAGGAGACATGGTTCTGAACGAAAAATAATGTTTTAGGAAAATTTAGTCACGAAATGATTGCACTGAGTGTTTTAAATATGCATAAATAACAACTCTTCGATTAACCCTGTATAATAAGTCAAATACTAAAGTTTATAATAAACTGAGTTTACGAATTAAGGTTGATATATTTATATACAGTTTGCTAAAAAAAATCATGAAAATAGAGATAAAAGTAAAAAATATAACACTTAAAACTTGATGAAAAAATGTTCCGTTACGTTTTTTTGCATCTGAGTGTACACATACTACCTCCAAACAAAACAAATTGTATAATTAAATAAAAAATAACATAAACTCAGCACTACAAATTCGTAAAGTTTTAAATCAAATTCAATGTGTAAAAAAACATATAAAAAAACTGTCAAAATGGGATTTCATGATGTCAATTCCGTCTTCAATGCAAGAATAAATGCATATCATTATACTCTTTCCTAATAATATTTTCATTCAAAGATTAAAACATACGCCACAAAAAAATGTCATTTAAAACAGTTTTTATTTAATTTCCTAGTGGACTTTTTCAATTACCTTAAGAAAAAGACAAAATTTATGAAACTTTTTGTCTGTGTTACAAGCCTTAAATTCCACTTAGACAAATTACATTAGCTTAACCGAAAGTGACAGACTCATTTTCCTTTGGAAGTACGATTATGTAAAATTCAATGGCAACTAGCCATTGTAGTTTTTCGTGGAAAGCTCCGTGCCTCTGGGGCTTTTCTTTAGCGAGCGTTTCCACTTTTCCACAATCTACCGGATCCGGGATAAAGTGGAACAACCACGGAGATTTAGAAAGATTATTTTTTCGCTTTTGCTTAGTAAAAACCGGGCCGGATTCCTTTTCAGAAATTTCTATTTTTTGTCTTTACTCTGTACCTGTATATAAAATGATTTTTTTATGTCATAATTTTGTCACCGGATTGTCTTTACAAGAGAAAAAAACTTTTTTATTATTGACATTTTGAGAAAAATACATTCTTCATAAAAAAAATTCCTTGTTCTAAAATGGTTAATCCCGATTATCCTTTTCCAAATTTCTATACCGTTTTAGAGAATCGAAATATTATACCAGCGTGTACCCGCGACTTCGTTTGCGTCGAATTAATCATTTGTAATGGTGATGACAAAGCAAAGAATTTCCATTAACATACAAACTGGATAAAATTTTCTCACATTTATGTCAGCATGGGAAAAAACAGTATGGCGATATTATTATATAACTTGGTACTATTTGAGGGGTAGTTTCATCTCGTTGGAATTTGACTTTCGAAAAATCCGTTTGCCAAAAATAAGCTTTTTACGTCAAGCAGTTTAACAGCGCTTTCACATGGAGCGGACCGCACGCGCGTAGCGTCCGCGCGGATGTTTTTCAATATAGCTCATCCGGGACGGAGCATACGCGACCCATGTGAAATCGTTCATATAAACTCATGGTACTTGCTCGAAGTCGCGGACGGTTCGTCGCGGACGCTCCGCTCCATCTGAAAACGCTGTAAGCAGAATCGTGGTTAATCAATTACCCAACTTTTTGGAACACCCTGTATGATTTTTTAAAAAATTTCAAAATATGTAAAAAACAAAATAAATTATGCGTATCCAAACGTTTTCCCGAAAGACTAACCGTTTTTTAAATAACAAATATTGTAATATTTGAGGGGCGTTTTCACCCTCTTGGAATTTGAGATTCGAGAAACCCCTCCTTATCGAACCTCTACACCCCACAGTTAATCCGTTTGCCAAAAATCAGCTTTAAACGTCCAGCAGTTTAAGCACAATCGTGATTACTAATTGGTCATATTTTATGAAACACCCTGTATAATTTTTTAAAAAATCTTAAAATATGTAAAACAACCAAATACGTATTTAAGAGTTTTTCCGAAAAACTCTTAAATAACGGGTTTTAAATAAAAAATATTCTAATATTTGAGGGGTGGTTTCACCCCCTTAGAATTTGAGTTTCGAACAATCCCTTCTTATCGAACCTCCACACTCTAAAATCAATCCGTTTTCCAAAAATCAGCTTCTTACGTTGAATGGTTTGAGCAGGATCGTGATTAATCAGTGAGTCAGTCACTTAAGGATTTTATATAGTAGTATAGATACCAACGCCTTTTGATTTCTAGGACTTCTAGGAAAATATTCAACCATATTTTTTTATTTTTGTTAATTTTCTCTAAAACGGTATGGAAATTTGAAAAATTATAAATGGGATTAAACTTTTTAGATCAAGCAAAAAATTTTATGATGAATGTATTTTTCTGAAAATCTCAATAATAAAAAAGTTTTTCCTCTTGTAAAGACAATCCGGTGACATACTGTATAATTGATGTTAATTTTTAACAAGTTTTACGTCAATTTTTAGTAAATGACATCTATAGATTGACCTTGCCAAAATTATCGTCGATTGTCATTCCATAGCCGTCTTTAACGCCGTTTTTTTTTTTCGATCATACTGTATTGTTATAGATATATTGGCAGATATAAACGATTTTTTTGCAAAAAATTAACCAATTACGTAGTAATGCCCTTTCCAATGTTAAATTATCCAAAAGAATAAATGGCAGAAATCTAATTGAAGAAAATTTGCGATTCAGAATAGTAGTTATAAAATTCTAGAAAGTATTAAAAGAAAAATTAAGTGGAGGTCGTTATCTTTCTTACAAACTAAATTGGTAGTTTTCTATCTGAAATATTAGATCATTCTAAAAACAGGTTGAAAGGAATTTATTATCAAATCGATTTTACTTAAGACGGTTATCTTTCTTTTAGAAAAGTTGGAATAGTATAATTTTTAAATATGTATTAAAAACCCCCTTTTATATCTAAAATTTTATTTTTTTGTAAATTCTTTAACTTTTATTTGTTTTGTTTACTTTCTGTCGGTAATAATATCTTTTAATATCTTATAATCTCCTATGCTTCAACCTATCAAAAACTAAAGTTTTGTCATATTAAAGTACTATACAGCATTTTGTACTTAATAACACCACTATTGACGTCGTGAATTTCTGAGGACTTGTTGTAGACAACTCGTTAAAATGGGCTTGTATGTACATCGAAGCTTTATCAAAGAAACTAAGCGCTGCCTATTTTGCGCTAAGTTTCTAAGGAACTTAACTTATCAACCTATAGAATAGCCTATTATGATCTTTTTGAGTCACATCTTCGTTACCCCCTTCCATTCTGGGGTACT
This sequence comes from Sitophilus oryzae, assembly GCF_002938485.1. Lineage (NCBI taxonomy): Eukaryota > Metazoa > Arthropoda > Insecta > Coleoptera > Curculionidae > Sitophilus > Sitophilus oryzae. The sequence continues at coordinate 2,034,098 of NW_022146168.1, forward strand.
TGCTGCGCAACAAAATTTGATCGTATTTTCAAACTTCAAAAGGGACCAGTTCGATATTTATTGGTACTGAACAGTAGACTCACTGCCAGAATTTCTTTAAAAATTTCAAAATACTGACTCTTTCTTCTTTATTCATTTTTGAATCCGTTTGCTTAATCCGCAAGCACATATCTGCTATTCCCGAAAGGCGATCTCACAACTATATCCATTTACAATTTTCCTATTGTAAAATTTTATTGATTCGTCTTTTTTGTGTTCTGCAATGTACATGTACATATGTTCTATTTGTGATTTTAATGACGTAAATTTTTTGAATTGTATGATTTGTATTGTATGATATTTTTTTTATTATTTGTATATTTTTTGTGCTTTTGTTTGTTTTGTAAATGCTTTGTCGATGGAGCTATTTTGACTTTTTGTACAATAAAACGTTATTTAGTTAGTTTTAATTAAACTAATCAATATGTCAATAACAATATCTTTAAAATAAATATAGATGGAATTTAATCAGCTTCCAATATGGTCAAAGACAACAAAATTATCTAAAATTAGAAAATAAATTATGGAAAGCATATAAATGAAGTAAATATCATCATTTAAATATAATTTGTACATCAAACGCCTTAATGCGTTTGAAATGTGGATGTATCGTCGGATGCTGAGGATAAGTTGGACCTCCACAACAACAAACTGTAAAGTTTTAAACAGAATGAAAACTCGTATAATTAAAATCAAAAAGACTTCCTACCTTGGACACATAATGCGGCACTCATGAAAAAATACAGCTCATAATAGAAGGAAAAATCGATGGAAAACGTAGTAGCATAGGTGCTAGCTGCGGCGCGCCGCTGACTCAGGAGAAGGATCGATACGGCCACCGAGTGGGGGTTTAAGATTATTATTTGTAGACCATAGAGAAATATAAAATAAAAGAGTTGTCATTTCCATAGTCAAAAGTAGGCAACACGTTTAACGAGGATCGATTGTAGCCCACCCTTGAGCCCTAACTGAACTAACTGAAATATGACAGACGTTATCGGTAAAATAGGTATCTGCATTGCCTACCACAAAAAAGGCGGGCTGTTTAAATGTGAATATAAAATTTTATGTATTTTTAAAAATATTACGAAATTAAAACTGCAAAAAATATAATGAAAGTTTATTTTTAAAAACGGAATATTTGAAAAGTATAAACTATTGACACTTTTCAAATGCTTACAGTTAAATGCTAAATTAAATTTGATAATATAAAACATATATGCTGAATTAACTTCGAGGGGTAAACTCCTGATGAATTTCTGTACACTAATGCCAAAGTAATGCCAAATAATTTAGTACTAATACCAATAATGCAAATCTTGTACACCACCAAAATACACCAGCGGTTTACCCTTCGATTTACCTATAGTATTATAAAACGTATTTAACAACGCCACTAACAAAGCATATAAGATCGCAGGGTTTGCAATCTATGCTATTATAACAGATAAAGATTTAAATAAGACATCAAAAATTAATTCACCTTTAAGTTGAATTTATAAACTCAGCAGTCAGCAGTTGAAGTTCAGTTGAGGTAGCAAATGTTCAACACTATTAAATGAAGGCGCAAATTTATAGTCAGTTCGTTTTACGTTCACAGAGTTCAGAGATGGGCAATGTCTTTACATATCGAACTTGCTTTGCATGATACCCTTTCCTGGATCGTGTTCAAATCACATCATCGGCTGAACAAAATATTACATGATGATGGCAAAACACAGCACAAAATATAAAGTTCAAATCATAGAGAAATATAAGGTCTCTGGTTCCTCGGGAAATAAAACTTCGTCCATAATTTCTGTACGCACAAACACAAAACAAACAAAGTTTATGCTACACAAAATAATAACAAAATTCCAAAATTCAAAACAAAATTGTAAACAATTGCAAAATACAAATAATTTGCTGTCATGTCACTTGTCATTCTTGTAATGACACGTGACAGGTAGCAGGTGGCGACGCTTTGGAGCCCTAACTGAACTATGCAACATTATGGCCAAGTTAGACAACCTTTCAAACACTCTTTTATTTTAGTTACCTTATGTTGTAGACATTATATTGTCAACTATGACGCGTAGCGCATCTCTCGCGTAACTCTGACGCGTAACACGTGTCCGACGACATCAGAAGTGGTTGAGAACATTTAGTGTTGGTGTTTTGTGAAGTTTTATCTGTTCCAAGTTCAGATACTCAGTTATAAATCCCAATCGCAAAAAAATCATGTTGTGAGTGGTATCTTTAGAAGAATGCTCTACATCGAAGTCTTAATAGTACAAAACACCGGATAATACAGTACACGTCCACAGTACTGTTGTCCACAGTACTTTTGAAATAGAAAAACGACATTACCATAGAAAAACAACACTTGAGGACCGATACTGAAGGCTCCAGTAGACCATATGAATGGTTGGTCTGTTTTGGGTGAAAGTTTCTTGAAAAGGAATTGTCTGTTTAGAGGATATAATGATACAAAAGTTAAGGTAAATTAATTAAAAATAAAAATAATTAATTAATAGAAACGAGACCCTCAAATAACCCATTGGTTTGCTATATCACAATTATGATCGCCATCTTAGGCACAATTTTGATCGCCGTCTCAGGCAAAACAGTGATTGCCATCTCAGGCACAATTTTGATCGCCGTCTCAGGCAAAACAGTGATCGCCATCTCAGGCACAATTTAGATCGCCGTCTCAGGCAAAACAGTGATCGCCATCTCAGGCACAATTTAGATCGCCGTCTCAGGCAAAACAGTGATCGCCATCTCAGGCACAATTTAGATCGCCTTCTCAGGCAAAACAGTGATCGCCGTCTCAGGCAAAACAGTGATCGCCATCTCAGGCACAATTTAGATCGCCGTCTCAGGCAAAACAGTGATTGTCGTCTCAGGTAAAACAGTGATCGCCATCTTAGGCACATTTTTGATCGCCGTCTCAGGCAAAACAGTGATCGCCATCTTAGGCACAATTTTGATCGCCGTCTCAGGCAAAACATTGATCGCCCTCTCCAGGCATACTGACCGCCCGCCCTCTTCCAGGCATATTGATCACCATCTTAGGTAAATAGATAGATGATTTTGCCGTCTTAGGCATACTGCTCGCTCTCCTAGGCATATCGATCACCATCTTAGGTAGATATATAAATATGATAATAGTAACAATGATATAAAAGGTAAAAGGTATATTAACATAAGGTACATACTTTATGTTAATCCCATTGGATTTTTTTTTGAAGGAATATTAACAGTTAGCAACCGATACATAATATGTACTGGTTATATTATATACACAACTGCAAATATCTAAAAATAAATTCTGAAATATGTATATTAACTCTTATACTGTTACGTTTATTCTGAATGTCTATAATAATTGAAAACACAATATTATTTATAATAATATTTTTAAACTAGGAAAAAAGGAAAGAAAGGAAACTGAATCTAAATGATACGTGACTTCAAAAATATTGTTTCTGTTTCATATAAAGATATAACGTTCTCTTTATTATAATTAAGGATTAATATTTCAGGACATCCTAGAAAGTAATCAGGTAATGAAAATAAAAGTGGTTACATAATATATTTAATAAATATGGTGATAATTGAAAACAGAAAATGTTCGTACATTTTTCGATGGACACACAAAGTTGTTACATAACGCAATAATATTTGTTTGGTTTGTAAAAAGGAAAACAAATAGTGTGTACATAAAAGTGTTCTGTATGTTTAACAGTTTATACAGAGGTGTTCAAAAGCAACCGTTTTATTAATTTCGTGTTGTGTTAATTATATTTTATATGTTGTTATGTTCTTAGGAAAGCCTTTGAGATTTTACCAGAAAATAGAGTGTCAGAGGAATACAAAAGTTTAAATAATTACTTTTGTTCGGTCAAAAAAAATGAGTTAACATTGAATGCAATAACCCCACAGCATTCTACTTGTTCCCAAATGGTATATAGAAATTTGATTAGGTACGCAGAAAAAAAAATATAATCACCTTCTAAATGGCCAGTTTTGTGGTCTTGAGTTAATATTCAGGTAAATGTTGCCCCTCAGATATTCTACCGAAGTCTGCAATCGAAACTTTAGACTCAGCGAGTAGTGGATACGACTAGTATGTTGATATAAAATCTACTGAAGATTCATCTACTGAAGTCCTGCAAAAAGGAAGGTTTATTCTGAATTTTTTTCGGAAGCATTATGTGATTTCACTTTTTGAATGATTATTACTCCGTTCCATGATTTATTTATTAATCTTATTTATTGAATTCTGTTTTAGTGACATGGAAGACATATTTAAAGTACTCCATTAGTTATAAAATGATAAATGAATTGGAAGATATTATCATGATTCTAAAACCCTAGAAAGATCATAATGTCTTTTTCGGTAATGTGGCCGAGTGCATGGAGTAATTTACAGATTATGAGTTTGCTGAGGTTTAGAATATGAAGTTTAGAAGAGTATGAAGTACCTGTTTCTTTTATATAGAAACATATCGATTCTCCTTTCAAGTCATCACACCATTTTATTTATTTAACAAAATTCATAAATGCTTTTTATAATTTTAATCTGTGGTGTTCAGCACTAAAGCATGACATAACAATTTATGTTTTTTTTATTACTTATGAATTGCAGTTAGATAAAGACATCAATTTCATTGCCTTTCATAGAATGTTTGAAATTTGACTGCTGTAATATAGCTTTTCAAAACTCATATTTCTTATTAAAAATAATTCAGTAATTACTATTTCACATTTAACCGCAATAGTTTCAAGCTTTAAGCAAAAACACTCAAATCATTGTATGTTTACAGAATAAAATTTTGTTTTTAATTAAATATACCAAGAGTTAAATATGCTTAAATACTTGCTAAACAAAGATAATTACAATATTATCAATATTTCCATATTTTGTTTTAGAGACATCCCAGTTATCAAAGACAAACATGATCAAAGATAGTGTTAAGATTTTATAGGTTTTCAAAATTTCTCTGCAACTTTATGTGGATTCAGATTAAAACTAATGCGTAGATATATTTTTTTAATGTTAGTTAATATTCTTTGAGCATCAGAAGAATATCCCCACAAAATGGATCTGTACTAAGGTATACTGATCTGAAGCACATTGATTGCCTTCTCAGGCATTCTCGTCATAATTTTGTTTGATCGTCATCTTGAGCATAATCTTAAATGTTAAACTCACGCATACTTTGTCAATAATTGTTGGTCTCTCGGTTGGCCTAAATTATTATTATTCTTTTTGCTTCGTTTTGTCGTTACAGAAAACTAGCTTTCGAGGACGAAAGTTCTACAGGATGGCCGGGCTGGCTGAGGCGCGCCGCTGGCTCAGGAGAAGGATCGATACGGCCACCGAGTGGGGGTTTAAGATTATTATTTGTAGACATTATATTGTCAACTCTGACGCATAGCGCATCTCTCGCGTAACTCTGAAGCGTAACACGTGCCCGACGACATAGGAGGAAAGAGAAGTCATGGCTACGTAATATAAGAGATTGGACTCACACCGACGGAAACACCCTTATTCACCAAGCTCTGAACAGAGAGTCATATGCCATATTAATCAAAATGAGACAAAATAGATATATTAAGGTCTCGGTGACAAAAGCTAGAAAGTAAGGGCAACGGAAAATCGACATTAACATTTTTCTGTCAAATATTATTTATATCGAACTTCTTTCCAGACATCTCTCATCATTTCCACATATTATGGCCGTACAAGCATACCGACTTTTATAATCTAATTCCACTTTCGGATTAAAATCGTTAGTTTTCAGATTTACGCCCGCACTTAGAGCACTCTAGGTCGGTTTGGGAAAAGGTTTCCGCTGAAATTTATGGCGTCGTTGATCTTGGCGCGGCTACTGATGCCAGATCGAAATCCTAGTAAAATTATGCTACGCTCTGAACTCCAGACTAGGGGTTCGATATAAAAATAAATTCCTTCAAACGTGTGGAATAAATTCCGACAAAATCTTCAATTTATTATGGAATATACAGGGTTAGGTTAGGTTATCGTAGAACACTCTACGATATTCTCTATGAGAAGGTATCTTGGAAACTACTGGAGCTAGAGATTTGGTTAAATGGGGAACGAATTGCAGTTCCGTGAGGACAAACATATGCACTTTTCGGATATTTTAAAATGTTTGTCTTACTAGAAATTTCTAAAAAAAACAAATTTCGGTTATTTTAAAAAGCTCTCTAATTCCATTATAGTCTATTTCAGACACAAAGTTTTCATATAAAAGTTGTAGATAATCACATCCTTAATGAGACTATGTTCTCCGTTTTTTTCTAAAGCCTGTCATTTTTGACATATGACACAAACAAAAAAAATCCGCCATTGTTTTGAGTACATATATAAATGCATCTTTTTAAAACTGAATTACTAACTTTTCTTACAGATGGGTCGGTCGACTTTATTAAACTTCTCCCGTACCGCCTCTTCGAGTGCTTCTCTTAATTCATAAGTTCTTTTGTAAACCTTGTTGTTAACCATAACAAAAATCTAAAATGGATAGGTCAGGTGATTCCTAGGAGAAATTCCTAGGTCAGGTGATTCCTAGGAGGCCCATGCTATTGGTCCACCTCTTTCCATCCCTGAGTTTGCCTAATTAAGCTTACCCTGTATTTGAAGACTATAAGTAAGAAACAGGCTAAATAGTTAACATTTCTTTCATTATAAAGGGGAGCGTCATAATGAAAGTCATATTGGAACCACTCTATTGATGCGCGAGTCTCTAAATTTAACTTTTCTTCTTTAAAACCGTTTTCTAAAAAACGTAAGTAACGTTCACCGTTCAACGAAAATGTATGGCCAAGAAAACTCAAAACCGATAATCCCACACGCTTTTCTTCATTTGAAAATTTCATATTTACAATTTAGTTGCGTCTCGATAGGATATTTTTGTTTGGATGTGACAGTGTGACATCTCTGAGAGGCAACAACGATTAAACTTTTTCGACGTTTTCATGGCTAAGTCAAATTGTTTAAAAAAAATAAGAATTAGCTATAACTCAGTAATTAAAAAAAACGTATTATAGCTTATATCGCTAAAAACCTATAAAGTCATGGATGAAAATCATGTTTCTATTCAAAAAATCATATGTTTCATTTGTCAAAAATTACAGGCTTTAGAAACACAAAACACAATCTCTTTAAGGATGTGATTATCTACAACTTTTATCTGAAAACTTTTTGTCTAAAATAGGTTATAATGGAATTAGGGAGCCTTTCTAAAATAGCCAAAATTTGTTATGTTTGAAATATCTAGTAACCCATAAACTTTTTCAAAAATCCGAAAGGCGCATATTTATGACCATACAAAACTGCAATCCTTTCCCCATTTAACCGACTCTCTAGTTCCAGTAGTTTTCGAGATGCCCGTAGAGAACATCGTAGAAAGCTTATCCTGTATTTGAAGACTATAAGTAAGAAACAGGCTAAGTGCCAAAAAAAAAAGGAAAATTGTCAATCTCAATTAGGCTAGACTGAATCTACCATGTATATGGGAAAGGAAAGTTACAGATATATCGTGTCCCCCTTTCTAGAGTTATTATAACTCATCATACAGTCTCAGGGCTTTGACAAAGACAGTATCTGAGACGGTTCTACAGAGGGTAGTTCTTCACCTGCGATATCAGTAGTACCAAAGTTTATAACACGAATGGCTGTCAACTCGGCGCACTCAGCGATGGTACATTCGCCGTTGTTTCTTAGCTTCATTTTACTGAGGTGTTCATTGGGGAGACAGTGTCCTGTTAAAAACCCAGTGCTGCAGTGTGACAATCCGAACATTCTTCTTACTTAAATCAAGGATAATCTTGATTTCTTTTTAGGTCATAGGTTCTGAGAAATTTCTTTGTGGCGTCTTAGACCGTTGGTTGAAGAAACTCAGGTTATTGAGTCTTTCAGATTCTTGAGTTCCGCTCTAAATTGGTTTCCACTTGGGAAGCAGAACAGTTCTCGTCCAGTTGGTGGAGTGTTTGCTCCTTTTCTAGCTAGATCGTTTGCTTTTTTATTACCTTCTATCAGTTGGTAGTTAGGTTAGGTTGGCACCCAGATTAGGAGGATTTTATTTTCTTTGCCTAATTTATTCCGCTTCTCTAGACATCCCTTGACCAATTTCGAATTGATGGTTACTGAGTTGATCGCTTTTAATGCTGTTGTTTTTAACTATTACAGTTGGGGGTTGGAACCTTTGGTGTTACACAGCAAAATAAAGCTACGTCAAAATATTTTTCAATACCGTTTGATAGAAAGTTATCCCGTGGTCTAAAAGGAATTTTTAAGAATGTGAATTATAAAGTTGTGTATAGTGTTAATAATAAATTACAACAATTATTAGGTAATCCAAAGGATAAAACACCTCCACTGGAAAGGTCGGGTATTTACGAAATTTCTTCTAAAGATTGTAATCAGAAATATGTTGGGCAAACTAGAAGATCAAGAACATTTAGCTTAGATAAGATATGGTAGAGCGGATAAATCTTGCTTTGCTGAACATATTGTTGATAAAGAACATTATATAGATCTTAATAATTTAAAATTAATTAAACAAGTCTACTACAAGCAATTAGATGCATACGAAATCATTAGAATTAATAAATGTAAAGATAGCATGAACAGAGACAACGGTCCAATTCCTTCAAGTTCTTTGTTCATTCTACTCTAGTGGCGGAAATCTAACTGTTACGCTCGGTGGGCTCTGACTAGGTTGGCTAGATCTTGCCACGCCCACTCGGTACCCACTGAGCGAGTATATAAACGCTCAAATTGTACTTTTTAGAGTAGTCTTAATCATCTGCTGATGATGCTAACATGGTTAGCGAAACGCGCGTCCAGTGTAAAAGTAAAAGTGTTTTGGTGTTTTTAATGCTGCTACAATTTGAAAGACCCTATACAAAACATAACATTTACCGGTAGAATTTTCTTAATATAAAGTTGTCCAATTGATACCAGAAGTTAATTTCAACCACTGGAAATACGATAGGATCGAAAAAAAACGGCGTCAAAGGTGGCTGGGGAAAACAATTGATGATAATTTAGGCGAGGTCAAGCCCTATACATTATTTACTTAACGTGTACTCTTTATTTTTTTTAATGACGCTTACAGGTCAGTTGGTCTTAAGAAGTTTGTAACTTATTATTATATTGAGTAAAAATGACTTTTAAATGGTATAGTAATGGTTAAAACGCCGTTATTTCGATCATACGTATAATTTTAGCCACACTTCATCAAATTTACAAAGCTAAAACAAATTATAACTTAAGAATATTCCTCCTTATCCGAGTTCCTTCACATACACATCCTTTTACTCGCTATATTATTAAATATAAAGCCTTTCGATCGCATTTAGGCTCTGTCTTTAACCCTTTTACGGCCACGATGGCGTGCAAAAGTTCCGTCTCTAACGCTCCTAAGATATATTCCGGAGCCGTAAAGGCCCCGTGCCGGAGAATAGAGCTTTAAATTATACAGAGAGAGTGTAAGGGTTGCGGCTGAATTATTAAAATGTTAAATAAAGGTAAATAGAAAGTTGTCTTGTGAGAACGATAACGTAATTGAGCGGTAGGGCTTTGTAGGGAAAGGGTTTTGTGCGTTATCGGGTTGTTTTTTTCTTCAAACGACATATTAGAAAATTAGAATTATAAATATTTCAATATTTATGTTTTGATATATGTACAGGGTGGGTCAAATTGGAAGCTTTTAAAGGAAAACTAATATCGGTGTTTGGAGCTCAATTTTTATCAAAAACATGACGGTGAAAACCGCACATCGATATCTGTTATCGTTTCGGAGTTACGGGGTGTTTTTCAAAAATGCGCATTTTTGACAAATCGTTGTAACTTTATTGTTATAGAAAATGTTGTATTTTTATGAAGAATTTAATATATAGTTAGTTATAAAAGTTTAAGTATATATTTTTTTAAAAATTTAAGAGTTATCAACAGAAAAATTGATTTTTTATTTGGGACACTCTGTATATTTTAATTAATAACTGAAAAGGACTTAAAATTCCCTTTCCAAAAATATAGCGAACTTGATATTTTGTATAAGTCCACCACTTTGAACTAATGGAACTTGAAAACATATTTTTCCAACAAGACGAGGCACCGCCTCACAACACTGAACTTATCAGCAAATTTCTGCAGCCAATTTTGAGAATAATTGAATAGCTAACCAAAATCCCAGCCATTGGGCATCGAAGCCGCCGAGGCCGCCGGACTTGCCTATGGATTTTTATCTTTGCGGAAGAATAAAGGTTTTTATTTTTAAATTCCCCGTATAATCTAGACAAGAATTAGAAGTACTTAGCGGTTATGTGAGAGTATCTGTCACCCCCACTGAGTTAATGAATTACGCGAAAAATGTTCAAAATCGGTCCCGTCTGTCCATAACAGAAGACGCTCGACATATCGAACACCTGTAGCAAAATTTCATGTCTTGGTTTTCTATTTATTTTAATTGTTATTAGATATAGTTTAAATTTTAAATGTGTTGATGTTGTTAAATATAATGTAAATTGTTATAAAATTCTGCATCTCTCATTGCAAATATTATTTTCGTTTTAATTGATGCTCACAGCTAAAATTTTTTTGCATTACAGCCGGGCGCCATTCAAAGCCTACTTATATTCAAAGTCAGCGAATTTTTAACAACTCTATATCTCGAAGGGGAATCGAGCAAAATATCAATATAAGTATGCTATATTTTTGAAAAGGTTATTTTAAATTCTTTTAAATTTATTAAAAATATACAGGGTGTCCCATATAAAAATAAAAGTTTTTGTTGATAATTATTAAATTATTAATTTTAAAAAAAATTATACTTAAACCCCCCTGTACAGGGTGTTTTAGAGATAAGGTAGCATAAAAAGCATGAAAATGAAAAAGAAATAAAATTCAGACAGTTTTTCATTCCCTAGTAGGGAAACGTAATTTTAAACGTATTTTTTTTTCGAGGTTTGCGTAGAGAATCCCTACGCAAGCATCGAAAAAAAATACGTTTAAAATTCGAAATTTAACAAAAATTAACTGATTAACATATCTGCCGCTCTGAACTGCGGCGATGTATAGACTCCAGTGCCCCCCGTTGGCGCCCTGCCAAACCACCGGACGCCGAAGGAACCGAGCTTATAAATTAGGCTATTAGGTTTTCCGGTTAATGTAAGTGGTAACGAAGTACGGCCCGAAACGAATATAGGGTCGGAGTATATAAAACGCCGGTTTTAACAGCGAAATGATTATATTACGGTCTATAAAACCACAGACAGGCGTATTTAGAGGGGTCAGTAATACAAGGGTAATACTAATAATATTGGTTTACTGGTACAATTATTGCAGTTGGGCGTTGGAACCTTTGGTGTTGCAACAGCAAAATAAAATACTAATTCACCACAATACACCATAAATATCAAGTGTATAAAAGTTTGGTTTTGCATATGTATATTGGTATTTTGTTTTCGAAATTTTATGTATATCTGTAATTATTTATTTAATTTTTTACTTTGCTCTGCAATTCAAAATAAAATCAGTCTCTCTTTATTCCCGTATGTTAGTAAAATGTAATTCTCTTTCTTTGCAGACTACATAACTTTAATTGGCACTATATTTTTAATCAACTGAAAGTAGCTTTACAAATTTCCTTTTTTTTTTGTCGTAAAAATGTTTATTTGTAACTATCTAATGTACCTGTAAATCTATTTGTAACTATCTAATCTATCCATGTATTTATTATCAATCAAAAATGCCTAATACCTAGTCCTACCGAAAATCGCGATCTCAAAAGTAACATAACGACTGTAACGGTAACATTAACGCCAACAGCGACCGATCAAAGTGCGACGCTATGTACTTACCAGTTCCAGTTCCAGTTACTAGTGTTCGCGACTCGACCCTACGAGCCCTTCAGCAGTCGCGCGGCCACTGGACCGCAATACGCCGCAGTATAGGTCGTTACCAGTCACATCTCTTCGCAACAGGTGAAGGTCGATATCGCGCGATGCTACGTACTTACCAGTTCCAGTTACTACTGTTCGCGACCTACAAAATCGCTACCCTAGGAGCGCGACGGCTGGAGCGAAACACGGCGCTATGCGGTTACTGCAGTTCGAGCTAACTCCAAGAGCGATTATAGTTTATTTGCAAATTATAAATAATTGGAACAACAAAAATAATAACAAACAAATTAAACAGCATTATATCTCTATCAGATGAGCAACAAGGATTTAGGACGGGTAGATCAAGTACTGATGCGGTCTTTTTTATAAGACAGATTGCAGAGAAATCGATTGAGTACAACAGACCAGCTTACATGTGTTTCATAGACTTACAGAAAACATTTCATCGGGTTCAATTAGAAGATGTTGTACATTTACTTTGTGACAGAGAAATACCCCATAACTTAATTAAAATCATAGAAAATATATACAGTGCTAACAAAATCCAAGCTAATATCCACGGGGATCTTACTGAACCAATACCTGCATACGACAAGGCGATTCATTAAGGCCACTTGTTTTTTAATATTATCATGGACGAAATAATCAAACAAGTGCGCCATTTAAATGGATACAAAATGGAAGACCGCAATATGACAATTCTATATTCTATGTTATGCCAACGACGCTGTGCTATTCGCAGAAAATGAGGACGACCTCCAAAGACTAGTTAGTTAATATAGTAGTAGCTAATATCGCTTCAATCTAGTAGCAAAATCTGATAACATGATAATCTCTGCATCCAAAACAAAGAGCCTGACAACATCAAAAATACCTTTCAGATGCAAGATTGTCGAGGATAACACAATAATACAGCAGGAAATTAAATTTAAATATCTCGGTATAGAGTTATCCGGTTATGGCGATATCGAAACAGAGGTAAGACAACAAACAACAAAAGCAATGAGAGTAGCTGGATGTCTGAACGACACCATATTGAAAAATAAATACATATGTGTCGAGGTCAAGTCAAGAATATACAAGGCTGTGGTCAGACCCATAATGACCTACACAGCAGAAACCAGACCGGATACAGCAAAAACAAAAAGATTCTTGGAAATAGGCGAGATGAAAATCCTCCGCAAAATCGCTGCTAGATAGAAAACTAAGCAAAAATATAAGGCAAACATGCAAGGTGGATAGCACTAATGAATGGGTATTGAGCAGAAGACACGAATGGAATTAGCATATAAGCCGAATGGACGAGGGAAGAATAGTAAGGTCAGCTCGAGACAAATCACCACTGGGAAGAAGAAGTACGGGAAGGCCAAGAAAAAGATGGTGTGATAACCTTACCATCGATTGAAAAACTGTAGGCATGATGTGAAGAATGAAGCAGAAGAATAAATTATAGAGTAGGAAGAAGAAATAATTGGCACCGGGAGGCACGTATAGCCGCCCATACTAAAATATGTTAATAAAAAGTTGGTAGGCAGTTCTTTTAGTTTCAAAGTAAAGGAATTTTTCCAATTTTGGTTAGCGGTTATTTCCCCTATATGGTACCTGGGGTCGGTCGCGTATGATGGGAGTTTGGAGTTCTGCACACGGATTTTCTCAAAAACGGACTACGGAAACACGGAATATCTGAAAAACTGCGACTTTGACTGATTTTGATGTTATTACAAATTTTGTTGCAAATATTATTCCTAATCTTAAATTGAAAACTGCGTTTCGGTTTGGTATCTACTGTAATTTTGGAGTTACGATTTTTAAAATTTTTAACCCCCTCCCATACCTCCTTACCAACTCCCCACCCCCACCAAAAACTAATGCAGATTCTTGGGTGCCACAGTATTTTTGTGCCAAATTTGGTTAAAATCGGTTTAGCGGTTTTTGAGTTATCGTTTTACAGACGGACAGACAGACAGACACCATGAAAATATTTTGTATTTAGGTCATTTATGACCCAAATAACTCATTTTGAGTTAAATTAAAAAAACTTTTTTTTGTCGATCTTAATAGCCTACCATACCTGTTGGTATGGTCGGCTAATAATTTATAGTTTTGTCGTTATTATGATCGTCAGTAACAGGTTCTTGAATCGTTGTGGAGCGCGACACGACGTTACAAAAAATACTGCTTCAAAATCGCGTTACTCAATATATTATATATAGTATTGCATGCGACTCACTAGATAATCTTGGCATTTTTTTACATTTTATGTTTTTGATGAGATTTCAACTTTTGTTCGACACAATATTGATCGAAACTTGTCCTAAAATTCTATCTTTAAAGAAAACAGGATGTGAAAGCAACAGTGCTTACATTATATCGCCCCCGAAATGGGGTTTAAGTTAAGATAGAGCGGCTTAGTTGTGATTGCAGCAGTTGACGCTGAATAATACGGTATGCAAAGGGGGTTTGTTTTCATTGAAACGTCGATGATAAATCTCGATTTAACCGAGACCTCGATTTCGGTAAAGATCATTCAGCTGGAGAATTGAATATCGAGAAAAAATATTCAACTAGAAGCAGGAGTTGGGCGTTATTTGAATCATTGACATATAATTTGTCTATTGTTACAGTATAGCCACTCACATGTACTTTTATGTTGTTTCTTGTAATGTGGTACTACCACATTACACTTTACACATTACTAATATTACCTATAAACTCGCAAGCGAACCCATCCCGATAAATTAAAAGTCGAGGAAGGCGGCGGAAAGATCGCTGCCATAGCTAGCAACTGTGCGCGATTTTCCGGCTTAAATTTATCGTATGCGTTCGAGGTCAATAACACCTACATGAAGGAGGGATAGGCGACCGGCGGCGATTCGCAGGCGCGCATCCATGCAGTAAAAGGCTAATTATATTTACTAGATACGTTTATGTAAGGTTTCAAATAAATAATTTTAACAAATTAAATTAATCTTTTGTTATAAAATAACAGTATTATTAACGTTTAACTATATATTTTCTTTATCTTTAAAAAGTTTAGGGAAGCAGTGCTTCCCCCGCTTCCATGGACCGCACGCCGCTGTGTGGTAGACATGGTGGTAGACAAAGAAATATTTATGTACCATGTCGGGGAGCAAACATTATTGTGCGGAGACCAAACATCATTTAATTCTGAATATGAAATAAATAATAAATATATGAATAAATAATATTAAAACGGATTTGCTTCAGTATGGTTACTCCGAAATATTCCCCAAGGCAAGTTGAGCAACACAAGGTTTATCTGCTCTACCATATCTTATTTGAGCGACATGGTTTTTAAATCTAGTTAATATTGATCCTGTTTGTCTAACATATTTTTGATTACAACCTTTAGGTGTTTTATCTTTAGGATTACCTAATAGTTGCTGTAATTTATTAATTAGCGTAGCTGTAACTTATACAAGTTTATAATTGACTTTTTTGAAAATTTTATTTAAACCTCAAACACTCTTTGTTTCGCTGATGATCAAATAATACTAGCTGAATACTACGAAGACTTGGAATATATGACCTGCAAACTATTTGAAGAGACTAAACCTTAAGAAGACAGAATACAGGGTGGCGCACCTCATTCGCCTCGGTTGATTATACGAAAACGGAAAGATGTAGAAACAAAATATTTTATGGGTATATGTGGGGTTTGGTTTGGTTTGGTTTGGACAATTGGAGACAGAATACAGGGTGGCGCACCTCATTCGCCGCGGTTGATTATACGAAAACGAAAAGATGTAGAAACAAAATATTTTATGGGTAAATGTGGGGAGGTAGTGTGCACAATTTAAAATTATTTTGAAATGTACAGGATGTTCAGGGGCGGCTCGTAGCATTGGAAGATGGTGAGGCACATTAGAAGAGAATTTTTATTAGTATGTATATAGGGTGACCATTAGTACGAGGAAGTCCAATATCTTCGTAGTTGACAAATGTATGAAAAAAAAGTTCTATATAAAAAAAGTGCATATCCTAAAAAAATATTTTCTTTAAAATTGCAATCGCATTACCATTTTTCTGTACAGAATTGGGTTCAGCATAAAATTCAGCATACATCACACTATTGATTTATTTGAAGCACTATATATGCGGGATTTCCATGATAATTCATATTTCAAAAATTTCATTTTTTAAAAAGTGGTAAAAACCTGGAGTGAATTTAACTTATTGATATATTATTGCTTAAGTATGTATATAGCGAGGTATGTAGGACAAAAGAAGAAATCCGAAAAAAAATTACATTATTTTATACAGGGAATTTTTTATGGCACGGCCAACATTGCAATATTATAATGCTATATCTCAATTTTTTTAAATGCAATACACACTGTATATTATTTTTAGTATTTTAGATACCTACAGACTTAAAAAGCGTACCTTTTTGTATTTAAAATATTTCTAAATTTTTAGCAGTTGCCTTAAGCCTTATGTAATATAATTCGCAGTATTATACCGTATGATCGAATAAAAACGGCGTGAGCGATGGCTATGAAATGAAGATCGCTGTCATTTTATATGTAAAATTATATGGAAAATGTCATCGATCGTCATTTTCAAGCCAACTGGACGCCGTTTTTTTTTTCGATCATACGGTACCTATTACCCTCTATTACATAGGGCTATTGCAACAGTAAATTTTTATCAAAGCGACCTCAGGATATTTTGTCTTATATTTTACTCTGTATGGTAAAATTTTGTTTTTACCATCCACCATTTTTTACCATTTCTACCCATCCTATAAAAATAAAACAAAATAAAATCTCTGTAACAGGTTGCTTTACTTTTTGACTATACGAGTACACAATTTATCTAGAAATGATTCGAATTCGAAAAACTTTACCTGGGGAAGTCCTCTGATGATGCATGGTCCCTCTAAATCATCATATCAATCAACAAGTCCCTGCCCACTTTTTAGGTATTTACTTAATACGTTGTAATCAGTAAGACGAGTAATTAAACATGCAATTCACATTAAAAAACGTATATATTAATCAATTAGAGACAAAACAGTGCAATAACCGGCAGAGTTAATTCAAACTGTGATTCAAACTAATAAGAATATATAAACAAGGCTAATACAAATTCCCAAATAATGCAATTCTGCATTTTCAGCCTGTCGCCTAAAATCTCTCGGGCTGATCGGGAAGTGATACATATTTTTAACGAACGGCTTTTAAGGTTTAAATTTACATTTGAGGCTCGCCTCAATACGGTCTTTTTACGCGCTACTACTCCATACATTTTATCTCTCTTCAACTAAAGGTTTTGCCTATGCTTTTTCTTTTCATTCTATAGATTTAAGATTCCAGTGAACGCTGTCGCTCCGTCAATGCGATATACCACAATACGTTAGACAAGGAAAGGCGAGAGGCAAACCTCTGCACATATACTTCTTAAAGAACAAATGAGATGGATATACATCGTCGAGTTTGTCGCGTATGGGAAAGGAAGCGCGTTTAAAGGAATACCATCGACGTAATTTATTGTAGAATGACGGATAAAAAATACAATTATTATTGATGCAAATAGGGAAAAAATATAAAATAGTGATTACAGATGTATCGATTAATACGTGTAATTTTTCAAATGTATTGGTGAGGCACTGCCTCATAGGACAAGCCGCCCCTGAGGATGTTTCAGAACTAAGATCCATACCAAAGTTATATTTTTTCTTATGGAACACCCTGTATTTTATTTCATTTTTGGATTCTTGGGCCCAAAAAAAGGTATTTATTATAAGGGTTAAATATGTTTAAAATCTTTGTTTTTTTTATGCCTTGCGGAACGTTTTCGATGGGCCACCCTGTATAAATAAAGTTTCTAAACTTCTAACATCTTTTACTAAGAAACTGAAAAAAAACTTAATATAAGTGGATTTGTAACCAGACGGAACGAATTAGATGTGTTACAAGTCGTCGTCTGAACAAGTTATTCTTGTCTCGAAGTGGGCTTTATCTCAGTTACCCTTTAAGCGGGGGTGTTTGTTATAAAAGCACTCGAGTATCTCGAATACTATTAGAGACACGGTGTAGAGTATTGTCTGAGACCTTTTAGACAAAGGTACACTGGATAAATTTAGATAGCTGCTGAAATAAGATTACTGTAACAGAAAAATAATATTGAAAATTATTATTATATTTTTTTTAAATGTGGTAGACAATGATTCAGTAGTGATACCAAAAGAATTTCGGACTTTTATTGTCTTTATTTATTTTTAACTTATACAACGTTTCGGTCAGATATAGCAATGCCAAATTAAAGCAACTATAGCTTTTATACAGCAAAATAAAATACTATTTATTATTCACTACAATACCTCAACGCACTTTACTTTTGCACTGGACGCGCGTTTCTCTAACCATGTTAGCATAATCAGCAGATGATTAAAACTAAACTAATATCTAAAAATTGAGCGAAACTTATATAGGCGCTCAGTTGGCACTGACAGAGCAAGGAAAAACTAGCCAAGCGAGTCAAAACCAACCAAACGTAACAATTAATTACAGAGACTAGAGTAACAGGTAGAGAGAACTGGAAGGAATAGGACCAGTATCTCTGTTAATACTATTGTAAAATCGCTATTTTTGGGGCTTACTCAACAGGGTCTCACAATGCAAATTCACCTCAAATATTCATTTAGTTGGTCATTGGCAAGCACTCTCTCATTGTACATGAAAATAACAAAACACACATTTACTGATCTGAATAAAATTGATAGTTAAATAGTAAGACTCACCCGGGGGTACTCCGCCCCCTAGCCACTGACATCACTGACATTCTATTCAATATATCACATTCCATATCTTCCATCTAATTCAAATATTCGGATCTATTGGTTAATAATCTTCAACAACTAGCTATTGTCACCTGAAATAGTATAGGGGCTTCCCCCGGACGCAACTCTGCCGCTAAACAGATTCGCATCACAATCGAATAGGCTAATTGTTACAATTTATTCAAACTAGGTTTATTTGACACAAATGATGAGTACTCTCATTGTACTAAATGATGATGTTCTTAGTCCCACGTTTATGAAAAAAAGTCGTCATAAATAATAAAAATGTTGGAGCTGTGTTCCACCTAAGGAAACAATAATTTATAGTATGAAAACGGTGTAAGTATTATATGTATAAATCCCTGTGATAAAAAAGAATTGAAGTAACATTGGAACATGATTCCTACAATATAAGCCCAATATAAGATAAAAATGTTTTTCTTTAATGAAAAAGAAACATTAATGTTATATTTAATTAAAAAAAACTTAAGATACTATAAATTTACTTTAGGACAACAAAATGCATAGATCGTAACTACTCCGATTCAGAAAAATCACTGCTGACAGAATCTTCCAAATTTATAGTATCCAAATCACAGGTAGATGAAGTATCCTCACATATAAGATATTTCTGTACATTATTTTCTAATATGTTACTTTTTCGCGTTGTTACTGTTCTTTTTGTTGGTATGAGGGGTTCGGATGTTAATAGTTTGATATTAGTTACCTCTTTAATAGACCATATCCATATATTATTTTTTCCTTTTCTTGGGTATGAGGTTCTATAATAAATTGAAAGATGGAAACTTTTTTATGCGACGTTTCGCTCCAACATAGGGCTTTTTCAGGCACAAGTGGTGTCTCATTTGACTGGAAGGTTCATCAATATCTAATAAAGAACACATTTTTTGAAATACAAATAATTTTGAGTTGTTGTCCTTATGATCAAGCCAAGTATTAACCAGATCGGCATTGCTTATCAATTTTACTCCATCTGAAAAGTATTATAAAATAAAGTTCGTCGCAAGCAGACGCAGGTGAACAACAAAAATATTCAATAAATACGATGTTTTGATATGTTTTTTTTTAAATGCCTTTTTGAAGTTTGAAAACGTAAAATTTTTAAACCCATTTAGAAATCATCTTAAAAAATAAATAAAAACTAAACAATCACGAACTTGTTTTAGAAATAAATTTAAAGTACATACCTTGTTTAACAATATCCAATTTTTTCACTGATAAGATAATGATTGCAAAATGTATTTTTAGTGAAAATATTTGCTAACAAAAATCGCTGTTTATGAAAAATAATATACAGGATGGTTGAACATTGCTATAAGTAAAAAATTACATATTCAGATATTAGTAAATTTTAACTTTTTTTTCGATTTTTGTCCATGGGACGAAGCACTGTGCATCGTGTCAATCGAGAAGACAAGGGAGACCTCAAACTCTCAAGACCAACCTCGAAGGCAAGACGTCACAAGAGGTTTTCTTCTGGTCAAACGACCCGTTGCCTTACAGTACATGCAATGTTTATAGTCAAAAGACTTTCAACCCCTAAATATCAGCTCTATGACAAAACACAACACAACAGCCGGCCGGCCTATCTACTACTGACCTGCCGCAGGCAAGCTAAGCCTCCTCTTACATCACAATTTTACCGGATCGTAAATATTTACATTACTTGCCAATGAATCATACTATTTTCTCTAATCGACTTTCAAATAGAGTGTTTTAGCATTACTAGATAAATAAATAGAGAGTTTTCGAATTATAAAACCATTATTATAACCAACTTATTTTCCAAGTTTTACACTATCTTTACATTTATTAATTTTGACGCTCTCATATGCATCTAATTATCTGTAATATAATAAAAATATAACATAAATCAACTAATAAAGCCATTTTAGTTCAATCAAGTGTAATAACCTGACTCGTGAAATCCCTATAATGTTAACGATAGGGAATTTGGAGAAGAGCCAAAAGAGGGTGTGTAGACACCGTTATTCTACCATCTCGTTCACTGAATATTCCAATAAGTAACCGGAAAATATTAAAGCTTTCCCGTTAAGTATAAATTCGTTATGGATCAGCACGATCGCGACAGAAAGATTGTTTGGTGCTGTGGTTAAAATTTAATGACATAAATGGCTTGGAGGTAATTGCCTACTTAATTTTTTTCTCTCGTTATACCAGAGAATAGGTACATTAAAGAAATGCTAACTTCATGTTAAAAAATGGAAACAGACGCCACCTGGTGCAGCCTGGCAGTACTAGCCAAATTGAGGGGAATTGGAGGGGCGGGGCTTAAAAGAGGGGAAATTTTTTAAAAAATATTTTTATAAGTATCACTGATTTACTGTTTAAAGTTAATAAACATATTTTTTATTACTTTAATATAATTTAAAGTATTAAAAAATATCTCTATTAACTTTACACAGCAAATCAATGATATTATTAAAGACTTATTATTTTCAGAGAAAATTTATAGTAAATAAATTACACATTTAGTAAACAATATCATTTATTTTTTAGAGCTGGGATTTATATTATAATAATATTGAAATATATGTATTTTTTTAACAATGAAAAAGAATATCCGGGAACCTGAAAAAGAAAGATGGTCAATTAATGACTTAAATTAGTTAAAAATACATTTTGCAAATAACTAGTGAATTGGAAAGATAAACATCTATTAAAAATACATTTTAGTAGTATGTTATCAGTGATAATACATAAGTATATAATAGGTAAATAATAAGGCACTATGATACAACTACCTAGTAGTTGTATCATAATAACTCACTAATATCACAAAAAATATGTGCAAATTTAAATTCCTTTAATGATCTAATCAAACACTATCTAGCCTCAATGCATGCCATTCCAAAGGCAAAAAAAACTATTATACCAAATAAATATAAGGTTAATAAAACATAAACCAAGCCAACGTGCATAAACAACCAAAAAATGCATCAAAAAATACTTTTATCAGATCATACCCTTGGATATATTATGTATTTTATATATCGCACATCCTGTTCAAAAGTTTACTAACTAAAATAGAGAATATAGAGAACATTGTCAACAGAAGTAAAAGAAAATTTAAGTTAAGGCAATATGCTCCTTTTTGCATATTAATAGCCAAATAATATAATGTTGATTTAATAAAATTTTACTGGCATCCTTCTGAGGTATAAATCAGATTAAAAGGATATTGTTTTTGTAATAATTGTTTCTTTTTGTTAACATTTTTTGAAGACAATACAGTTTTGAACGGGCTGTGCGATATAAACAAGGATCTTACTATTATTTGAGGTTAGAAAGTATTTAAATAACATAAAACATAATCAAAATCATTTTTCATCATAAATTATAGAGGTACTTACGTGTTTTGATATTATTTTCAGGAAATAATACGTTTAGTTAAACAGGTACGCTGCCAGGCAGTTCTATCGGCGGGTCTTTGCAAAAGTTGAAATCTAAAAATACAAAACTACGTTTACATCTTAGTTGTATTTACGAATAAAGTATTTGTGTGTAATTTCTGACTTACCAGTTAATTGAATAATCGCATTAAATACATCCAAATGGTAATTTAATATTGTAAAAAGCAAAATTGTTTTAAATCACTTGCCAGGACAGACGGCCAGCTTCTTTGTTGACAAAATGGCCGCGGTATCATGATTTAAGCAATGTGAGTGACAAAGAAAGCCAATGCCTGGCAAATGTTGCTTTCTTTGTCGTTTATCCTGGCACGTTTAAATTTGACTGTTGCCTATTTTCCCATACAAGTGACACCCCCGTGCGTTATACCTTAGGTGCTTTTTTATTTTTCTCCATAGCAACTGTTAAAATTGCCTTATATCTATCAAAAATAGTAGATAAAATAGTACTTTAACCGCAAAGGTAGATTAAATGATACTTTAACAGCGAGGATAGAAAAAAAACTTTATTTCTTTTCGCACGTTTTTTAATTGCTTCCATTTTTGAAAATTTTTCTATTCCTTTTCGTAAGTTATTCGGGATTTAAATGGAAGTAGTTTGGATATGGCGTTTGTCGCCTCAGTCTGAATATCTGTTGGTAATTTACTTATTTCGTTTTGAGCCATTTCTGGCTCCAATTCAATCAGCAATCGACACGATAGAGAATTAAAAAATATTGACTCAAAACTGACAACTAAAAAAACAACTTTATTTATTTGTCAAATTACACAGAAACCAACGCCAACCCAGCACAATATTTTTCTACTCGTAATAAATTCCTTGAAATAATAATTTCTGAATATTTTTTAAAACGTAACTCGCTATGCAAAAAAAATATTGTCTTATACACGACGATAAAATTGCATTAAATCAATCTTTTCCGGTCGACGATAAAATACCTAATATGTATAATATACCTAATAAATATTTAATCTAGAGGATTTTTTAACATAGATTTTTAACGGTCTCGCAGATATTCGCGATTTTATATTTCATATCGCATTTTCCACAGTAAATTTTTATCAAAGCCACACAATGATTTTTCTCTCGTATTTTACCATTGAAAGCGCCATATGAAATAATACTGCATTCACCTGCGAAATTAATGGTTTCGCAGGTGAATGCTTTGAAATACTTTAAATACAAAAAATGTTCATTTTTTAACTCTCCCTATAATAAAAACATAATATACATGATGTTCCTTTAAAAAAAAAGAAGAATTATTTTATATTTTAGAAAGTCTGGCGTAGAATTTTTAACATCCTGCATGATTTACGATTACCATATTTATAGCAAAGTAAGAACAGATCATCTAAAGTTAATACCTAATATAGTTTTGATTTCAGAATAGGTGTGTGGTATCAAATTATTCGTAAAAAATAGCTTTTTCTAAATATGCTAATGAGCCACCCTCGTTCCATTTGAAAAAATTGGGATATGATTAAAAATACGATTTGGGCATCTTTTAACCGGCCAGGACAAGACTCTAAAAATATTAGACGATCAAATCTATTTTTTCAAGGCTTCTTGATTAAAAATTAGTGTTATTAACACAGCCATGACACTCTAGATTGAAATTTAAAATTCAATTGGTTTTTGAGTGAATACGTCAAAAGTTGACATATGATATGTCATTCGATTCAGAGTGTCATTTTCTATCGAATAAAGTAGAAAAATACCGATGGTGTTATTTAAAAATCAAAAGTTGTAGTCATTTCCGGTGAAACAGGAAGCGACCAAAAACAACTGAATACGTCAATCAATCCTAATTTATGTCTATGCTAACATACCAAATCTCGTTTTTGTATCTGGAAAAATAAAAAAGTTATAGGGGTGAGCCACTTTTGGGACGCACCCGTTATACTTTAGGTTTGCACTTAAACAAAATTCTCAAGTTTTTTATTCTAAGGACTACGAATATCCGACGAACTATTGCCGGACCCTGTATATTTCAATAACACCTAACGTTGTTCTATAAATCTACAATGTTTAATTTCTTAAAACATTCTTAAACTAAAATATAATATTATCACTACGTCATGTTCACAAATGTCTTATTTTAACATAATTTGTTAATTTATTAGTTAAGACAAGCATAACTAAATGCTAATGCATTTTTTTTCTCAAAACATTTATCTACGTTTTCCCTAAAATCACCTTTTCACCTAAGTCGTTTACCTTTCGGTGTCGTGCAGCGATACATCACGCCCGGACGCAGTATATTTCCTTAATCCTTCGAGTTCCCCAACGCCAGGGAAACTCTGGAAAAAATGCGAGACTTTTAACGTTAAAAATGGCAAGCAATTAATCTGAATTAGTGTCGTTTCCGTTGTCGCCATAGATCATAAAAGCACGCGTAGATAAAGCTAGAATCCTCTCAACTTCTGATGGTATATATTTTTACATCTTGTATATTAAATTATCTTAAATACACACCATCCAAAACTTATATGGAATCACTCTTTATTTCTGACTAACTTTCTTTCAAAGAAAAAAAGTTAAGATAACTGCTGCGATTTATTATACTGCGATATTTATTTCCTTTTGAATTTTGGTTCAGTAGTAAAATCACGATTGTCCGGTAATTTTCATTCGATCCAAAAAAATTAAAAAAATCCTTATGTTGGATTAATAGATGTACAGGGTAGGTCAAATTGGACGCTTTTAAAGGGAAACACCCTTTTCTATAGGAGATAGACGAAAACTAATATCGGTGTCTGGAGCGCAATTTTTGTCAAAAACATGATTGTGAAAACCGCATATCGATTTATGTTACCGTTTCGGAGTTACGGGGTGTATTTCACAGAAATATGCATATTTAACAAATCGCTGTAACTTGTTTGCTATGGAAAATTTTGTATTTTTATGAAAATATTTCCAAAGCACCTTTTTACGTAGAATTTAATGGTTTAAGTACAATTTTTTAAATTAATAATTTAAGAATTTTCAACAAAAAAAAATGATTTTTTATACGGGTACATTTTTTTTGTACATTAAAAATAAGAAAAGAATTTAAAATTACCTTTCCAAAAATATAACACATTTGATATTTTGCTCGATTCCTCTTCGAGATATAGAGTATATAAAAATTCGCCCGCTTTAAATAAGTAGGCTGTGAACGGCACCGGCTGTAATGCAAAAAAAATCTAGCTGTGAGCATCAATTAAAACGAAAATAATATTTGCTATGAGAGATGCAGAATTTTATAACAATTTAAAATATATTTAACCAACATCGACACATTTAAACTATATCTAATAACAATAAAAAAATAGCAAAGCAAGACATGAGATTTTGCTACAGATGTTCGACATATCGACCATTTTCTGTTATGGACAGACTGGGCAGTTTTTGAACATTTCTCGTGGAATTCATTAACTCAGTAGGGGTGAAAGATACCCTTTCATAACTGCTAAGTATTTTTAATTCTTGTCTAGATTATACGGAAGAATAAGAAACCTTTATTATTCCGCAAATATATCCATAGGATTAGATCCATGGGCACTAAGTCAGGCGGCCTCGACGGTCAATGGCTGGGATCATGGTTAACTATCCAATTATTCTTGAAATTGACTGCAAAAATTTGCTGATAACTTCAGCGTTCAGAGGCGGTGCATCGTCTTGCTGGAAAAATATCTTTTCGAGATGCATTAAGGGCATATCATCAATAAGGGGTCCAAAGCCTACTAGCACAGAATATCTAGCTACGCAACAGAAAAATACTCGAAATGAAAGAGCTAAAATTGCACAAATAGAATACTAGATGGCGCGACAATATCATAATCAGAATACAATTAGAAATTTTGAACTTTCGGTTTTGGATCGACGGCTCGTCGACGGCCTTATAGCTCGGCTAAATATGCACAGTTGCCAGATTCAAAAGACTTGAATTGGCATCCCATTCTTTTATTGTGTATAATGCAGTATGTGTTTCTTTCTATTCTTCTTTTCTTGTCAGATACACTTATATTAATTATTCCTTTGGCTATTAAAATAGTTTTAAGTATATTATTACAAAACATATACATTTTTTATATACACTACCTTATAATGTTAACTAAGAAAATACCTTTAATTACCTTTAAAATTAATAATATACAGGGCGATTGATAGTAATATTTATTAATGCTGGAACGTTAGTAATGAAATATAAGTTTAATAATAATGGAAATAATTTATTAAAATGCAGTACAAAAAATGTTAACTAACTAAAAAATACTATAATAACAAATTTCTTCCGTTTGCCACATTATTTATATAGACCTAGGTAGATTTTAAAAAATGACAGATACAATTAATAATATATTAGTTCGGCATAAAAGTTGCTGTAACTACATCGAACAATAAATTAAAATTCGTAGAATAAATTAAAATTATTAATTAAACAAATCTTTATAAAGAAACGCAAGTATACCAAATTTGGACCCAATCGAACTCCAGGAAATAATATCATAATAGTGTACTATATTATGGTACCACTCGATATGCTTTAATGTACCATAATATTGCAATGTCACCGAAGATTCGTAGTATACCAAATTTAAGAACAATCGAACGCCATGAAATGGTATCGTAATATGGTACTACATTAAGGTACCACTTTATATACATCATAGTTCAATCATATTTCAATGTAACCGAAGATACGTAGTATACCAAGTTTAAGCCCAATCGAACGCCAGGAAATGGTATCGTAATATGGTACTATATTAAGATACCACTTTATATGCATAATAGTACCATCATATTACAATGTCACCGAAAATACGTAGTATCCCAAGTTTAAGCCCAATCGAACGCCATGTACGTAATATAGTACTATATTATGGTACCAGTTGATATGCTTCATGGTACCATAATAATGCAATGTCATCAAAAATACGCAAGTATATATTGTAGCGTTTTTTTAAACAACTACCACTGCGAACGGCAGCTTTTCATCGGAGAGCAGTCGTGGATAAGGTATTTCACTAGAGAGAAAATTAATCAATAATAATAAACAAAAGATATATAGATATTGGGCGCCAGGCATGCACAGAGAAAGAAAACACAATTGTATAATACTTAAAACTAATGACTATATTTATTCGTGACGAATTCTGATGGTGAATAGCATTGTACAATTTTAATAATTATTATAGTGGTTACCTGTTGAATAAAACTATATATGTAAATAATATTAAATACGTTTTATGTAAAGACTATAAGGAAAATACAATGCGTGTAACATTAGAGAAAATATAAGAAAAGTAGCATTACTTTATTTAAATTGTTAAATTTATACGGTGTTCAATCAGATGTGTTGCAACCTGTAGATTCTAGAATCTATCTCGTCATTCATCTATTAGTATAGCGTAATAATGATGTCTATAGAAAGTAATACCATTACAATGCGTGATATTATGAAATCTAAAATCTAAATCACACTTTTACTACTGCATTGACATAAATATTCTTAATAATCTAACCACTAAATATAGTCTGTACGCTATAGTTTAAATGTACGTTACTGTTTAAGACTGAAAACATTTTAGGTGTTAAATGCAATACTAGAACTTAAAATTACACTTAGCTGTTCTTTAATGTAACCCTGCTTCAACCAGTAGCAGCGCGAGGAGGTCTTGCATCTCTGCACTGTCTGTCGGCGATCCAGGCTTAGAAATGGGGGTGAAGCAGCACGGGGCTCAAGCCACACCCACGCTGGGGCACTCTATGTGAAGACAAATCAATCCTACAGGGGACACTTGTCCATGGGACATCCGTCCATAAGACAGTGGCACAAGGGAATACTAGGACCTTGGATAATGCCCGTACCTTGTAAATAGTCCGTCCGTAAGACAATGTCCGTCCGTAAGACCCTCGAAGTACTTCCGAGGGCTCAATAAATAATAAACAATTTGTCCTTTCTTCCAAATGACATTCTGGAGGACAAAAGAAAGCAAGGGACGCCAACGTGCCAGCCAAATACAAATACAAGTTGGGACATCCGTAACTCTACCCTGTTGCTTTGAAATAGCAGCTGATTCAGATTATACAGCAAGATTTAAATAATCACCATTTCTAAAAGCTGGGATGAAACAGAGCGTCAAAACAAAGTGAGGTTAAGCACGGAGAGAGTTGACAGCAGCGACGTTGACAGCGCGCGCCTCCACAGAATAGTAACAGGGTTGTGCCAAACAATAACAGGGTTGGCGACCAGGGAACGTAAAAATTACGTGTCAAATAAACTATCCGGCCCGAACGAGAGGGAATCCAGTGATGATAGGCCAGACATCATATATTATATATAAAAAAACATGTAACGAACTAAAAACGTTACACTGCCCTCCTCCGAAAAGAAAAGAAATGGACCTGTAAGGTACACTTTCTTTTTCACAAATCTGGGGATGGTAAAAAAAATCAAAAGAAAATTATTTCGTGAATTTCAGAATAGACGAAACCCATTTGAAAATTGATCAGGTTCTCAAAAAGGAAGCGGTAAACCAAAATAAAAACGAAAAGTACCAGTAAAGAATATATGATGCTGGAGATCATAAAAACTAAAGGTGTAAAATTACTAAAGTTGCTGGTCACTGGATACGCCGTAAAGTACAGAGATACTCGAGTCATTGTTCTGCTAAAATAAAATAATACGGAGGTACATCAGCTATTATGGTATGCAAGATAAAAAAATACTGCTATAGTTAGGTGTTATAAAACGATATAGGTGTAAATTATCGATAACTCAGGCTAGACAAGTGCAGACTAAAAATTAATAACGCTATGTTCTAAAGCAACGCGACTCAACAATAATTAAAGAGAACGTCGATCCATTCATGGTATCGATACGTCTCGGTTTACAACCTTGGTGATAGTTTCTGAAACCAACATTCTAGTTCATGTCAGATCAACTACGCCAGAGAAGGAACACTACACTACTAGAGCAGCTAGAGGTATACGACGGCCGGTACCCTAAAACCAAAAAAAAACAAACAAATTTACTGTGCCAATACAAACCTTCTCTCAGACGGAATGAACAATACTAACAACGCCAGACAAGGAATTATATTGAACTAGAGCAGTTAAAGGTTAACGGTCGGTACTACAAGACCAAGACAACCAGACAAATATACTGTTCCAGCTCAAACCTTCTCTCAAACGGAATGTATCATACTAACAACGTCAGACAATGAATTGCAGACTAGAGCAACAGAGACTGAAGAAGGCTAACCGAGCCTAAACACCTCAACAAAATTTGCACTAGCTCTACCCTTCTCTCCAACGCAGTGACTGGAACCAACAACAAAAAAAACCCAGAGATAATCACCAAGAGACAGAACTGCAAAGAAAGATCAAAATGAAATGAATATGGAAAAATAATACCCTACATCTGTCAGCATGAGGGGATGCACTGTAGTGTACATCAACTAAAATGGGATAAATAGAGCATATCTATAACGATACCCCAAAATGACTCTACATAAAAAAAATACAACTAAAAACCTTCTGAGTCTTAACTCAGAAAGAAAGAAAAAACAAAATACGCATCGCCTAGGGTAGTCGACGGAAGGTCAACGCCCTGTCAAGTAAATGGCGACGGAACCCTAACAGGTATCTCGAATCAAAATCAAAATAATAATCAAATCAATTTAATAAAATGAATAAATATAAGTTTTACTTACCAAAGTAAAACCTATTAAATAGGTATTACGATAAAGTAATACTATACAGGTAATACGTAACATCACCCATACAACACCACACACGCAATACCATATACGTAGTATGTGGATAAGGGTATGGAACGAATTTCCAACACTCTCGATGTTCTGAGACTCAAATACTACGGTGGCATTTGACGGACTCTTACCGTCACGAGGAACCCGTACATGGCTATTCTTTACTGTTGAGTATGCAACTAACCAGTAGCACACTCAACTCGCCCACCATGTAGAGCGGATACACGTGCCCCAAGAGGCCACAAAAACCATGACCATAGGCTAGATAATAGCCATAGATCGAAACAAAATAAAATACATCTAAAAATGACAATCAAACAAACTCAAAGACTTACAAAAAACTGTAAAGCCAAAATCACAAAATGTCAAACACGACACTGCTCAAAGCCAGACTCAAAAATCACAATTGCCAAACGCAAGTAAACTGTAGGGCTAAATAAAACTACCGAGCTAAACTAAACTATACATAAGGGGACTAAAATGATGAAATTGTCTCCATGACAACTCATCGGGCAAAACCAAACTAATAACTATCTCACTGATAGTTATTCTAAACCAAAAAAGTGGTGTAATTGCTCGCGAAACAATACACCTGGACTAAAAAACCAGAAAAACTAATAAAACAGAGCAATCATCATCTCGTTATGCACGCCGATAAAAAAAACTCAATGCATCTGCACATTCCATACAGACACTGCCAAAATTTACAAAAAAACTAAAAATGATATCGATGTCACCAAGACAAAAATATCTCACAATACAAAAAGATCTGAACATGACACAAGTGTCATCAAAAAAATATCTCTCCAAATAACGAGAAAACTAGAACTCCAACTAAACTCAAACTATTGACGCATTTTGACACAGATATAGTTCTTCGGAAACATTGCATTGGCTATCAGATCTAGTAAAAACTATTAAAACCAGGCAACAGAATCCGAAAACAGAGATGTCAAACGTCAATCCTCCATAAACTTGAGTCACAAGCGCTAAATCGCTCAAATAACTCAAAAACAATCATCATATCAAATGATGACAACACGTTAATGATCTTGGACGTCTCCAAAAAAAATCATTAACAACCAAAATGTTCACAGAAGCATCCTGCTAACTGTAAACCATAAATACGACAAGTGCTCCCGCATATGTCGTCTGCAACACTGCAAAAAATTTAATGTCCTCCTGACATTAAATCACTAAACGGTAAATGTCTGTATGAAAAGTTATTCGGCAACTATCATAACAGAACAAGTACCAAACATTCCTTTGACACGGCTGTCAAAAGAAAACAAAACAATACCTCACGTATCAAATATGACAAGTCACCCTCGCCATACACTCAAAAAACTCAAGGATACACTTCCTGTATCAACATAACAGTCCTAGTATAACTGTCATGACAAAAAAACTCAAAATGTACCTAAAGTACCAAACAGGACAGTCTAACAACTGTCGATAGAACTGACAACACTGAAGGTTCAGATGGTGAACATAGTGAATGCGATACTAAATAAAAATATTGGCATAAAAAACATTGGCATAGAAACCTGAAGGTAAACTAAACAATAAACGAGATGAGATTAACTCTTAACGTACTTCTATACAAAAAAATAACCCTAAATGTAAGTTTAGCAGCTCGCCCTAACAGTTATCGATAATCACAAAAACTTGTAAAATTAATTGCAACCAATTAACCAACACAAACAAAATCAAAATGATCAAGTTGTGACCACACAGTATCGTAAAATTATCAAATAGTAATCTCAGCTAAGTATAACGTTTAGAATTTATATGAAATTTCAAACACATAGAGATATAAAAAAATCAAAGTCGAAAATTTAATGCTTGTTCACCCTGTATAGGGAAAATACAAACCAAAATGTCTGTAAATATAAAGTTTCAAACTTTATCAAATGTCAATCACCTTGAAATTTAAAAAATTTCAAAGTCACAAAAAAGTATTGACCACCCTGTATAAGGAAGTCCCAACAATATATAAACTTTCAAGTTTATCTACTAAGAAAAAATTTTAAACTATTAAAAAAAATTTTACCCCCAAAGAAAATTCAGGTCCAAGCATTAAATCTTGACCGCCCTGTATACCAGGTTCAAAAATATATCAAAATATCAAAAAATATCAAAACACAAACAGCTGACACATCTCCGTTATATGAAATTGTCCAAATTCCATAGACCCAAATAATAATAAATAGAAATATCAAAAATAAGAAAGAGAATAAAAATTTCAGTCTTAAATCGTACCAAGAAAACAACAACTGTTTCCTCCTCTGTATCATGCCAAAAAAAATTAAACTACAAAAATTAATTTAAGAAAGTTAATCAGGAAAATTGTCAGACTCCAGTGAAATACATTACGAGTAAAAAATAAAACAGACTGACTGTCAAACTAAAAACAATAAAGTGTCAAATTAAAGGTTGTTTTATTTTCTCGAGGCCCCACGTTGGGCGCCAAATTATGTGTAGCGTTTTTTAAACAACTACCACTGCGAACGGCAGCTTTTCATCGGAGAGCAGTCGTGGATAAGGTATTTCACTGGAAAGAAAATTAATCAATAATAATAAACAAAAGATATATAGATATTGGGCGCCAGGCATGTACAGAGAAAGAAAACACAGTTGTATAATACTTAAAACTAATGACTATATTTATTCGTGATGAATTATGATGGTAAATAGCATTGTACAATTAATATAATTATTATAGTGGTTACTTGTTGAGTAGAACTATATATGTAAATAATATTAAATACGTTCTATGAAAAGACTATAAAGAAAATACAATGCGTGTAACGTTATAGAAAATATAGGAAAAGTAGCATTACTTCATTTAAATTGTTAAATTTATACGGTGTTAAATCAGATGTGTTGCAATTTGTAGATTCTAGAATCTATCTCGTTATTCATTTGTTAGTATAGCGTAATAATAATGTCTATAGAAAGTAATACTATTACAATGCGTGATATTATGAAATCTAAAATCTAAATCACACTTTTACTACTGCATCGACATAAATATCCTTAATAATCTAACTACTAAATATAGTCTGTACGCTATTGTTTAAAATGTACGTTACTGTTTAAGACTGAAAACATTTTAGGTGTTAAATGCAATACTAGAACTTAAAATTACACTTAGCTGTTCTTTAATATAACCCTGCTTCAACCAGTAGCAGCGCGGGGAGGTCTTGCATCTCTGCACTGTCTGTCGGCGATCCAGGCTTAGAAATGGGGGGTGAAGCAGCACGGGGCTCAAGCCACACCCACGCTGGGGCACTCTATGTGAAGACAAATCAATCCTACAGGGGACACTTGTCCATGGGACATCCGTCCATAAGACAGTGGCACAAGGGAATACTAGGACCTTGGATAATGCCCGTACCTTGTAAATAGTCCGTCCGTAAGACAATGTCCGTCCGTAAGACCCTCGAAGTACTTCCGAGGGCTCAATAAATAATAAACAATTTGTCCTTTCTTCCAAATGACATTCTGGAGGACAAAAGCAAAGGGACGCCAACGTGCCAGCCAAATACAAATACAAGTTGGGACATCCGTAACTCTACCCTGTTGCTTTGAAATAGCAGCTGATTCAGATTATACAGCAAGATTTAAATAATCACCATTTCTAAAAGCTGGGATGAAACAGAGCGTCAAAACAAAGTGAGGTTAAGCACGGAGAGAGTTGACAGCAGCGACGTTGACAGCGCGCCTCCACAGAATAGTAACAGGGTTGTGCCAAACAATAACAGGGTTGGCGACCAGGGAACGTAAAAATTACGTGTCAAATAAACTATCCGGCCCGAACGAGAGGGAATCCAGTGATGATAGGCCAGACATCATATATTATATATAAAAAAACATGTAACGAACTAAAAACGTTACAATATCAAATATGAGCTCAATCGAACGCCAGGAAATGGTATTAAAATATGGTACTATATTAAGGTACCACTTTATATGCATCATAGTACCATCATATTACAATGTAACCGAAGATACGTAGTATAACAAGTTTAAGTCCAATCGAACGCCAGGAAATGGCATCGTAATATGGTACCTCTTTTATGCTCCATGGTACCATAATATTACAATATCACCGAAGATACGTAGTATCCCAAATTTAAGCCCAATCGAACGCCATGTACATAATATGGTACTATATTATGGTACCAGATGATATGCATCATAGTATCATCATATTACAATGTCACCGAAAATACGTAGTATACCAAGTTTAAGCCCTATTGCCGCCATGTACCTAATATTGCTATATCATCAAATATAGTACTATAGAAGGTACCACTTTATATGCTCCATGGTACCATGATATTACAATGTCACTGAAGATATAGTATACCAAGTTTAAGCCCAATCGAACGCCATGTATCGTAATATAGTACTATATTATGGTTCACTTGATATGCTTCTGAAGAAAAACGGCGTCCAGTTGGCTGGGAAAAGGACGATCGATGACATTTCCCATATAAACTTACATATAAAATGACAGTGATATTCATTTCATAGCTATCGCTAACGCCGTTTTTTCCCGATTATACAATATGAACTTGGTATGAACACAATCGAACGTCAGGAAGTGGTATCATAATAGTAGAACAATACTTTTATATTGTCGCCGAATTACAATGAAAATTCAGGATTCAATTATACAATCAAACGTCAGGAAGTGATTAAAATTTAGCTCATAAGATTTAATTCCAACTAACATGGCAAACTGAAAAAAACAGCTCTGATCTATTTTAATATGTTTAAATGATGTAGCAAATTTGAAGGTAGGCTTTATCAGGAAGTATTACGATATGAATTACACAATGGCAACACTGCACAAAAAATTCTTGTAAATTTTGTTTGTAGGAAACTGTTTTCTTTTAAATTTATTGCCCTCTATTATGTAGTAGCGAAACTACCACATCAAAATATCTGATTTGGAGACAGACTTTTAAAGCCTGTCTCCTTTTGCTACCTACAATTTTATACATGTAACGAGGCTTCTGTTGCGTAGCTAGATATTCTGTGTTGATAACTCTTAAATTATTAATTTTTAAAAAAAATATACTTAAACCATTAAATTCTACGTAAAAATGTATTTTGGAAATGTTTTCATAGAAATACAAAATTTTCCATAGCAAAAAAGTTGCAGAGATTTGTTAAAAATGCACATTTTTTAAAAACACCCCGTAACTCCGAAACGGTAACAGATATTGATGTGCGGTTTTCATCATCATGTTTTTGATGAAAATTAAGCTTCAGACACCTATATTAGTTTTGGTCTATCTCCTATAGAAAAGGGTGTTTTCATTTAAAAGTGTCGAATTTGACCCACCCTGTACAGAGGGGAAGAATTATTGCTCTCATTTAAGAAGGAACACCCCTAAGAGACGTAGCGGAGATAGTAGGCGTTACCCAGGGTGTTGTGTCGAAAACATATGCAAGGTACTTGGAATTAGCAACACACAAGAACAGGCCCAGACAAAGTCGTCAAAGAGTCACAACAAGACCGTCTTGTATGCTAAATTGAGAGAAGAAATCCCAATGTTTCTCATCCAGAGCTACAAAGATAACTTCTGGAGTTACAGGTGTGAACGTTTCAATTCAGAAACCATAAGAAAAAGGCTTCGTGCTCGAGGGTTTTACAGCAGGAGAGAGTTCCAGATCCCACAGTTATTTCGGCAAAATATAACTGACCGGCTAAAGTGATACCTTCAACGTCAAAACTGGACAACTGAGAATTGGCAAAATGTTATTTTTTCGGATTAGATCATAATTGGTCAAAAATCAGATGACCATCGAATTTGAATTATCAGAGCTCCAGGAAGACGAGCGAGACTCCAGGCTGCCAAATCTATACCAAGATATAAAGGAGGGACTGTAATGTTCTGGGGTGGTAGTACGCTGGGAGCAAAAACTCCACTATTAAGACCGACCTATTATTTTTTTTTGAAGTTACCACTTCAACAAACCTTAATAGGTCGGAGGTATGTTGATTTAGTGCTAGAACTAATCGTTAGTCTTTGAATAGCTGCAATCGGGGATAATTTTAATTTCATGTACGACAGTGCACCTCCCCATACCAGCAGAGTGACTAGAGAATGTCTTGAAATGAAAGGTGTCATAGTTTTGGACTGGTCTGCATGTTCACCAGATCTAAACCCTATCGAACACTTGTGGGACCAGCTCAAAAGAAGGGTTAGAGCTCGTCGAAACAATCCAGGAAATCTCGCACAGCTTATTGATGCAGCATTAGCAGAATGGGAAAACATACCCCAAGACAATGTTGATAATTTAATAAGAAGCATGCCAGCGCGGATAGAAGCTTGCATAAGGACTAGAGGTGGCAACAAGGATTATTAATATTATCAATTTCCTTTTTGTTTTTGCTTTTTGGCCATCAAAAATTTAAATCTTATTTGTTTCAGAAACTAAAAAAATACCATTGTGTTTATTTTGGGAACTGATTATTTTTTTATTGCTGTATGGATTATTTTTCATTAAAAGTCATTGGTAAGGACTGAGTTTTATTCATAAACACAAAATGTTCATACGTTACACAAATTATGAATAATAATAGATGTTTCCCTATAAGTTTGATTGTGTATGCTGTATAAAAAGCAACTATTTTGATTTTTAAGCGATTTGTTTTCAGGTAATATTCCTGCTAAGGTCTAACTTATTTAATAGTCCAACAAAAGACTCCTGAGGGACCTTTATGACGAATAAACAGTGGAAGCAGTAAAGAAGAAGACGGCCGGCAGTTATTTTTTTATTTGTCGGCCAACAGATGGCGCGCTGGGACCTTCCAAACGACCCCATTCTGTGGCATTAAAGCTTCGTTTTGGGAGAGATAAATGTTGGGCGTCATACGACTGCCATTAATACAGACAGATTTATTTCCCAGGTTTATTTGTATTGTACTAAACGAGGAACAAATAGAGAGAAATTCGGTATGAGAAATTTTACAATTTGTAAAATTGTATCACAGGTTGGAGGCTGAAACTGACCTAGATATTGTACATGTAGAGATATAGATTGTATAGGAGAGGGGAAGTTACCAGCGCGATCTTATACAGGGTGTTTCAAAAAACATGTGCCATCTCTCGTGGGTAGATTCATCACGTAAAAATAAGATTTATTTTTCATATCAACATAGGCCCGATTCTGCTTTGTACCGTAGCTATAGGGTGTTAAACTCTTAATATTTTTTCGATTTATTATAATTTTCTTCCAAGTATTTTTAGCGTTTTGAATGAAATTTTGAGGGTAAAAGTAACTATAAATGCGACATTTTATAAAGTTAAAAAAGTTAAAAAAGTGTCGACATATTCACCAGGGACGTGCATATGGGTTATCACGGGAATATTTTTGCCTTGATCTAAGTGTAATAGCAACCTTTAAAAAAATGGCCTACTAATAAATATGATTTTTTAATAAAAACTTTAAAATATTGCAGTAAATAGTAAAAATAAATATAGAGTGATATATATTTTTGAGAAGCTTATGGCAAGCCCAATCATATAATTTATAAATATACAGGGTGCTCCATTTAAAAAACATAACTTTAGTTCATATCTTCGAAAATATTATTTTCGTAGAATAACAGACTACGCCACTGTATTCTCAATAAAAAGTTCTACAATAAGCAGTTTTCACCTTCTCGATACCTTTCGCAATAACAGAGATACAGGGGGTGTCCCAAATTGCAAAATTTTCAAAAAGACCCTGTAGCTCAGAAGCAAAGAGGACTATGAAAATTTTGTTTACTGCATCTTTCGTTTGACAAAAAAGTGGGACAGGTTTGTGCAAACCGCACTCTTCTATCTTCACTAATAACGGAGATACCGTATGATTTCAACTAAAATCGGACACCCTGTAAATATATGAGGACATAGAATATTATTATTACATATTATAGCTCAGAATTGATGTAGAAATTTCCGAAAATTTTTGCCAAGCCCGTAAAATAAAATTTTCTCGTAAACCTCACTCTTTCCAAGCCTTAGCAATCTAGGCCGAAGTCGCAACCCGTTCTAATTAAATTCTGAGTAAAGTACGAGGCTGGTTTTCCCCCGCACGAAAATCCGGTTTCCCGACCGCCTTTTGTATCGAACTACACGCTAACTCGATTGTCGTTAATCTAAATGCTAAACAAACTCGGTCGCCAGATAAGGCACAGACCGAACATAGACAAAAACACAGCGTAACCACACTTTCGTTTTATTTTTGTTTATCGAAACGAGAGGCAGTGATTATCTGAGCTAAAGTTAAGTTTGTCCAATGAGCCAGGGAAGATTTCGACAGACCAGACATCCAAAAAATGACAAAAAAACACGATTTATCTGTGACACAATTGCTATTCTCTCTATAGACAGAAGAATTATATTCGTGTACCTAGACAGGGTTGTTCACCGCATACGACAAGGAGAATTGTAGCTAAACGATTAGATTTTTGCAAATTGTAAGTTTTGAGTTTGTTGAAGGACTATTAGAGCTACAATTTAAAAATATTTTTACAACATACAGAGTGTCCCAAAGAAATAAAAAATATCAAAGTTGTATTTTTTAAACGGAACACCCTGAATATTATTACATTTTTAGCTTCTACGATTAAAAAAAAATCGTAAATTTGATTAAGGTTTACCACATTTTAATCTTACAGTTTTTGAAATATTTAGGTTTTTGTCAAAATACAGTAATAAATTTAACGATGTACTATTACAGCCGTTAAACGGTAGCCTACTAAAATGCCGTTAATAGATATTGTGACGTCGTTCATGTCGGCGGAAAGTAATGTATAGCCATAAGCATATTGCAAGAGCACCTGTGGCTGAGGCTATCGGTTTTTGAGCGAATGGTCCGGGGTTCAAATCTCACGCTGACCAAGACTTTTTTATATTTTTAGTATTGAAAATACTTCTGGCCGCGTTTATATGGGACCCATCTTTGAAAAAACGACATGCTAGAGCCGCATGGGTTCGATAACCTGCCTGTCAACACGTCGATAGTTTAGCCGGCGTTATAGGAATATGGAATAGGGCAAGGTCGTTCAAAGGCCGAAATGAGGTAGAGGTCGTAAATAAAATGATCCATAATGTTAAAATACCCTTCGAAGTGTTAAAAGTGTTGAAAATTGATTAAAATCTGTTGGGTTTAAGATATTGGTGAGTACTTTTTGAGTTTTAAGTCAAGTATGTAGGTGAGAGAAATATTATGTGATTTATTCGATTGTATAAGCCGTGAACCTAATAGGGTG
Source organism: Sitophilus oryzae (assembly GCF_002938485.1). NCBI lineage: Eukaryota > Metazoa > Arthropoda > Insecta > Coleoptera > Curculionidae > Sitophilus > Sitophilus oryzae. The sequence goes on from NW_022146168.1 coordinate 2,073,357, forward strand.
TGTGTTATATTTCATGAATATTTCATTTTATTTTGTTCGTAACTGAGTCTTGTAAGCTCACACTGTATTTGTAAACAATAAGGTATTATCCTTATTATGGTACTTATATGTATGTATATAATTTTGTATTCTCTGTTTAATGTATTTGTACACAATTTTTTTTATATATTATAAGATGTATTTTTTCATATAAAAACAGTTCTGTAATTTTTATTTCAGTTGCGTCCTTACGGGATTGGGTTAGTTAATTAAATTTGATTTCTTGATTTTCTTAACAGTTTAATAGCGAAGTGCTTTAGACTTTAAATCGATACATATGATAATATTCTTTTTTCTCCGAAATTATGGAATTGTCTAGTTGTAAAATTTATTAATTTTAGTATACTTTAGTTGTTATTAATATAAGTTAAAAAGACGCTAACTTCTTTATTGCATTTTTTAATTGATTAGCAATTTTTTTGATTTTATCCAGTGTGCATGTCATATTTTGCACCCATACCTCATATTTGTATTTTACCACATTTTAAATTTATATGTATGCATGTATGTTATTTTTGATTGTAATATAATATTTGCTAAACTTTCTATCATGTATTTGTATATCATTTTTTATATCTCCCGTAATTTTCACATTATTTTACAGTCGACATCAAAAATAATGTTGCCTCTGCACTTTGACGTAATATACGTATAAGTATTTGTTAAAACAATACTCGCCTATTTTATAAACATAATTACTTGAAAAAAGATACTTATTTGGCTTATTTAGGTATATCCACTAATTTTACTTGCACTTCGAAATAAAATTCATTTTCGAAATACAAGACGTTTTTGAAAATGAAAATGTCTAAGCACCTCTCGTATCCCAACGATCTCATAACTTATCGAAAAGGTAAAAACTACTGGTCGTGTAAATTTTGAACCTATTGAATTATGCTAGAACTGCTTTTTCCTAGTAAATTATGACAGTTAAAACTTAATTTTTTTTTAATTTCATTATCTCTTGGATGGTCTATTTAATCATTATCAATTTGTTGTTCTCCTTTGTGGCTTTATAAAAATAATATTAAGTAGTAAGGTTAATTAAAAGTAAAAATAGTATTTTTACTTTTAAATTATAATTGACAACGACAAATCATAGGCTATGCTAGTCTTTGCAGTATAACTTAATTCAAAATTGGTCGCAAATTTCCTTAATTAACCTAGCATAAGTCGTAATACAGATTATATCAGTGTAGGAGTAATCAGATCGGAAGTCATAAGTTGAATCGGATATAAAATGCAAATATAATATATAAATATAAAATCCAATAGTTACGTGATGACTCGAATCAAGTGGTCTGTGGTACCTTTTAAAAAATGGCGGATAAGCGAAACAGTTCATCGTTCATTAACTGAATCTTCGTTAAAAAAAATCTTAAATACTACAGAAGATGAAAAAAAGGCTAGAAAACTTAAATTAAACGTCGAACGTTGTCGAGCCTATACAAATCGCAAGAAAATTGCTAAAGTTTTATCAGTAACTACAAACGGTACTTCTTCTTCGACCTTGGAAGATTTTGAAGGATCATCAGAGACAACAGGAAATATAAATCAGGAAGGTAAGTAATAATATCTAATATGAATATGGTTAATAAATATTACCGTGACTTACCACTGGTGTATATACGGATATGGAAAACGTCTCGGAGAGCCAAGATAATAAAAAATGATTTTCATAAGAAATAAGAAGTTTCTTATTCGCAGCATTTCAAAAATATTTTATGACAGGCCTCTGGACAGGCACACATGTCAAAGATATTAAAACTGAGGGGCTTAGAATCCTAATCCGGCGTCCGTTTGTCGTTCATCGTTCCGTCAAACCAGTAAAATTGAAATATTATCTGTCATTTTTGAAATAAACCAATAAAACTGGTTAAAAACAACAAGAGACGACGCATGACGGATTTATATTTAAACCCATCCATAGCTAACTTAAAAAATATTGGAAACTTTTTTTAGTAAAATAAATAGATTGGTATGGGATGTCATCTGCTTTTCTTGTCATCGTCTGTCTTACCTGAGAAAAAAACAGAGTATACATGTATACATCGATAATCTAATCAAACTGGTAGTAGTTTCGACCTTTAAACCGATATTAATTATTATTACGTTTACTTTCTTATTTTTCAGAATTAATATTAAAAAATTATAGGTACCTACCCTTAAAATCAGAAATTTTGTTTCAGATTTATATTTTTAATTAATAAAGTCCAATGCAAGAAACAACATAATGAAACCACCATCACTAAATATCAAGATTCAATAATAAAAAGAAAAATAATAAAAACTTTTTGTGACCAAATTTTATTTTTTACATTAATTTTTATTAATGTAATTTATTTTTGCTGCTTACCGCCACGACCTTATATTGCATGGTTTCTGTAACCAAGAAATAAATATCACAGTTCAGTAGTAAACATTATAAGGGTGACCGTAAAGTATCGAATAAGTTCATTTAAAATTAAGGGGTGTGTAAAAAAAAGTTTTTTTCTTCGACAACCGCCAACTTATGTCTGGTATTTTCAATACGCCTATGATGGTTGCGCATGTTGCAAAATCTGTGAATTTTTTGCTTATAGCATGATCTTATTGCATTGGTTTCACTCTTTTTGGTTGGATTGGTTTAGTTATTTGGCGGGTTGGTTAGCGTGATTATTTGGAGGGTGTTAATTCATTGGTTAGTTGGTTATTTGGTGGGGTTGGTTGGTTTTTACTAATTTATTATTGTTTTTTAATTTTTTTTATCAGTGTCGAGGTTAGTTGCGTTGGTTAAGTTGGTTATTTGGTGGGGTGGAGAGCGTTGGTTAGTCCTTATAAAATTCCAATTTTTCATACAGCCGTCAAGTGCGTCACATCAACGACGTCATACCTATTAACGGTATTTTAGTAAGCTACCGTTTAACGGCAGTTTAAGTACAGCCTAAGTTTAGTACCAACTTCATTTCTTTCTAGGGGTATTTCAGTTTTTAAAACCAATTTCTATTTACTTATACACGAAATTTTGTGTTACAATAATAAAAATTATACTGCCTTATACAGAGTGTCTAAAAATTTATTTTAAATAATTACTAGCTTTAAACGACAATAACTTGTTTAACTTCATTGGAACACCCTGTATATTTTATGAGAATCAGATGCACAATTTTATTGTCTATCAAATTGTATTATACCATTGTTTACCTATCTTCAAGTTTTCGTAGAAAATGCATTTTTTTGTAAATCCAAAATTTCCAGTATGAGTAGTGGTATTTTATTATGAAATAAATAATTTCAGTTTTTAAGTTTTGGTCTTTTCAATAAATTACATTCTGGCTTCAATATAGTGTGAAATTTATATTTGATCAAATTTTATTAATATTATAATTAATGCTGTTATACAGGGTGGTTCGAACTGTATTCCGGAAACATATTCGGCAGCATATTCTGCAGATAAAAATAAGTAAAAAAGTTTGTATAAATGTATGTCCTAAAATGCTTCGTTTCGGACATACAGAGAAGTTTAATTTTTATTTCAATTTTTCCCAAATAATTTCTGAAGTAACGTCAATATGGATAAAAATTAAGAAAATATCTGTCTTGGAGTTTTTAGACATAAGAAGCTTGATTTTGATGTCAATATGACTCCTACTTGTATAGGGCGCCACCTACATGTGTTTTAACTGTTTGAAGAGTAATAACTTCTCGTCTCGGTACCTGTATAAAACTACTGAGTGAAAAAAGTACATTTTCGTGATTTTTTACGTAAAAACGAGCGTAACAATTCATTACCGAGCTAGAGTAACAGGGAATAGAGAACTTGGACTGTATCCAATAGAATTGGACTATTATCCCATACAGCACGTCCAAATGAAATTACGTCTCTACAAGAGAGACACATGAGAAATAAAATATGTTAAAGTGGATCTAAGTGCTCATCTAGTTCTGACGTATACATATGAGATATACGCAGGTTTATATTGATAGAATTGTGTGATACAGTGTTTACTAGTTGTATACCGTAGGTACTCAAGATTCTAAAGAGTTTTATATAAGGTAACACATAATTATTCAATAGTTGAAATCCGACGTCGGTACATGAGACGTACAAGGTATAAGTCATACGTGTGTGTGATACTTTGTATCACAGTTGTGCCTATTATAAACACCTTGTAAAAGTGCGACGGAATTATTACATATAGACACACTGTAGTTATGTCCTGTTGTGTCTACATTCGTGCATGAAATAGAAGTGCGGAGATAGCTCAGCGTTGGCACGCCGGCGCCGACTCGCCAACCAAGTGTTATTATTTTATTACTCGGAAGCTCTCGAAATGTTGTGTGAGTGTATGCAGTGTAAAAGGGATTTTAAGGTAAGCACAAGTTTTTAATTACCTTATTACGCCAAAGGGCTATAGGGGTATCGTAATACTTTTATACAACGGTCGATTTTTGTATTATTGCAGCGACTCTATGAAATATACACAATGTCCAACACACAATTTACAAAATTTTGACTCCAGTGAGTGTATATTCTCGTTTAATGACAAAGAAGTTAGCTCTGCAATATAATTTGTTTGATTTGGAAGCAATACAAATCTAAATAGACCACAGAAAGAAGGTTTAAAACACTTTGAGGAATTTCTTAACCTAACACTTGGTAAGCTATCGATGGATCAATAAACATATGTTTTTAATATTCAATAATCAGTTTCATATAAAATTTAAAGGTGAGATTGTGAATCTGGAGATAAAATAGAGCAAAGTTCTACGGGGTGGTCAATGAATGAATATGCAAACAAACCAACTACTTGGAGGAAAAATGGGGGAAAATAACTGAAAGAGGTGCATCAGAACATGGCGATATACAAGTGTTTACAGTTTTAGTATCTATGTTGTTATAGGTACTTATATTTTTAATACATTTTCATACAAATTCTGTTATTTTACAGTGTTTTCTTACTTCTGTTTTCCGTAGTGTAAATAATAACGTTCCTTGATAGAAAGAAATAAAAAATTTAATTTTTTAACCGCTTACTCTATTTTATAAGGAAGGAAAATGGTACATTTAATACAGAAGAAAAGAACAATTTTATAGCTACTTCTCTTGAGCTGACGAGATACTTCAGGAAGATAAAATTTCGTTCTAAAAAACATAATTGATATCACTGAATGAAAAGATAACCAAACCAAACAAAACTTTTATTATTTCTTGAATTAGTTCATGAGAAGTAGTTTTATCTAGGACAATATGGTATACATGGAGCAAAATACATACGTATACACGCGGTAGTCACAAATGCAATGTGTAAACAGAGTTAAAACGTAATATTGTGTATCTTAACGCATTGTGTATCTTATAGCACACTGTGAATTTCTTACTTTGTGTATACGTAAATTCTATACTGTGGCTACATTGTGAGACGGACGTTTAACCCTTGCGCATACGTGTTGAACTACAATGTGTAAACGTAACATATTTACATGGATGGAATTGTGTCACCATGTGCCTACATCTAGTAATGTAAGCACATCGTAAATGTGATTTGGTGTGCTGTATGGGATCTCTGTTCATTTATTAATTTTGACGCTCTCATATGAATCTAATTGCCTGTAATTTGAGACTTGTTTAATTATTTTTAAATTACTAATATCTATTCAATGATCTTTATCAACAATATACTGAGCAACGCAAGGTTTATCCGCATATCTTATCTGAGCCATGTGTTCTTTAAATCTAGTTAATAATGATCTTAATTGATCTTGATTAACTAATAGTTCAGTCATTGGGGATTAAAAAAGGAGCCTGCTTGGAAAAAAGTCCGGAAGTTTTGAAACTTTGTAGGTTTATAGGTTTTGGGGTCCCTAACTAAAATCCATAAAATGCACATTCCCAGACTTGCCGCCGGCGCCGTCATCTTACCAAGATGGCGCCCAAAATCAGTATTTTGTGAATATCTCGAAAACTATGCGTTTTTCGCAAAAACTTGAGGAGAGAAAAAAATTAAAGAGAATAAAATTTTCTATAAAAAAGGTTTTATGAAAATTTTCGCTAAAGTCAACCATTTAGGCACAAAATCCCTGGAAATTTTACAATTTTGCGTAAAATATGATATAATAGTTGAAGCCTGTCGCATCCACCAAATCAGGAAAAAAATACTTTTTATTTTTTTTTAACTAAATGAAAAACAAAAAATCCTACGACGACAGTTTTTAGAAGAGCCAATTAGCTATCTTTCAGTAAAAAAAGCAACTTTCTAGAGCAAGTCGTTACTTCAGTAGAGACGACACAGATTTTATATATGTAGATTATGTATAGTCGATTTTCCGAAATCAAATGTCGATTAGGGTTCACTAAAACTAGTTTTAGTTTAGTTTCTTCAATTTTGTCATGAAATAGTGGCGTATCATTAATTCGCTCATTAATTTATGAATAATTAATTGTCGTGCTGGACAGCATTCATTGCGAACTTACCATCAGGTTCAGCATTGGTCTGGTTGTACCAGAGATGCCGAAGAATGGGGTTGGAAGAAACCAAACACAGGCATTACTCCAGTCACAACGTTGAAAGAGCCAGCTCCAAAATCCCTATTGGCATTTTATCCTGTAAATGCAAAACCAACAATTATGGTAAAGCCTGTGGATGCAGAAAAGCAGGATTAAAATTATAGTTGAGGGTTGGAACCTGTGGTGTTACACAGCAAAATAAAAACACTAAATCACCACAATACACCAAAACACTTTTACTTTTACACTGGACGCGCGTTTCGCTAACCATGTTAGCATCATCAGCAGATGATTATAAACTCAATTTTATTATTTTTATTATTTAATTTTTTTAGTTTATAATCATCTGCTGATGATGGTAACATGGTTAGCGAAACGCGCGTCCAGTGTAAAAGTAAAAGTGTTTTGGTGTATTGTGGTGATTTAGTGTTTTTATTAGGATTAAAATGTTCAATGATTTGTTCATACTGCAATAGAAAATCCTGATACAACGTCACTGAAGTGTCACTCGACGAATCCGATGAAGAGGAGTTGGACTTGCCTGTAGATATCCCTCTGGCGGCTGAAGATGAAGAGTTGGGGTATTGAGAGACCACCCTGATGAGCCCAGCACAGTTGACACGATCGACTTTGACATCAATGAGCCAGATCCGTCGGGCTTGTGCAGATAAGTTAAAGTTTTTAATTTATCTAGTGGAGTAGGCCCCCGGGGAGACCACGTTAAAATAAACGCGCCATATACTTTACCTCTTGGGTGATATGGAAACAAGTACACATTTTCAATAATTAAAATTAATTATTCATAAATTAATGAGCGAATTAATTATACGCCACTGTTTAATGTCAAAATTGAAGAAACTAAACTAAAACTAGTTTTAGTGAACTCTAATCGACATTTGATTTCGGAAAATCGACTTTACATAATATATCATATTTTACGCAAAATTGTTCTCTTTAATTTTGCTCTCTTCAAATTTTCGCGAAAAATGTATAGTTTTCGAGATATTCACAAAATACCGATTTTGGGCGCCATCTTAGCAAGATGGCGGCGCCGGCGGCATGTCTGGAAATGTGCATTTTATGGATTTTAAGTTAGGGACCCCAAAACCTATAAACCTGCAAAGTTGCAAAACTTCCGGACTTTTTTCCAAGCAAAAATCCCCATTGACTGAACTCTAAATTATTATTAACAGATCGTCAGTCATCCGTCCCACAATATTAAAAAAAAATCTTTCACTTTGCGTCACTGTTAAACGGGGCAAAGTTAGTCACGAATCTTTAAATTTACCCATAAATTTTAACCTCAGCTAGTCTAAAAGACCAAATAAAAAATTCGAAGCCGTGAATCCCCCCGTTTACTATCATGGATAAACTTCCCAGTGAGATCAATTGACAGTAAAACCCGGCTACATTTTTTATGTAAATTATTTTCGGCCTGTTGAATATTTGATTGGGATTCCAGGGAAGCATTCCTTATTTGTGCTTGGGTCAGAAAGCAGGGCTGTGGGCTATTTCAAATTATTTTGCTACACATTTATTTACTTAGGTAATATACTTTTAGAACAAATTAATTTTTGTAATTTTTCCTTTAAATATATCTAGTCTATCAATTTAAAAGTATTTAAAAGCTGAAATAAAACATTATTAAAACATAATTAAAAATAAAAATAATAGAATAGATTGTATGGCAAGGGGAAAGATATTTATAGATTCGTGGCATTATAGATTTGCTGTGTCCCCTTTTCTTGAGTTAGAACACATCATACAGTTTCAGGGACTTGAAAAAAGCTACTATTTGAGACGGTTTTACAGAACTGTTTCATGTCCAATCTCTAAAGAGTAATTGCTTTAAAATGATCTACCAGTTCTACTTTCATTGTTGCGAATTAATAAATTATCAGGGTGCGTTTATGTTAGGTTAGGTTAGGCTATGCATTATAGATGTGCGTTTTGTTTTTTTGTAAATAATAAATAGCACTGACATTAAGACGTCATTTAAACAAATCGCGATATTTTATCCATAAAATAGTGAATTATCAACGCAAGTCAGATTTTAAAGAAAAATGATTCAGGAAGATCTTCCGCAAGTACTTGGGCCTACTACATCCTGAGCAATTGTATGAGAAGATCGTCCGCTACATTACTGGCAAATGCAGGAGTGAACATGACAACGTTAAAAAGACACGGAGGATGGCGATCTGCAACAGTTGCGGAAGGATATATCGAGTAGTCCATCAACAATAAAGTGCTCTAAGTGTTCCAGAACGAGCCGTTGTAATAGGTCTGTTCTCAGAAGAATCCCTGACTAGTCAGCACGTTTCTCATTGGTTAAAATGCGTAGAAACCTGATTGTTAGTCTGGTTTCTACACATTTCAACCAATAAGAAACGCGCTGACTAGTCAGGGATTCTTCTGAGAACAGACCTAATGACAGATCCTATTTCAAGCAGTGGAGGGACAGCATCTGAAGGCATATAAGGTTTTACAATTTCTGAATCTACAAAAAAATGCCATTTTCATTTAATGTTAATGTTAATTTAAATAAATAATTGAATCAGTAATTTATGAATAAAGCTTAATGGGTCCGGTGAACTATCCTGACACACGATTTTTGCATTTATCTTTTTTTATCAAAAAGTAACCATTTTTAGTAGTAGTTTTAAATAAAAATAAATGGAGATTATGCACAGAATTTTAAAATATTTTAATTTAATTTTAGTAGTTTTTTACACATATTTGACGTTATGGAGAATTTTAACAGTTGATTTAACATGACAGCGACAAAAGGAAAAGCAATGTTATCAGTTCCATTGAATTTTCTTTTTCTGTTTTTTATTTTTATTTTGAAAAAATAACCATTTTTAATAATAAAAATGCGTTGGTAATGTGTGAATGGGAAAACTAAAAAATCAACAGAAGAGTGAAACAAAATATCAATCAAATAGATAAAAAGAAAAAAAAACAGCCAAACCAACCTAAACCAACCCGACCAAACGCTAACCAACCCATACAAAACCAACCAATACAAAACCAACCAATAAAAAACCAACCAATACAAAAACAAACCAACCAATACCAAACCAACTCAACCCGAGCCAAATACAAACCAAAGAAATGAAAACACGCTTACTGCGTGTTTTCTTTGCTTTGGAGGCTTCCAGCTTACAGCGTGTTTTCCTTGCTAGAGCTATAACTATAGCAATTGTCTAACCTGCGCGGTAATTTAGCCAATTTGATAAACTAAAGTAATATAATTCGTATTAAAAAAACATTTTAAAACCTATGACCTCATTTTTTTCCCTAAACAAAAAAGATGCATGAAATTCCGGATAATTTACTAGCTGATCTGACAATCATGTATCAATTCGCAATATTTGTCAAAATTCGACCTTCACTACTGTCAGCATAAACATAGAAATGGCTGGAAATGGATATAAACAAGTCCGCGACTCTTTCATTCTCGGTTATGGAATTTGCCCTGGAATTTGCTATAAAAATCAAATAACAACATTTTTAAGAATATCTTTTATGTGAAACATGTTTTTCTGCATCAGATTTTAGTCAAAGAATCCAAGAAGTTTATTTTAAGGTAACATAAATCTCATTTTCTAAGAAAAATCGTTTGTCAGGATAGTTCACCGAAGCCACGCGTGTGTTATTATTTATTTTATATGCATGTATACATGTGAGTAATGTCTGTATAAGTAGTGGCTGTTGGATAAAATATTTTATTTTTTGAGTAGGATACATAACAAAATAAAACTTTTCTACTATTATCACATCCCTGTTGAATGACCGGCAAATATTTCCCGAAACTTTTGCGCTTTGTTTCTCGTTTGTTTATTTATTTATCGGCTGAATTTATTGATGTTTCGTATCGTTTCGCTTTTTTTGGGCAGCGTAAGGGTAACTTTTCGAAAGGGTAGCTCGAAAAAGTTTAATGATGTTTGTCGAGACCCGGCTTTAAGGGTCTCTAATTTAAGGACCATGGGAATGCCTTTTTGCGGCCATTTTAAAGGGTTGTGAGGCTTTTTGTTAGGCGAGTCAATATGCCACGCGTTTCACCTAATGGTGTATGGCTTGAAAAAAGTTTATAGTTGTTTGGTTTGATGTTTGTAAATTATATTTTCAGGTTTTTCTTTGATGTTGAATGTAAAATGTATAGGAGGGAGATTAATCAACGCGGCCTTACGGATCTATTAACTCCTCCTTTCTTCAGTTATAACTCAACATACAGTCGCAGGGCTTTGACAAAAGTCAGTATCTGAGATGGTATTACAGAGGTTAGTTCTCTATCTCCGATATCAGTCGTACCAAAGTTTATGGCACGAATGGTTGTCCTCTCAGCGCACTCAGTGATGGGGTGTTCTGGTTTGTCCTCATTTCCTCCACAGAATCTGTTTTCACCGTTGTTTCTTAGCTTTAATCTACTGAGATGTTCATTGAGGAGTCAGTGTCTTGTTAAAAACCCCGTGACAATCCGAAGATTGTTCTAATTTAAATCAAGGAAAATCTTTGGTTTTCTCGGTCGTAAGTGCTGAGAAATTTCTTTGAATGTCTTAGACCGTTGGAGGATATTCCAGTGTTCTTCTTGAGTTCTATTCTTGAGTTTTGCTTTATGTTAGTTTCCACTTGGAAAGCAGAACGATTTTGGTTCAGTTAGTGGAGTGTTCGCTCCTTTTCTAGCTAGATGGCTTGCTTTTTCATTACCTTCTATCCCTTGGTAGCCTTCTATCCTGGGTACCCAGAGTAGGAAGACTTTATTTCCTTTGCCTAATTTGTTTTTACTTCTATAGGCATTCCTTGACCAACTTCGAATGGATTCTACCTAACAAACATATAATATTTTTATTGATGAGATATGTAGCTCTTAATTTGTCAACATGATTCATACGCATTTCTATCAACATGATTTTTCGCATTTCTACAACTTTTTATTGCCAACATCTAATAGAAAAAAAAGTATTTAGTAATATGTATTTCTTTGTATTTTGGAATTGCCAATCTCCATATCTTGATGCAACAATTTCCCGATAATTACCTCCAACATTCCCAGCCATCCAGCAAGCCGATAGACTGTGACGTCATCATAAACGGCAGAGACCTGATTAGTAATAGGTTTGTTCCAACAGACCAGAAATTAGTACTGTTAATAAATAAATAAATAAATAAATGCCTTTATTGTCAAAAAAAATTTCAATTTGTAGACAAAGGTAAACTAACAAACAAAGTACAAAAAAACAAGGTACACAAACAAACAAACAAAAGATAATACAAAACGTTATACAAATAATATTGTCAGTCTTATTGTTAAAATAAACATTTATAAATGTTTATAATGTCAAAGAACATTAAATAAAAATAATATTCAAAAATATTTAGCTAGTTCATAGTAAAATATCAATGACCTCTAAATAAATTCATTTCGATGTCATTAGTAAATATAGCAATAGCAAACATTAGACCAGTGTTTACAAGATCAAATTTGATTTTCAAAATATAATTCATTTACGGCGTAGAAAGCCTTGTCTAGTAAATTAGAGTTCAATGCTTTGCGAAATGAAAAAAATGATGTTATGGATTTGATTTCAAATGGCAGGCGATTGTGCATTTTTTTCGAGTTGTATAATATTGAACTTTTAACTAACTCTGAGCGTGAGATAGGTAGATAAAGATCTTGCTCCGCGTTCCTGAGTGGATAAGTGTGAGATGGCCTTTCTTGAGAAGCTGATACACGTTTACGTATTAGGCAAACGGATTCAAATATAAATTAGGAAGAAGAGTCAATATTTTTAATTTTTTAAAAAAGTCTCACAGCTCTCTTCTGGAGCCTGAAAATGCGGTCAAATTGAGTTGCACAATACGTACCCCAGAATGGAAGGGCATACCTAAGGTGCGACTCAAAAAGTGCATAATAAACAGTTCTAGCCACTGACAAGTTAAGCTCCTTAGAAAAAGACCTTAATGCAAAACAGGCAGAGCTCAATTTTTTCGACAAAGCTTCGATATGTATGTCCCATTTCAGAGAATTGTCCACAACAAGCCCTAAGAATTTTACAGACTTGACGACGTTAATGGTGGTGTTGTTAAGTACAAAAGGCTGCAACGAGTTTTTATACGACAAAGCTTTAGTTTTAGAAATGTTGAGACTCAGGAGGTTCGAATCGCACCAAGATTTAATGGTGATTAAGTCACTTGATATAATCCTATGAAGTGCCGTGATGTCCTTGTTGCTCCAAGTGAAGCTAGTGTCGTCCGCAAAAATACATATTTTGCCACTGATGTTTATGTTAGCAATGCCGTTAATAAAAAAGATTAGGGCCTAGATAGATTAGATAGGGCCTAGTACTGACCCTTGTGGTACTCCACATTCTATTGGCTTGCTAGAAGACAACGTGGTATCCACCGTCACAAGTTGACTTCTGTTGCTCAGATACGACTTAAACCATTCGAGAGATGATCCCCTGAACCCATAGTGCTGCAGTTTATTAATTAGGATCTTATGATTTACACAATCGAACGCTTTAGAAAAATCACAGAAAATTGTTGTTGTAGAGTGATGGTTGTTTAGGCTGGAGTAAACTTTATTAAGGAGGGAAAACATAGCGTCATTTGTGGACTTGTTGCTTAGAAATCCAAATTGATATTCAGTAAGTTTTTTGTACTTAAACAGAAAAGATACCAGCCTTCTTTTAACCAACCTTTCTATGATCTTAGATAGCGTTGAAAGGAGTGCAATTGGGCGATAGTTAGAAGCTTCATCTTTGTCTCCTCCTTTATGCAGAGGAATGATTATTGCCGTCTTAAGACATTTTGGAAAAATACCATTTTGGAACGACATGTTTATTAAAGTTGTTAGGTGATTCAGAGTGCTTTCTGGCAGATTCGAAAACATTTTTAAAGTTAGCCCGTCGGTCCCAGAAGAGGATTTATTTTTGATGGTATTAATTGTACTGCGATCTTCTAAAACTACGGGCGAAAAAAAGAAACTGTGTAAGTTTACAATATCATTAGAGAGATAAGAAAGTGGATCATGAGGAGGACATATGGTATTAGTTAAGTTTTTCGCTACATTTACAAAGTAATTTACAAAGTTAAGGTTCTCAGGTGAGGTAGAGATATTGCTAGACGAAGAAGCTTTGTTTCTCAACTCATTCACAATAGACCATGTTTCTTTAGCAACATTACCAGAATTGACTATTCTCCTATTATAATAAAGGTCCTTAGCGGCTCTTATAGTCTTATGATAAATTTTTCTGTATAGTTTTACGTAATTGTGGAAGAAGACACTGTCAGACACAGTGAGATAATGAACTCATGTTTTTAGAAGATATGCGTAGACCTTTAGTGGTCCAAGGTTTATTATGCTTATTTTTTATAGGCCTAAGAGGAAAGGATTTGAACGCTACACTGGTTAATGTTTTTACGAAAATAGAAAATTCGGTGTCGACATCATAAGAGCTAGTATCCCAGTTGGTTGTTTTACATAAGTGGCTGAACTTTTGAGCTTTCTTTTCTGAAAAAATACGGCATAATTTACGAGGGGCATTTTTGATTTTGGACTTCATCGAAAATTCAGTTAAAACTGCTTCATGATCAGAGAGACCCGAGCTAAAGACGTTGCAGGTGATGGAGTTAGGATCAAAAGATGACACATCATAGTCTATAGTACTAGAATTGGTATTGGATATTCTGGTAGGTGAGCCTACATGCATGGCTATTCCAAAAGAATCAAAAATGGACTGAAGAAACTTCCGAGCAGCACATACACTAAGAAAGTCAATATTAAGATCACCACACAAAATTAATTTGCTTTTTAAGGGCAGGGACTCAAGCAAGCTTAGTAGATTATGACAGAATAATTGTTCGAACGGTAATTGAGATCGCTGACATCGGATTTTGACACATGTGTCGACTTGGACAGTTCTGTTACTATACCAAAATTAAATGCGGATTGCAACGGCTTTTAAAATTATTTTAGAATCAAATTCAAAAGCTAATATTTAATTTCTACACTGTAAAAAAAAATAAGTGAAATTTCACTCAGCTTTCACTCAATACTTTCTCAATTTCTGTCCACACCCGATTGAGTGAAATTTCCACTCTACAGAACTGAGTGAATCTTCAATTCTCAGAGTGAAAAACACTGAGTGTTTTCACTCAATCGAGATTAGACGAAAGACTCATTTTTTACTCATTATGGTTCACCTTGAGTAGGATTTTGATCGATTTTGATAATTTATTCACTTTAAAATGAGTGAACTCACTAAGTGTTGAGTTCAAGTACACCTTTTATTGAGTGACTTTTACTCAAATTTGTGTTACACTTAACTCGATTACTACTCATATCTGAGTATTAATTTCACTCAGTATTGAGAAATATAGTCTAAATGATTTTTTTTAAAAGCTATATGTAAGCTAGCTTGTTATTTTATAACAGGTTGGTAGGTGCCTTTCAGAGGTAAGTTTCAGTTTAGGACATGGTCTCGAACACGTCCATTTCCTAAAATTCACTTTTGTGAGGCATCTGTTCACTTGTATTAAAATAACAAGTTAGCTTACATATACATAGCTTTTAAAAAAATAATTTAGAATATTTCGTTTTTTTTACAAACCAAATGAAAAACTGTAGAACCTTCAAATATATTTTATTTGTCATTTTTATTTGACAAAAACAAATAAAACCACATATAACACTATTATTATAATATCAAAAACATTTTAAAAAGTTTTCAACTCTTTTTCGAAAAGATACAGAAACTTTTTAAGCTAGACGTCTAGAAAAGTTGCATCACATCGCAAAAATACGCTTTATTAAGAGCATTCGTCTGCTCGGCTACCATAACATTCTCCAATATTTCTGATTTCTAAATTAACTTTTAATAACGAAAATCCCTGTCTTTCTGAAAATGTCCTCCTGAAAATGAAAAAGAAATGTTATTCTGCCAAATGTTCCAGTTCCCAGTTCCAGATTGAGGGAAAGTACCTAGATTTTCGCTACGCTAATTAGCTAAGGAAACATCCGAGCATTGCGGCAATCAGTGGACGCAGTCGAATTTGAATCTATGAATAGATATGCTATGTTGGGCGGATTTTTGCGATGTGAAAAAAAAATGTTCTTAATATAAAACATATTTAGGAGTTATGAGTTCGTATTCGCTTCACCACGCCACAGTCACACTTTACATGACCCTTTACACACACACTATGGGCTTGTAACCTTTTAAACTTCGGCACCTACGAAGGGACACGACAACCTACGACTCGAACAGATAATTAAAAACTGAGCAATAGGAGAATAGCTTATTTGGTATCGAAGAAGCGCGTATATGACGTTTGATTAGTAATGAGCGAAAATACTCTAAACTGGGAGATTTCACTCAAATTTTTATTGTGTTAAAGTATAACATGAGTTTTTTAGTGAATTTTTCTATTCCATTACTCAAAGATAGGGGTTATAACTCGAACATGAGCTTATTCAATCTTAATCAATAGCTTAAATAGAGATCATATTTTAGTAAAATAATGAATTTACTCTATTTTAAATGAAAATGTACTCAATTTCATTTTCATTCAAAATTTCACTCAAAAAATTCACTCCCTGAGAAATCTTTACTGCCTAGCTTTACCAGTTTTTTTAGGCGTTATGTACTCGAAATTTAATGAATCGTTGACTGAAGTTAGAAAAATGCAATAATTTGCTGTTTCAATCTACTAGAAAAAAAGTTTAAAACATTGCTTTGTTCATAGAAACTCAAATTTGTACAACTTTTCTCAAAACTGGAATTGTTTGAATTATTAATCAAAAACCTTTAAAATTATTGTTTATTTAAGTTTGACGATGAATATCTTTTAAACCGTTATAATTTAATCGACTAATCATAAGACTATTTTTGTAGAGCAGTGAAAAAAAAAAAAGAAATCTGCCGTAAAATAATCAAACTTTAAGCTTTAATAACTTTCGAACGGTGACAAACGGTTTACAAAAAAATTGTAGGATAAATCAAACCAAATCAAACCAAAACAAACGGTTTACAAAAAAATTGTAGGATACCCTTTTTGTAGAGAATTCAATTTCCTATGAACTTATGAGACGAGATATTGTTCTAAAATAGTAAATACCTAGATATAATTCCTAGATTACTTTCTAATAATAAGGAAAAAATTAAAAATTGAAAGACGGAGGACCTTCCTATGAAAATCAAGAGCTCATACTTTTTTGGAGAGAATTTTTTTCATGTGTCTACCAACCTTTTTTTCAGAATTTATGTTAAAGTGAAAAAAACTCACAGATTTCGCAATCGTTGCAACCATCAGAGGCATTGGAAATGATAATACCAAATATAAAACATAATTAACGTTATATATTTGCAGCCAAACTTGACATAAAAAACACCATTCTTAGTAATAATAACTAATAATGATTAGAAGAAAAACTAAACATAATTAAAAAAAAACAATTAATAGGGGTAGTTCAACGTTATTTTGTTTTATTTTAGGTTAGTTTAAATATTTAAATATTCATAATCTATTTTATAACACCTTATAAAAATAGCCTTGATTTTTCATGCAGATACCTTGAAATTAAGTAAATATATTATATCTTTTAATCCTTAAATCCAAACCAAACAATCCATTACAAACAACATAAATAATTATTGTCAAAACCCATATCAAAAATTACGAAAATAGTACTGTTTTGTAACCTTTGCAAATACATATCAATATCAATCTATTCAATTTTATAATCGCCCCCCGTAGCAGGGACGCGCCAAGTATTTTCGACTCCGTCGTGCGAAATAAGGGTATTAATATAATAATTAATAGGTTCTCCAATATTATAATATCAAACCAAAATTTCCAGTGACCAGCGCAGCTGCGCGGCGCTCGAGATTTGTGGATAATATACAGGGTGGTTCGAACTGTATTCCGGAAACTTCGGCAGCATATTCTACAGATAAAAATAAGTGAAAAAGTTCGTATAAATGTATGTCCTAAAATGGCTTGGTTTCGGAGATACAGGGTGTAGAAGTGTCATTTTTATTTCGATTTTTTCCTAATAATTTCTGAAGTAACGTCAATATTAGGATGAAAATTGATGTCTGAGAGTTTTTTGATACGAGAAATTTGATTTTGATGTCAATATGACTCCTACTTGTAGAGAGCGCCACCTACATGTGTTTTAACAGGTTTGAAGAGTTATAACTTTTCATCCGTACCTGTATAAAACTATTGAGTGAAAAAATGTACATTTTCATGACATTTTACGTAAAAAATGTTTCTTGGTAAAAATCGCTACGAGCAACCGTTCTCAAGATATTTAGAATGGAAATAGTCAATACATGTCAATATTGACAAAAAATAAACACGTTGAGTAGATAATTATTTGACTAAAATAATAAATTTGGGAATTTTTTATTTTTTTAAAATTAATTATAAATTTTTCGGCGAAAAAATTATGATAAAACAGTTTCTGTTGAACTTTTGACACAAAACAATTTCAAATTTATGATTTCAGTCTGATAACTATGTAGTCAACATGTTTAATTTATGTCAATGATGACAGGTATTGATAATTTTGATTTGATTCCAAATATCTCGAGAACCATTACTCGTAGCGATTTTTACCAAGAGATGTAAAAAATTTCGTAAATGTATAGTTTTTTACTCAATAATTTTATACAGGTACAGATGAAAAGTTATTAGTCTTCAAACCAGTTAAAAATATGTAGGTGGCGCCCTCTACAAGTAGGAGTCTTATTGACATCAAAATCAAATTTATCATGTCAAAAAACTCCCACGCACCAATTTTCATCCGAATATTGACGTTAATTCAGAAATTATTTGGAAAAAATCGAAATAAAAATGAAACTTCTACACCCTGTATCTCAGAAAATAAGCATTTAAAGACATACATTTATACGAAATTTTCTACTTATTTTTATCTGCAGAATATGCTATCGAAGTTTCTGCAATACAGTTCGGACCACCCTGTATTTTCACCATTGGTGTTCATAGAAAAAAGTATTACTTAAATTTCATGTTAATTTGTTGATAAGTTGTAAATAATGGTTTTATTATTTTTTAAATTCAGTGACCGCAGGCGCCTTTAGGTCCTTGGCGCCGTCGTGCGCCGCACGACCTTGCTCATATGGACGACGCGTCCCTGCCCCGTAGCATAGTCGTCAAGTAATATCGTCAATCGTCGGGACTAACAAAATTAAACCTTGTATATCGCCGAGAGTTTCGTGCTGTCCGGCCAGTTCACCTAAATTAGGCATCCCGCGACAAAGTTTTGATGCTTTAATTTGGTCGACTGAGCGGCTAGTGCGACACCGTTGCTGACGACCTTCAAAGAAAACTCGAAATTTGGCCCCCATATACGAACATACACATTTCCAATGTTAAAAATAGTAAGTTATTTTTTTGACGCATCCTAGTGCATAAACGTAACCGTATCAAGAACCATTCTCTGCTATATTGGAACAAACCTACAAATGGCAGATACCTGGATAGTAATGTGTGTGTTCCGCAAACCAATTAGATGTCTCACGCCGCTAGGCGCGGCTCCAACTTTTACTAATGAATTTCCAGCACCGGGATCGATATAATATATTTCAGACCGAAATTCGTCGAATCTATTAGAGCTAATTTGTCCCGGGGGAGGCTCTCCCATCCGCCCCGCTCGAAGGTAGATATGATTTTAGGCCGTATTTTGATGACATACGTCGACTCTATTAAGCTCGGTCGTCGATTAGATTTAAACAGTTAATATCGTCGTGCTAGCAACTCGATTATTTCAGTAATGCCGTATTTAAATTTTCACTAAAAATGGGAAAACTTTAATGACAGGTTTTACGTTTATACCGGGTGCGTCTCAAAAGTGGCTCAGCCCTATAACTTTTTTATTTTTTCAGATAAAACAACGAGATTTGGTATGTTAGTATATGACATAAATTGGGATTGATTGACGTATTCAATTGTTTTCGGTCACTTCCGGTTTCACCGTTTATTATAGTTATTTTGTTTTTTTACATATTTTGAATTTTTTTAAAAAATCATACAGGGTGTTCCAAAAAGTTGAGTAATTGATTAACCACGATTCTGCTTAAACTGCTCGACATTTAAATCTTGTTTTTGGCAAATGTGGGAAAATTTTATCCAGTTTGTATGTTAATGGAAATTCTTGCTTTGCTTTATCATGACCATTACAAATTATTAATTCGACGCGAACGAAGTCGCGGGTACACGCTAGTTTAAGTGTAAAATTAATTCGAACTCTAGTGTGTAGTTGGTTTACTTATGAAGAATATATTACACATTTTCTTATATTGCTATTTTTTTACCGCAAATGGTAAAATCATAACTATATAAGAGCTTCTCGCCCGTCAAGTCAGATGCACCCTGTACACTGCTACGCAATTCAGGATCTACGCGAATCGAGGGGCAGGGCGTAGGTAGATCGGGATGTATAGTATAGGTATAGACGAGTGGCGGAATTTTAGCTTTTTTCTATATCGCAATTTGTAAACAGCGCTTATTTGTAAACAACCACCGTTTTTAGAGAGGTATTTTAGATAACAATCGATATTTAGAAATGTTTTGACACCCTGGAAATACTACCACCGAGCACGTCATTGTTGCAACTTGCAACTGCGTTAATACACCTGGCGGTGACCGCCTCATACTCTTTCAGATATTTAGCAATAAAATAAAGAAACCTGTTATTTTTAAGCTGTTATTTTAAGCTGTTTTTTTATAAATAACTATAACAGTTTCAACTGTTATCTAAAAATAACAGTTTTGCCCATCACTACCCCAGATGATTTTGACCTTTGAAAATTGAACTGTCGTCTAGAATTTCGTTTTATTTGGAATAGGCAGCTAAATGTTATTTGCAAAAATCTACCTTTAAATTACTAAAAATTTATAATACGGCCCAGAGAAAGCTACAATTAAAATACCAGCAAAAATATAATTTTGTCATTCTCAAATGTCACATTTTCTTTTGTTTACAAGAATTTCTGTGGTTTGAAAAAGGTGGTTAATTTTTTTCTGAATAGGAATGATCATCTACAAAAGAATTAGTAGAACTGAGAATAGTATTCGCGGTGTATGACTTGTTCGCTGTTCATTACTCGATCACTCGCAGGCCTCGCTCATACCACATACATCCACAATAATTCAAGGAATAATCGAAATATTTGTAACTAAAGGAACTTTATTAAACTATACTAAAATTAATAAAATATTTACATAATTTCCCATTGACAGCCAAACAATACCCCAAACGATTGTGAAATTCACGATTCAAAATACAAAACTGTTAAGGGGAGAATCTTTAGCATTTCACAGAGGTGTCGTTTTCAGTCCATATAAATTTCTGTATATAATATACCCATAAAGACGGATTTTGAGTGTGCTCCACAGGAAGAAGTCGTTCGGTGAAAGATCCTATGGTCTTTTCCTTCTGTATCCCCACTAAACGGGAGTCAACGTTTTTCTTTTCTTCAACATTAAGAATGTTCAAGTCATTGTTATTTTCTTCCTGTTCAATTATTTTAGTGTACTCACTTCCATCTGCTTAATACCTTAGTGCCTTTAGTTTTAAAGCTCCGGTTTATTCTTTAAACTGTTGACTTAGGCATTCGGAATAGGCTGTCCGGAGACTGAGCTGCAAACATATCTAACGCAGCGGCAATACTATTTCCAGCAAAATGCCGTTTAACCATCGTAACTTTTTGAGAAATTGCGAAATTCCTAGTTATTTTATTTAAAATTACTCTGTTTAGTACCTTCAAATTTTCATAAAGGAAATGTGACATTGAATTTGACAATGACATTTTTGCTGGTATTTTAATTGTAGCTTTCTCTGGACCGTATTATAAATTTTACTAATTTGAAGGTAGATTTTTGCAAATAACTTTTAAATGACTATTCCAAAGGAAACGAAATTCTACTCAAAAGTACAACTTTAAAGCCTCCTCAAAAAAGTCTAATACAACTTTTGCATAAACTCATTTGGGAAATATTACTTTGACAGGTAACCTTCGACATTGGCACACCCTGTATATAACAGATGATCTACTGTAGAATCCTAAAATGACCGAGGTCTCCGTGGTTAATTAATTGAACGCCTCCGTCCCCCAAATCCTTCGTTATAGCCCCGAAACTTCCTCTTTAATGCCGCCGATGCCGCCCTCAACAGGTCAATTATTATCCCCCAATCGATCGATACGACAGCTAGCTCGCTCCCAGTCGACCCCGTTCCCCAAATTATCTCCCTGCCAGTCGGAGCGCCAGATTTATCCACTAACTTATCCATTTTTTTCCTCCTTTTCTAATTCGCTGCCTGGAAAAATAAACTACATGGTATTATTGCAATCGGACTGGAAGAAGCTTGGAATAAAAATATTAAGGAAGGAATTATTAATATTTTATATTTTATAACTCTTGATTTTATGATATACAGGGTGTTTCAAAACAAATGCGAAAAACTTTAGGGGGTGATTCCTTGTTCAAAATAAAGGGTCGTTTGCTTTATAAACGTTGGGTCAAAAGTCAACCATTGGGGAGATATCGCGGTACAAAGATGGCGGAAAATTAATGATTTTATTTTTTATCTTGAAAACAAAAAGAGATAGACTAATGAAATTTTATGGAAGCATTACTGTTATGAAAACACACTTTCAGGTAATTTTTTTACTTTTTTAAAATGAGTGGAAGGTGTTGAAACAAACTACCCCTATCATTCTTGTTAACGAAATTTAAAGAAAAATCTTATCAAACACATGCAAATGTGGTGTGTGCTTATCAAACACATGCAATTTGGATAGTTTAGTTTGTTTAGAAACTTTTTTATCTCTTGTGTTTCTTTGATAAAACTCACCGATTTGAAATTAAAAAATAAAATGTAAAGCATTACATGTCAGGACAAAAAACATTTTTAGATTAAGAATCTAGTGATAATGACGATAATAATAATCATCTAGATAATAACGTATTGCAGTAGAGTAATGTCAAATAAAATAATATTAGGAACATCCTAAAAAGTAACAGCGGCCGACTAGATTTTTTCCTAAAAAAATTACAGCAGCCCACTAGATTCTTTATCAGAAAATGTTTTTTGTCCTGACATGTAATGCTTTACATTTTATTTTTTAATTTCAAATCGGTGAGTTTTATCAAAAAAATACAAGAGATAAAAAAGTTTCTAAACAAACTAAGCTATCCAAATTAATTTTTTTGCATGTGTTTGATAAGATTTTTCTTTAAATTTCATTAACAAGAATGATAGGGGTAGTTTATTTCAACCCCCTCCACTCATTTTAAAAAAGTGAAAAAATTACCAGAAAGTGTGTTTTCATAACAGTAATGCTTCCATAAAAATTTATTAGTCTATTTCTTTTCGTTTTCAAGATAAAACATAAAAACATTATCTTCCGAAAACGAAAAGAGATAGACTAATAAAATTTTATGGAAGCATTACTGTTATGAAAACACAATGTTTATGAAGCAAACTACCCTTTATTTTGAACAAGGAATCGCCCCCTGAAGTTTTTCGCATTTGTTTTGAAACACCCTGTATAACATGATTTTATCCATTTACAATTTTCCTTTTGTAAAATTTTCATGATACGCCTGTGTTCCACAATGTATGTTTTATTTGTAATTTTAATGACGTAAATTTTTATGAATATGAATTTTTATCATACAATACAAATCAAGTATTGTATGACATTTTTCTATTATTTGTATATTTGTTTTTGTGCTTTTTTGTTTTGTAAATGCTGTGTTGATGAAGCTATTTTGGCTTTTTGTACAATAAAGCGTTGTTTATTCATGCATTGTTTGTTCATGCATTAGAGACCTTTGATCAAACCTTTGATTAGAGACGAAATCTACATCATGAAGCCCTATTTTTGACAGTTCTGTTTGACGCTTCATTTGACACATTTGAATTTGATTTGAAATTTTGTGGACTTCAGTCTTTCCTGGGCTTATTGTATGTTATTTATTACATATTTTACAACTGGTAGGTATTTAGAAGTAGTAAATCTAGAAGGTAATTGTGGCAGAACTTAAATTAACAGTGACACTATTGCGATTTATTGAAAAAAACTGTAAAATAGTTGATTGTGTAGCGTGCGGTAGATCCATAGACTAATGTCACGTACTAGAGATAGATTGGACACTGATATAAAACAAATAAGTCCTTCATTTAGAGCCACCTGGTGATCCGGAAGAAACTAATGGAGAGTTTTGGCATGACACAATTTTAGCGTTCCGTTATTTATTAACGCTAACTAAAACGGTAACGTTATTAAAGCACAAAATTATTTTTTGTAAAATATAAAAAATATAGACTTGTTTGCTATATCTTATGTTTTATTAAATCATTAGAAGTGTAACATATTCAAAACTAAAAATAAAATTATGAATACGTAGGTACATTTTAAACACCTATTGACGTCACTTCAGAAATTATTTGGAAAAAATCGAAATAAAATTGAAAGTTCTACACCCTGTATCTCAGAAACTAAGCAATTTAGGTCATACATTTATACGAACTTTTTTACTTATTTTTATATGTAGAATATGCTGGCCGAAGTTTCCGGAACACAGTTCGGACCACCCTGTATACTACAAGTGAGGTGTAGTAAATCAATCAAATATGAAATTCAGTTATAATTAACTAATTACGTATAATTTATTGCATTTTTACTTTTATTTAAAACTTGTCAAAAATAATTTTGATACGTCAATTTGACTTTCGGTGTTTCAGTAGCTTATCTGATATTATTGTTACAAAATAATTATTATAATTTATCTATTTTTATTAGATTACAGATTCAAAAAGAGTTATATGTTTGTTTTAATTTATTGTTTATATTTATGTTAATATTTATATTAAGAATTATTATCAAATAAGTGTCAAATAAAAAAAACATAAAATAAAATATCTTATTGTGTACTTGTACTTGTAAGTGTGATAGGGATAATATTTATTTAAAATAATAATTAAAAGAAAAAAAACAAAATAAAACCAACAAATCCTTTTGTAGAAATACCAACGGAAAAACCGCTGTACATAAATTCAGTTGTCGAAAGCGAAAAAATCTATTACACGTCGATTTTCCATTTCCATTTCCCATAAACATAAACATTCTTTATCCATTCCGACAACACGGCGCCATATTTTTCTCAATAAAAGCACAGAAAATCTAAAAAAAGGAAAATTTAAAAGTTTTTATTCCACAAAAATGACGAATTGAACGCGGTATATGAGAAGCTAATTTAATTATCTAGCTTAATTAATTATATTAAACTTTAATTAATAAAGATGTATTAATAAATATTTTTTAAATTTATAAATTAAGAGAAAAGAATGATTTTATTGTAAAAAATAGTCTAAAATTTATGTATATTCATAATTTGTCTGTACAGGAAAGTCACTTTATAATATACAGGGTGAGTTTTTTACGATGTTTTCTATGGATATCTCGGAAACTACTGGAGCTAGAGAGCAGGTTAAATAGGGAAAGAATAGCAGTTTTGTGAGGTCAAATATATGCGTTTTTCAGATTTTTGAAAAAATTCATGGCTTACTAGATATTTCGAAAAAAAAACAAATTTCGGCTATTCTAAAAATTGTCCCTAATTCCATTATAATCTATTCTAGACAAAAAGTTTTCAGATAAAAGTTGTAGATAATCACATTCTTAATGAGACTGTGTTCTCTGTTTTTTCTAAAGCCTGTCATTTTTGACATGCGATACAAACATTATGTTTTTTTAAATGGAAACCATAGTTGGCGATGATTTCATATAAAGCGCCATTTTTTAAGCTTTTCAGCGATGTAAGCTATAATATGTTTTCTTTTTCGAAAAATTACCAGTTATAGCCAATTCTTATCTTTTTGAAAAAATATCTCGGTAACAGTAATAGATACGAACATGGTTAAACTGGGACAAAGTTGCGTATTGGGATGTTTACCAAGATGCCATCAAAAAAGTTTTAAAAATTTCAAGGATTGCTGAGTTTTTTGGAAAAACTGATTTTTTCGAAAATCAATTTTATTTTTTCCTGTCGTTATTTTTTCGAAAATCAAAAACAAAATTGCACATTCTCATAGCCACTTTATTAGGGCTATCTGATAGTATTTTTAGATTTTCAAATTAGCTGATAATTTGTGAGATACAGAGGCCAACTTAAGTTTTTTAAATACGGACCGGTATTTTTTATTCCAGGTTTTGAAAGAACTCGGTCTCCTGAATACAACGATATGCCACACTTTATACTTTTTTTTGTTTTGGATACTTTAACTGCAACAAAACTATTGAATTATTATTTAAAATAATTTCAAGTACGACTCTGGTTTCTTAAATTATTTAATCTGATTATATTCATGGCAGCAATATTGATCAGCGCTAATTAACATTGTATAAAGAAAATCAATTGGAAGATTTAAAGATAATTATTTTTAACTTTTTTTATTGAGAATTTGAAATCTCAGTGTGCTCATAATATTAGTGTATCTCATAATATTAATCGTAGTTCCAGGAACCTCGCTGGACATTATACTGCTCTACCATTTCCAATCCATCTTCCGGGAAAATGATTTGATTGTTTATATTATATTATATATTAATTATTTTATATTATTTTATTGCATTTGATTTTCCGTATTCAATGTTTTACCCCACGTCATTGTTTGAAAGCTTATCAATATTGTAACGATGAATATATTAAATATTAAAAAAAAAAACATAGCCGGACTTGATATTAGTTTAAATAAATTGTGTTCAAATGTCAAAACAAAAAAATATATTAAGTGTGGCATATCATTGTACTCAACCTCAGGAGACCGAGTTCTTTCAAAATCTGAAATAAAAAATGCAGGTCCGTATTTAAAAAAATTAAATTCGTCTCTGTATCTCTTAAATTATCAGCTAATTTGAAAATCTAAAAATATTATCAGATAGCCCTAATAAAGTGACTGAGAATGTGCAATTAGTTTTTTCATTTTCTAAAAAGTAACGACAGGAAAAAATAAAATTGATTTTCAAAAAAATCGGCTTTTTCCAAAAAACTCAGCAATCCTTGAAATTTTTTAAACTTTTTTGATGGCCTCTTGGTGAACATCCCAAAGCGCAACTTTGCCCGAATGTAACCATTGTCGTATCTGTTACGGTTACCGAGATACCAATGCTCGTACCTCGAATTTGTAGCACCCTGTATAAGCTTAATATAATTTTATCTTAATTTTTATATATAATTTTAAGCTGTAATTTATTAAATATAAATTGTAAAGAACAGTTTAATAAAATATTCTGTCTTTTTATAAGTTATAAATCATAACAGGATTAGAATACCATATCAACTAAGTGAAATCAGCAAAAAAAAATAAAAATTGGCTATAACTTAGTACTTTTTCGAAAAAAACATATTATAGCTTATATCTCTGGAAAGTTAAAAAAAATGGCCCTTTTTATGTAGTCATGGTTTCCATTTAAAAAAAACATATGTTTATGTCATATGTCAAAGATGACAGGCTTCAGAAAAAAATGGAGAACACAATCTCATTAAGGATGCAATTATTTCCAACTTTTATCTGAAAACGTTTTGTCTAAAATAGATTATAATGGAATTAGGGAGTATTTTTAAAACAGCCGAAATTTATTTTTCCGAAATATCTAGTAAGCCATAAACTTTTTCGAAAATCCAAAAGGCGCATATGATTGTCCTCGGAAAACTGCAATTCTTTCCCTATTTAACCGACTCTCTAGCTCCACTAGTTTCCAAGATACCCATAGAGAACATCGTAGGAAACTCACACTGTATAATAGTAATACCTACTTATTTTTTAAATGAACTGTATTATAAGCAATGAATCAAGTTTCAAGATTATTTGAACGAACGAGCCATTGTGATTTGATTCAATTCTGACGACTCTTTTTTAGGACTATACCGGGTGTTGCATCATCGGACGGGACATAGGAGATCCCATGTAAATTTTAATGGGGTCAATTCCCTATATATTTTAGAGAATAATTCTCTTTAGGTTTATTGAAGAGCACTAAAATCACATTGAAAAGAATAACTTTAGATATTTTTGATTAGCTCGTTTACGAGTTATCGCCGATTTCTTTTTAAATATTTCTCCTTTCTTATGACCCTGTATTTACTTATGAGCACCAGTCAAGGTAAAAAATAACTGTCAAATGAAGTTGTTATTTCAGATATTTACCTATTTAGTGCTTTATTATTATTGAAAACTCATTCCTATATCGGAAATCTTAAAGATGTATTTATAAATACAAATTAATATGAATTAAAGTAAAATAAAGTAATCAATTACAAGGTTAATTATAGTATTATTACAATATTCAATAACTTATTAATTTAGGTACCATTAAATTGTTAGAACTTTAGGATTTAAGAAGATGTTCAAATATTCCTCCATCGACTGCTAGACAATAACCCAGGCGATCATAACATTCTCTTCTTACATTCGCTAGTTTTTGACTCGTCTAGATTTGGGTATATTTTATCCTTGTATATCCTGTTTTTTAAATGGCCCCAGATAAAGAAATCATTTGGCGAAATATCAGGAGACCTTGCTGGTCAATTTACTGTATGATTTAGGCCAATAACGTTTCCGTTAAAACTATTGTCTAAATATTCCCGAACAGCCAGGGTACTATGTGCCGGGCAGCCATCCATTTGGTACCAAACTGCCTGATTTTCCCTAGCGGCATCATGTAAAGCAGGTAAAATATGATTTTCGAGTACTTCCAAATAATATTCTGCATTTAAATTTCGCGCAAGAAATAATGGCCCGATAATATTGTGTCCGAATATCCCTGCCCAAACATTTACTTTCTGTGGATATTGCGTCCTTGTTTCGACAAACCTGTGTTGGTTTTATTTGTTCCAATATCGATAATTTTGAACATTGGGTTCATTATTTAAGGTAAACGTGCATTCGTCAGTGAAACATATGTTTTTTAAAAATTCCTTATCCGTGTTTGCTCTTTCCATCATATCAAAACAAACCGCCTGCCGGCGTATTTCGTCCCCATCTCGTAGCTCTTGGTGCTTTTCATATTTGAAGGAATAGTATTTATGTCATTTCAAAATTCGAAACGCTGTAGTGTGATCTATTCCTATTTCATCCTCAAGTTTCCTTGTGCTGATCTTTCCATCGTTCTCTTCCACGCACAATAAAACTTCCAAGTCGGTATCATTTCTTGCATCTTCTCTTTGTTCCTGCCTTGCTTCACATCTGCAGTTATTTATTAGGGTACCTTTGGTCTCAAATCTCTGGATATTCCTTGCAATTGTAGATTTTCCAGGTATCGGTCTATTCGGATCGAGGGGTGTCTCACTTGGGTGAAAAATGTACATGTACTGCCAAAATATCATGTTACTGGCAAGCGACTGCCAATGGTTGCGAAGAAAGCTGCCTATGACTGCCATGTAATTATATAGGTGACTGCCAGCGACTGCCAAAAAAATGTACATGTAATTCCAATAGTGAGACACCCCTCGATTCGGATACAGAGCAGCAAACATGTCCGACACCTTTTAATAACTATTTCCTTGATAATACCATTTAATTATCAATGCTTTTTCTTCGGTAGTGTAATTCATGGCTAATATTTTCGATGTAGATATGAGTTTTTAATAATAATAATAAAGCACTAAATAGGGAAATTACTTCATTTGACAGTTATCTTTTACCTTGACTAGTGCTCATAAGTAAATACAGGGCCAAGAAATCGGCGATAACTCGTAAACGGGCTAATCAAAAATATCTAAAGTTATTCTTTTGAATGTGGGTTTTAGTGCTCTTCAATAGACCTAAATACATTAAAATTTACATGGGATTTCCTATGTCCCGCTCAACGATGCAACACCCGGTATAATTTGTTCAACTTTTATGGATCCGTGCTGGCCACGTTCAATTGAACGAACCGTATTCTATGCGGTGAATCTCTCTCGCGATTCATATGTAGTTCAGATGAACGAGTCGTTCAATCTTTGCCCATCTCTATTTCGGATAGCTCCCGTATCTTATTGGAATATATGTTATTCGAACAAACAAACGATTATGCATACATGGTGTATCAATAGTTGCCTGCATCGACCGCCTGCCCGTTTGAACTTGCCGCTCTCAAGGCACCGTGTGCAAAATTACGTTGCAAATAATGCTCGACAGCTCTCCCGTCTGTATTAACTTAGTTTAACAACACTCGAGACCTGTTCCTAATTAATTCAATTACGGTCTGGCGAGATGCACTTTAAAATGAAAAAAATTTGGATATATTGGATTAGATATGATGGAGTTTGATCAATAAATAGATTATCCTTGATTTAATATTTTTATATACACTGTGTCAATTTTAAACCTTCCCACCCTATCTTTCTTGCAGTTAAAAATATGAAAAATCGGAAAGACACCTCAATTTAGAGGTGGGCAGAAGTTGAACGAGTCGTTAATTTCAACGAGTATTAACAATGAATCGTGAGATTCGATTCACTGCTTAGAATACGGTTCGTTCAATTGAATCGTGGCCAGCACGGATCCATAACATTTGTTCAAAGAGTCATGAGAATTGATCCATTGCTTACAATACGGTTCGTTCAATTGAATCGTAGCCAGCACGGGTCCATAAGATTTGAACGGTGAGCCGTAAAAAAGAGTCCTGAGAATTGAATCGGATTACAATGCGATCGTTCGTTTATAGGCATAGAGTCAGGCACCAAGAACAAAACCCTAAACAAACATCATAGGCATAAAATGCAAAAGATAAGAGAGTTATTTACAAGAAAAAAAACATATTTATAATGTGCTTAGTACGAGAGTATCTGTAAGGTATTTAATTTTCACGTTAATATTTTTGTTTAAATAGCATTAATAAATATCATATAAATGAAAAGTGAAATATATGCAACTCTAAATAAATATTGTTGGCCTCTGCTCAATATGATAAAAAACACGGCGTCAGCGATGCTTAGAAAATGAAGATCGTTATCATTTTATATGTAAAATTATATGGGGAATATCATCGATGTTCATTTCCGGAGCCAACTGGACGCCATTTTTTGCATGCGGTATTATATACTATTTATTATGGTTATTAAATCGGAATTAAAATAGCTCTAAAAATATTAAATTGGTATTAAGAAATCTTTAATAAATAGTATATATGAATTGGATTGATAATTTAATATTATTGATAAAATAATCCAATTATGCCAGTGTCATGTCAGTGTTGAAAAACAAATGAAAGAACTGTATATTTCTTTTCTGGTCCCGTAAGTAATTGTCCGACCAAATTGTCGCTGGTAGTGCCAGTTACGATTCTTGTTTTTATGAAACGTAAATTGTGCATGTGGTTCGTTGAAATGAACGAATCGGAGGAGTTGATTCAATATGAGAAATTGAATCGTGTGATTCGATTCACTAAAAAGAATCCTACCATAAAGAAACACTAACCTGAAAACCAAAATGTCAATGTGGTCATGTTTAATTGTTTCTGCAACTTTGAAACGCGATTATTCGGAAACCTCTGGACAAAAAGCAACTAAGTTGGATACCACTGAAAAGATAATTAAAGGCCCTTTAAAACGATGTGCCACTTGACCCCCATTCTCATTTAAGATTGTAAGAGTGACAAAAGGCTAAGAATATTCATTTAAAGTGTCCCCTTTACAAATTCACTCCCCTTATTATCTGGTTGCAAAATCCCCACACCCCTACCCACGATCGTCACTCTATCCTGATCCGAAAGATACAACATCCTCCCATAATCTAACCTAACCTAACTACCTAAATTTTATTTGTAAAGGAGACACTTTAAATGAATATTCTTAGCCTTTTGTCACTCTTACAATCTTAAATGGGAATGGGGGTCAAGTGACACATAGTTTTAAAAGGCATTTAATTATCTTTTCAGTGGTATCCTACTTTGTTGCTTTTTGTCCAGAGGTTTCCGAATAATCGCGTTTCAAAGTTGCAGAAACAATTAAACATGCCCACTTTGACATTTTGGTTTTCAGGTTAGTGTTTACACAAAAACTATTGCAATGGATCTACTGTAGTACAAATGATTAGAAGATTAGGTTACCCCACTTACGCCCTATCTTATAAGTTGTTCAAAATGTTGCCCATTTTCCTGTAAACAACAATAAAGTCTGTTTTCAAACTCCTCCGTAACATTTCGGAAAACTTCACCGGGAATTGACCGGCATTCTGCTGTAATTCGCTTTTTAATATTATCAATATCAGTAGGTTGTGTTGTATAAACAGTGGATTTAAGATGTCCCCAAACAAAGAACCCTAAGGGTGTTAAATTCTGTAATCTTGGAGGCCATTCAGTTGGTCCCCTTCGGCCAATCTATATACCCGAAAATCTCCCGTTTAACCACTGTCGGACCGAAAGCAAATAATGAGGTGGAGCAGCGTCCTGCTGAAATGTTAACAAATCCTCCTGTAAAACTGGACTACTCTGCATCAATTTGAGTTTGTAGCTCTTGGGTGATAAGAGGATCAACATTTTCTTGAAACATATTAAGATACAGATCACCTGTCAAGTTTCCTTCGATAAATAAAAGACCAAAAATAGCTTTTTCAAGAATGCCAACCCAAACATTAAATTTTTGGGGATATTGTGTATGTCCTTCTATTGTTTCCGTGACTCCAATATCGACAGTTTTGTTTGTTAACATTTCCATTTAGAAAAAATGAACATTCACCGGGAAACAGATATTCGACAGAATGTTAGGGTTGGCGTTGATTTGACGACTCATGATTTCACAAAACATTTCTTCTATCAAAATCATCTTCATAGAGTTCTTGAAGTATCTGCATTTGGTATAAATAGAATAGTGTTTTTCTTACAGTCTCGTGTTATATCCCTGTCTTTTGTGCTACTGTGCGCAAGGATCTGGTGAGCTCTGCAGCAAATAATTCCAAAACCTCAATTTGAGCTTCTTCATTCATCACTCGTAGGTTATTTCTTTTTTCTATTACTCGCCGAACCAGTTTCGGAGAACTTTGCCACCAAATCCCCCACATATCTGTGACTTACTTCACGATTTTGATTTCTTTCATAGAAAACCCATGCCGTCCTTCGTGCGTACTTTCCAACCTCTCCATAAATGAAAATAATTTTAGTTCTTTCTTGAAGGACCATTCTTACACTTTATGCACTTAATAAAAGTTATCACTGAACAGCCCAACAAGCAAAAGCGAATTAACAAGAGTAATATTCCTGTTTTGGTAATGTCGCTAAGGAGACTTAGGCTATTGTAAATAACTTAAGGAATAAGACTTCTTCGTCTGGCACAGTCTTTAATTCACCTGATTAATGTGGCTAAAAATTTAGTGAACACCACAACTCCTTCCCATGATTCACTTTCATATCTCCCTAAGGCAAATGAGAATTTACACAGTTTCTTCTTCACGCCCGTAGCATTAGATGAGCTCCGTAGTACTATTAATAGTATTAAAAACAAATCCTCATCTGGGACTGATGGGCTTACTCTCAAAATGTTCTCTGAACTTCCTGAATGCACATTAAACCATCTTACTATTTTAATTAACGAGTCATTCCAAAAAGGAGTTTTTCCAAACTGCCTTAAGTCAGCAATAATTATTCCTCTGTATAAAGGAGGTGATAAAGATGAAGCTTCGAACTATCGCCCAATTGCACTCCTGCCCACATTATCTAAGATCATTGAAAGAAAAATGGTTAAAAAAAGGTTTCTATCTTTTCTCCTTAAATATAAAATACTTACTACCCATCAATTTGGATTTCTAAGTAACAGTTGCACAAATGATGCTATGTTCGACCTTTTTAATAATGTATACTCTAGCCTGAATAACCATCACTCTACAGCTACAATTTTCTGTGATTTCTCTAAGGCTTTCGATTGTGTAAATCATAATATCTTAATTAACAAATTGCAATACTATGGTTTCAGGGGAGTCAGGGGAGTGCCGCTCGAATGGCTTAAGTCATATCTTGGCAACAGAAGACAGCTTGTGAGGATTGATACGTCTATATCTTCTTGTAAGCCTATAGAATGTGGTGTCCCTCAGGGTTCAGTACTTGGTCCTATTTTGTTTCTGGTGTTTATCAACGACATTGCAAATCTAGACATTAGCGGTCAAATCTGCCTCTTTGCGGACGATACTAGTTTCACTTGGAGCGGCCCAGATGTTGCGGCACTATATGATACTATATCCAGTGACTTACGCACCATTAAGTCTTGGTGCTATTCTAATCTCCTATGCCTCAACCTATCATATAAAAGTACTATACAACCTTATGTACTTAATAACACCACTATTGACGTCGTGGACTCTGTGAAATTCTTAGGACTTGTTGTAGACAACTCGTTAAAATGGGACTTTCACATTGAAGCCCTATCAAAGAAACTAAGCGCTGCCTGTTTTGCGCTAAGATCAGTTTCTAAGGAACTTAACTTCTCAACCTCTAGAATCGCCTATTATGCCCTTTTTGAGTGACATCTTCGTTATGCCCTTCCATTCTGGGGTACTTGCTGCGCAACAAAATTTGATCGTGTTTTCAGACTTCAAAAGAGAGCAGTTCGATATTTATTGGGACTGAACAGTAGAACTCACTGTCAGAATTTCTTTAAAAATTTGAAAATACTGACTCTTTCTTCTTTATTCATTTTTGAATCCGATTGTTTAATCCGCAAGCACATATCTGCTATTCCCGAAAGGCCATCTCATAACTATCCACTTAGGAATGCAGAGCACGATCTTTATCTGCCAACCCCGAGCTCAGAACTAGTTAAAGGTTCAATACTGTACAATGCCAAAAAAAACGTACAATCATCTGCCTTTGAATATCAAATCGCTTTCATTCTTTCCATCATTTCGCAAAGCTCTAAAATCATACCTACTGGGGAGAGCCCTATATGCGGTAAACGACTTTTTTGTTGATGTTTAATTATGAACAATTTTGAATTTTAAAATTTTGATCATCTCACACACTGGTCAAAGGTCAAGTATTTAATATTTTATAACTCTAAAATTATATCTATTTACTGCGTACTGTTCTAAAATTGTCCATGTATATTCTTTTTGTAATTTTAAAGACTTAAATTTTTTTGAATTGTATTATTTGTATTGTGTATTTTTGTTGTTTGTATTTTCTTTGTGATTTTGCTGTTTGTGAGTGCTTTGTCGATGAATCTGTTTTGGCATTTTGTACAATAAAGCGTTGTTTGTTGTATCTTTTAAATTTGCTGAATATTTTTATTTTTTTTTTGTTAAGACAAGAACGTATTTTTAGAATTTGTTGATAGAATAGCAAGGCTTGTGGAATTTCAGTGATAAGACATCGAATAAACGCAAATTAACTAGGTAGGTACTCGTAATTTTTTTAAATTAGGAGGGGAGGGCCAATTGTTTCTGCAACTTTGAAACGCGATTATTCGGAAACCTCTGGACAAAAAGCAACAAAGTAGAATAACACTAAAAAGAGATGTGTAAAACAATGTGCTTTCCCTTCCCTAGGGGGTTTAAAAAAAAGGCTAAAAATATTCATTTAAAGTACCCCCTTACAAATAAAATTGGCGCGTCTTTCCTATTTTTCATATTCTTAATTGCAAGAAAGATATTAAAGGTGGGAAGTTTTAAAATTAGCACAGTGTATAACTTCTACATGATATTACCACAGATTAGGTATCCTATAAGTATACAGATAAAAATCTTATCCCTAATTCGTGGTACGAAAATTGTTTTTTATGACGATGCGCGAACGAGTCTAATTCCCTGTGCGCAAAAATAAACTCGCGTAAAATAACAATAAACAGCGTAATAGAGAGATATCGCTAAACCGAAT
Organism: Sitophilus oryzae; assembly: GCF_002938485.1. Classification (NCBI taxonomy): domain Eukaryota; kingdom Metazoa; phylum Arthropoda; class Insecta; order Coleoptera; family Curculionidae; genus Sitophilus; species Sitophilus oryzae. The sequence goes on from NW_022146168.1 coordinate 2,108,772, forward strand.
AGCGTGCATGGACGTTAATAAGGCCAGGTGTTATTTCCTTTACGTGAGGTGGTATTAACTCTCTTCATTTATAGTTATCGGATCGGAAAGAATTCTGATCGCGTCGCGTCCGCTATTTAAACTTAACCTAACTTTGAATTTAAAACTTTGAAATTGTTTTGTTTACTAGGTATTTTAAAACTAAAGGGCTAAAGTGCTTATTTCCAGTACTTTATTGTTCAACATCTGCCAATGGGTTTCGGGCAACAAGCAACAAATTCTCTTAGAAGGGCTAAGTCGTCATCTGCTGTAAACCTAAGACTCTTTATAGGTTCTTTAGTATTGGAAGAGGTGGAATCCATATTTTGGGCCATATTTATTTAATTAAACCCCAAATCCCAGCTACTTAAATATCAAATTACCTAATAAAACTAAAGCAATAATTCAAAACAATTCAAACATAATCTAAAATAAAAGATCTCGCCGGCCGGCTCCAGTTGTCAAATACCCGCACATGCGACATTTAGGCAATTTTTAAACGTTATCAGAGGTTATTTAGAAAGAGCGCTTGGTGTAATTGATCCGCAAATTACGTCAGGCGGTAACGTTATTAGCGGGTGTTGCGTTAAAAATTGACTCGCGCATATCGTAACCATGATAAGGTACGCGTAAATACTGGATGACGCTATTCGGTTTTTCGATATCTCTCTAATAACTGTGCCGGTCAGGCGCTGTGCACAATTTTAGAGGCCATAAGTGGGCGTGCTATGTGCGCAAACTAGTAACCTAACTAGTGCCCGATTCCGAAAATTGGAACCACGAAAAACAATAAAGAAAAAACAAAGATTATAATCTGTATAATCTGTGAGATACTTAGTTTCGTTCCCCTTTATTTTAAATCTCACTTTGATAGTTCAAAAATTGCAGGAATTAGGACGATAGGAACGTAAAAATTCCCAAAAATTTCTGCGAATTTCGCAGCGAAAAGTTAGAATTAACGACGAGAGTTCTTGGGCTGGGTGCAGTCTAGAGTTTTTCTTTTTGATTTTCCTCGAAGTTATAGCAGCTAGTTTAAAAGTAGTAAAAAATTAAAGTAAAAAGTTTAGGTGGGAAGATATAAGAAAGTTGTATGGAGGCTAAGAAATATGGAATGTCTGGAAGTGTGTCATTCCTATCCGGAACAAAACATGATAGAAGACTTTGGAGTTCATACCACAACAAATAACTTGAAAAGTATTCTAGATATTTCTCGGTCATTACTTGAGTTTATCCTATACACTATATTTTTACACGCTTTAAACAAAACTAGAACAACACTGATAAACCGGAATAAGTTAACTACATTCGATACCAATAATTAAACTTTTAGTTACGTAATCGAAGGCGCGATTTTTAAATTCATTGTTGCCAACCGTGGACCTATTCGGCGCCGGGCTGAATAACTGGAATTTAAATTTCCCGCTGTGGTTTCAGGTGGTAGCTCTGCTGTAAAAAATGTCAAGTTGCTACATTTATTTATTTATTTCCTGACATTGTCATTCGTTTACTTTAGTTTTGTATTACCAGTTTTTTGTTTAAATGAATTGTATTGTGATACTTTAAGTTTAAAAATTTTTACTAGCAAACTTTGTAGCCGAACGTTGTTCTTTTAGTGCGAAGAGGTACAACTTAACAAGTATAGCTAGAGACGTGAGAAATATAAAATAAGAGACGTCCCTCGATGCGCAGTGGACAGCCCGCAAATTTGCTTTAATCAGATTTGTCGTAGCGTAACTGCATCTCTCTTTCTCCGAATGCGTTCTCTCTCTACCGTGTGCGCGACCGGTGCTATCCCCAAGTCTCTTCCTATATTTGTCAAACTGTACAACATAGCTTAATAGCCGTAAAAAACTTATAGCTACTTTATTAGAATATTTAGAACGGGAAAGCGGTAGTAATGGCCTTTTATGTCCCTTAAGCGCTGTTAAGAAGGTCAGTTTTGACGATGTAAATAATAACTGTTTATAAACTTACGTGCATAGAAATCGGCCCACTGTGAACTTTTGGTTTTAACTGTGTCTTTTAGAATCTATTTATCAGAGCAAGTAAAAAATATGAGCTGTTTCAAAGACAATTTAACATGCTTTAATATGAGTATAAATTTATCCAGAGTACTTATCGTTTATATGCGTAGCAACGGGTAAACAAATGAAAGGTATTTGTGCTGTGGTGACAATAAGAATAACAAACTTGTCAAATATTGCAATTATTACCTTTGTTATCGAAATTTTCACATTGTTCTTTTGGATTAGTTGTGTTTCACTGTTTGATTAGTGTTTCAATTTAATGCATACATTATCGGAAAAAGCCGCCCAAGTCATCGCTTTAATCGAAAATGGACTTAAACAGAGAGCTGTAGCTCGGCAACTACATATGATGCGCGGAGCGGTTCGAAGAGTGTGTGAACGATTTGAGGAGACTCGATCCTTTCTAGTAGGCGACCTGGAACTGGTAGAAAGAAACATACAACGGATCGTAATGACCGCTTTATTGTGTCAACAATGTTGAGAAATCGGCGTTTTAATGCTATTCAGGTGCAACAACACCCTGAAACACGAGGAGTGACTATTAGTCAGTGGACAGTAAGACGAAGACTGAAGAAAAGTAACATGACCCCCAAAACACCCGCAATTGGTCCAAAACTTGCCCCAGCTCATCGTAAAGCACGCCTGTGTTTTGCACGGGAACATCTGAATTGGATACTAGAACAATGGGAATCTGTTTTATTCTCAAATGAGACCAGGATATGCCTCTATGGTAGCGACCGAAGAAGAAAAGTGTACCGGAGGCCAGGTGAGCGATTCGCAGAATGCTGCATTGAGGAGTGGATTGCTTATGGAGGTGGTTCCTGCATGATCTGGGGTGCAATTTATATGACTGCGCGAACCAATCCAGTTTTCATTCATTGGGGCGACCGTCGCGTCGGCACGGGAGAGGAAGTTTAACTGGTGCTAGGTATATTGACGAGATTTTAGCAGTTCATGTGGTACCTTACGTCGACTACATAGAAACGAATTCACTTTTATGCATGACAATGCGAGGGCACACACATCAAGAATCGTACACGATTAGATTTTAGAAGTCGGTTTTCGGGTTATGGAATGGCCAGCATGCAGTCCAGACTTAAACCCGATAGAACATTTATGGGATGAGCTAAAACGAAGAATTTGTGCTAGACGAAGAGCCCCAACTTCTATTCCATAGCTCATTGTTGCAGTAGAGGAAGAGTGGCTTAACATCCAGCAAGAAACATATCAAATTTGATTGAATCTATGCCAAATCGTATGAGAGATGTTGCCAAATCGTATGAGAGCAAGAGGGGCTCATACCCATTATTGAAAATTCAGTTTAGTTAATTGTCCATACATAAATAAATAAATAATAACATACCTCTTAGTAATAAAAAACGATAATTTCTTTCATGCATTAATTTTCATGCAATAATTTTAATCCAAAGAAACCAAAATACAAATTAATATCTCTAAAGTCTTTTCAAAGAATATGAAATTGTCTTTCAAACAGCATATATTTTTTCTTAATCTGACAAATAGAATCTAAAAAATATATAGTTAACTTCAAAAGTTAGCCTTGGGCTGATTTCTATGCACGCAAGTGTATATTTATAATTAATTTATATTTGTTTCCTAAAATATTTGATTAAAAGAAAATATATAAAAGTGGGCAACGCTGTGCCGGCGAAGCTTAAACACTTGACTAAAACTTATTTGATATGAACTATACAGGGTGTTCCAATATTACATTGACAGAGAACTACTACGTATTTTTGGAGTCAAAATAAGTTCATTGAATACAATTTACCTCTATACAAAAGTGCTTCGTTTGTCCGCTAGGGGGCATCAAATTAACACATTTTTTCAGATATTTTAAGAACTGTTAATCCGATTTGAATGAGATTTTGTTCTCTCAGTTTTAGTGTTTTCTTTTACTTGCTTTTGAGCTTTATTAAAATTTTGTAAAATCCCTAAGATGAATAAAAATAAATTTAGATATTCCAGTACTTTCCACCGAAGAATTAAAAGGAATCATTGCGAGCTGATGCATCAACAGAAACAAAAACTACATCTTTCTATAATCCTACTGATGAACATCATAAATCAGGTAGTGACAGACATTTTTGAAGCTGTTTCTGTAGATGAGTGTAGTGTTAGTTCATCTCAAAACTGAATCTCAGAGGAGAACTAATTTGAGAACCAACAATATAAAACAAGAGCTAAAAGAGTGGGCGTTAATTTTAATGTTTTAAGGAACTTCCCTGCGCCACCAAATTGCCACTTAATTGGAGCGTTATGCTACACCGATCGCGGCTGTGGCGACTATACATTCCATTGGTGCCACTATAAGGTTCCGCCTTGTCCTTTGAAGTTATTTTTTACTTATTGTGCATTTTCTATTATTAGTGTTTCTATATTATTCAGAGCTCTGATATATATAACGCTCCAATTAAGTGGCAATTTGGTGACGCAGGGAAGTTCCTTGGAAAAAATCACTTTATGGTTCCAAAGAATCTTTGACCATGTAGTTCCAAAAAAGTTATTGTTTCTATAAAGTCGCCTTTGGATAGCTACAATTGCCACTTTATCTATCCGAAGATTTCAAAGGTCCAAATGGCCTAATATGTTATTGTTCCCGGTACTTTGTGGAAGCATATGGAACTATAAAGTATCTTTCGGATTAAACGGCCATATTTTTTTATGAATTTTTAGACGAACAGCCAAACGGCTCAAACATTATGCGTTTTTAAGCTAAATATACCTAGATTAAAGCTTTTTTCCTTAGTTATTTTGTTATTTCTGACAGTGGACTAATATTTTAAAGTTTGACCCTGGTTTCAAGCAAATTATTATATTTTTTTAATTACAAACATGAGTTTCTATTGCAAATAATATAATAATTTGAAATATTTTTGGAGGCGCTCGAAAATTTTGTTATATAAACCCATTTGATTGCGTTCTGGAATTTACCTAAAAATAGCGTTAAAATCGCACCGTAAATAACAAATAACGAAAAAATAATAATGGCTTCCATAATTATTTGCATCATGACATTTATTTTTATGAAATGTGACATTGCATGAAGAGGTCGCTGCGAATAAAGTTCAACTAAAGTCCCTAGATATATAAAGTACCGCAATTGGTTTGTTCAATGTTATTGGCGCCAAAATGGCGGATTTTTGGGGTATTTCTGGGAAAACTGTAGTGGTAGGACTGTTTAAATGTCACATTTGTCTGAATTTGTCATGTCAAATGTTGAGAAGCTGTCAATTTCAGAATAAAAATATTTATCCACATATTTTAAAATAATTATAAAGCCACTAAAATGCTACAAATTTATTAGTTAATAATGTATAGGCGTCGATATCTTTAGTGAAGAAATGTGTATTACAAGAAAAGGCCGCCATTTGATGTGTTTTCTAACATCGTCGATATTCAATACACGTTAGGTAGTGGATTGAATTTATTTATGCTCCAGTGAATATTTTTAACAATCTTATTTGTAGTATAACCTACTGGTACATAAAACTTCATTATAGAACAAGACAAGACCACAATAGATCTGAGAAGGTCGCAGTGGGTCAGGCCGAAATCAACCTCTAGAAATCTAATCTAGAACAAGACAAAGACCTTACTTGCAAACTACCATACATATCTTTTAAAAAGGATGCTAAGTGTAAGTGAAATCTCTACGTAATCATTCCCTAAAATGTTTAGTGTAGTTTAGTTTTCAACATTTTGCAGCAAGAAGTTTAGATAAATCTACAATATATTATCATCAGACCAAACGAAGGATAATTATTTAAAAGAATAAGTTATGTTATGATACATATATAGATTTGGATGACATCGCTTCAGGTGGTTTTACCAGTCAGGACTAACAGGGATATTAATCAAAACAATGAAAAAAAGCTCAAATAAATTTGATCCTAATAACAAGAATGTTGTTTATGCATATGCTAACTATATAGTTATTTTCATGGACTTAAATAGATTAGTTTTTATGTATTTATTGATAGTAATTAATATTTTTTGGTTCATATTGTAATTACTAATAGAAAGTAAACAATATAATGTAAGCATGTAAAGTTATATTTAAAAATTTGGTCTTATACTGTCAGTTATAAATAAAAGTGTGTGATTTAAATTTGATTTTTATACATGACATAAAATTGTTAAGATTCATTTGAAGTTTTACATATTGTCGAGGTAAAATTATTCCTACTTAATTTATGTATAACAATAATTACAGTTATTTCAATGTTAAATTTATAGCAGTATAACTTTTTTATTATAATGATACTTAAACATTATGACACTTGTTGTTTTAAAAATATAACATTAAATTGCAGAGTAAAATATATTTTAATTGTATTATGTGGTATTAACTTGCTTTTATTCAACTAATAATAAATTTGTTGTATAAAATGACTCCATAACATACAAACCTTAATTATACAGCACACATAAAGAGCCCCTATGCGTTTCAAGCTTCTTTCTAAGTTATTTATAAAATAAGTGCACAATTACATACCTAAAATGCTGAAACTACCTGAAGTAATACTAATTGAAACAATCTTTCTATCAATATATTAATATATTTCAAAAATAGCAGGTATGTATCATATCAATTTAATTATTACATTTATTTGTTTCAACCATGGTTCAAAATTTTCTCGTATAAAAGCCGGCCTTCAAATTTAAGTTTGTAGCTTATTCATAGTTCCAAAGACTTTCGTTAAATCATGCTTATTTGTCAAAACTAACTACAGCATAACTGGTATAATAGGGAAAGTTTACTTATGGTATAGGTATCCCGTTCTCATCAACAAACAAAGTTTTTCCAATTGTTTCGACTGAATTAAGTACTAAAATTCTAAATGTTATTCCAACTTTATTTCTTCTTACCTATTAACTTACTTCTGTTGGCGTACTTTGCGCTAAAAGGTAACATAAAATAAATGCTAATACAAATGAAAAACACTTGTACGGAAACCATTCGTTTATAACCTCTTAACATATATAGGCCTAAAAAATTAAATTTATGAAATTGAATATTAATATACAACCTGATATTACGTTAAAATGAGGGTAAATTGTAGATAATAAACGTAATTCTATTACAATTAATAAATATTTTATTTTACGGCTTGCCTGTCAATGTTGGTCGGCCATATTGGCGCCGGACCGACCAGCCAGCGACCAGCTGCTTAAAAAGCCGAAACTGCGAAATGTTGGCCTCCTTTATAAATTTGCCGCTAGTTTTGGCGCCAATATGGCGGTAATTGCGGTACTTTATATATCTAGGGACTTTAAGTTCAACTAAAGTCCCTAGATATGTAAAGTACCCCAATTACCGCCATATTGGCGCCAAAACTAGCGGCAAATTTAAAAAGGAGGCCAACATTTCGCTCTTTCGGCTTTTTAAGCAGCTGGTCGGTCCGGCGCCAATATGGCCGACCAACATTGACAGGCAAGCCGTAAAATAAAATATTTATTAATTGTAATAGAATTACGTTTATTATCTACAGTTTACCTTCATTTTAACGTCAATTATTAATATTCAATGTCATAAATTTAATTTTTTAGGCCTATATATGTTAAGAGGTTATAAACGAATGGTTTCCGTACAAGTGTTTTTCATTTGTATTAGCATATATTTTATGTTACCTTTTAGCGCAAAGTACGCCAACAGAAGTAAGTTAATAGGTAAGAAGAAATAAATTTGGAATAACATTTATCATTTTAGTACTTAATTCAGTCGAAACAATTGGAAAAACTTTGTTTGTTGATGAGAACGGGATACCTATACCATAAGTAAACTTTCCCTATTATACCAGTTATGCTGTAGTTAGTTTTGACAAATAAGCATGATTTAACGAAAGTCTTTGGAACTATGAATAAGCTACAAACTTAAATTTGAAGGCCGGCTTTTATACGAGAAAATTTTGAACCATGGTTGAAACAAATAAATGTAATAATTAAATTGATATGATACATACCTGCTATTTTTGAAATATATTAATATATTGATAGAAAGATTGTTTCAATTAGTATTACTTCAGGTAGTTTCGGCATTTTAGGTATGTAATGATTGACTCCTCTTCTAAACATTCTACATTCTAGGTATGTAATTGTGCACTTAATTTAAAAATAACTTAAAAAGAAGCTTGAAACGCATAGGAGCTCTTTATGTATGCTGTATAATTAAGGTTTGTATGTTATGGAGTGATTATTATACAACAAATTTATTATTAGTTGAATAAAAGCAAGTTAATACCACATAATACAATTAAAATATATTTTACTCTGCAATTTAATGTTATATTTTTAAAACAAGTGTCATAATGTTTAAGTATCATTATAATAAAAAAGTTATGCTGCTATAAATTTAACATTGAAATAACTGCAATTATTGTTATACATAAATTAAGTAGGCATAATTTTACCTCGACAATATGTAAAACTTCAAATGAATCTTAACAATTTTATGTCATGTATAAAAATCAAATTTAAATCACACACTTTTATTTATAACTGACAGTATAAGACCAAATTTTTAAATATAACTTTACATGCTTACATTATATTGTTTACTTTTTATTAGTAATTACAATATCAACCAAAAAATATTAATTACTATCAATAAATACATAAAAACTAATCTATTTAAGTCCATGAAAATAACTATATATACTCTGTTTTTTTTCTCAGGTAAGATTTCGACAGACGATGGACAGAAGAAAAGCAGATGACGTCCCATACCAATCTATTTATTTTACTAAAAAAAGTTTCTAATAATTTTTAAGTTAACTATGGATGGATTTAAATATAAATTCGTCATGCGTCGTCACTTGTTGTTTTTAACCAGTTTTATTGGTTTATTTCAAAAATGACAGATCGTATTTCAATTTTATTGGTTTGACGGAACGATGAACGACAAATGGACGCCGATGCGTATGAACTCGCCTTTAGATTTTTGATGTTTGTCAAAGTCTTGCCAAATTATAGGTTATAATTTTGTGACAACTTTTGTCAAATACCCTGCGTTTTGGTGGATGATGCATTTGATTCGTGTTATTACGTGTGTTTTGTGTCCTTTGAAGTCAAGTGGAGGAAAAATCGAGTGAAAATTAACTGTAGAAAACAGAGCACAGTTTATGGTTAATAATCGCTGCCAAGGCAGAAAGTCTTATACAGATACACCAATAAAGTTACTATCAATAAAGTTCGTATACCATCTCGTCGTAGATAAGTGCATCTCGAATATGGTAGAAGGACCATACTAAACCCATACTAAAAACTGGAGTAGCTGTAAAATATCGACATCACACGATAGGTAAATAATGGATTTTAGTACTGCAGAAAAATAATGTCAAAAGGTACTGGTTTAAAAAAATTAAGATTAAAGTTAATTAATCAACCTGTGAGGTATAAAATTTGGTAAGTGTTATTATTAATAAAATAGTTTGTTTTATTTATGTTGTTTTATTTATTCCGGCGGAATATTACAAATTTGTATTTGTACATAAGTTATATTGATAAATATAATCATAAATGCGGGAAGTTTCATAAAGCTTGAAAGTAAGAAATAGTTCTTTTTTATATTTTTTGGTATGTGGTGTCTTGTTTTTGTTTGTTTTGTATTAACACATACCGTTTTTTATTAAATAAAATAACTCGATTATATTTTTTCAGTTTTATACAGTTTTTTTTCACAATATTTTGAAGTTACTTGTCAGTCAAATTTTAAATACATATATTAATTTCCTGCTCGTTCCAGTTGTACCAACTTATTTTTTTGTAAAATAAAATAAACTGCTTTGAAATTAAAATGACAGACACATCTATCACTGTCAAGGATCTTCTCGTTGGACAGACTATAGTTAGCATATGCATAAACAACATTCTTGTTATTAGGATTAAATTTATTTGAGCTTTTTTTCATTGTTTTGATTAATATCCCTGTTAGTCTGACTGACTGGTAAAACCACCTGAAGCAATGTCATCCAAATCTATATATGTATCATAACATAACTTATTCTTTTAAATAATTATCCTTCCTTTGGTCTGATGAACATTTGACATGACAAAAATTCTCAACATTTGACATGACAAATTCAGACAAATGTGACATTTAAACAGTCCTACCACTACAGTTTTTCCAGAAATTCCCCAAAATTCCCCATTTTGGTTTGGTTTGGTTTGGTTTGGAACAACGAATACGATTTGGTTTGGTTTGGTTTGGTTTGCAACATTGAACAAACCAATTGCGGTTACTTTATATATCTAGGGACTTTAAGTTCAACAGTTTAACGAAAGTTCCACATGTCGCGTCGCATGTCGGTGGCTAACACTTGACTGCCACGAACCCGCGACTAGGCAGCTTCGTAACGGATAAGTTGAATTCACCAGTAGGCTACTTTATAGTAACACATCATAGTAACTCTTTTAGTGACAAAAACTACCCAAGACGCTACCCGGCTACTCAAAATCTTTCCCCATTTTAGTCACAGTTACTTAGCAGCTACGAATATACGACGTAGCCGTCCACTTTGTAGTGGTTTTGATAGTATCAGTTACGTATCTGCCACTATAAATGCTAGTTGGGTAACATTTGACTTTTACAAAGTTTAAGAAAAAGTAGGGAAGGGATTAAAACTACCCCCACCCCTACATAAATTTTAGTATAAATATTTTCCAACTCCACCGACGCGACGGCCGATTTTCTTTTCAAAAAATGGTCTCTGTTACTGCATTTTTTGCCTCTTGTAAAAAACGCCACCGTGCATACTTTTTGAGGAAAAAAAAATGTTTTTACAAAGCTGACTTCCAAAAATTGTTTTTTTGTCATATTTATTTATTTATCGTATGGCAAGCACATCGTTTAACAGATATTACAAAATAATACACGTAAAAATATAAACAATACAAAAAGATATAAAATATATAAATATAAAAGGAACACATTTTTTGTCATATTAAGTTATGGAGCCGCATAAAATATTGTTGCGAGTCGGTGTGGACTCGACCTAACATAACACCGCAATGATTCATTCGTTCGAGAAGAATCGAGTCCCACTGGAATGGACTAGTACATACGAGAACATTCGAAAACCTTCTCTACGCACCTAACGATCAATGGACAATTCTAGAGTTCTTTACCTGTCGGTATAAAAGCCGGCGGCGGTGGCCTACAGGGGGCAGTTATAAATATACAGTTGACGCGCTAAAATTCAAAATAAATTCTTAGTTATAAATCGTTTGTAAATAGTTCTATAAGTCTTTTATCGTTATTGTTTTTGTTAATTAGTGTTAAATAAATAGTGTTTAAATAAATTGTGACTTTCTATCCACACGGAACCGACGAAAAAACGTAACAATTGGTGTCAAGTGTGGCGTGTGTGATAGACTAGAAGAATAAAAAGACTGACCATGGCTCTGAAAAAATTGTTGAAAGACTTGAAAGTGTCCGAACTGAAATGCATATTGGAAGAGAGAGAGTGCGAGACAGATGGAAAGAAAAGCATTTTGCAAGCTAGACTGAGAGACGTTTTGGTGGAGGAAGGTGAGGATCCTGACACATTTTACTTCGAGCTGGAAGGTGACCTTGACTCGTCATTGAAAAATTTACAAGACAATTTAAACGACAACTTGGAAGTTAATTTAGAAGAGAAAATCAGTGATAAAATTAATATTTTAGAAGATAAGATCGCAGAAAATTCTAAAGACATACAGGCCAGCTTTAATAATAAAATAATTAATTTAGAAGAAAAGATAACAGAAATTATAGAGAATTCTACGGAACTACAAGACAAAATAACACAAATTGAGGACGATGTAAATAGAAAAATCGAAATTTTAAGAGAAGAAATAGCGAAGTCAAATTCACCAAAATGTCAAGAAACATCGGAGGTGCCGAAACTAGTCGAAAATAAGTATATCTCAAAGTCAGTTATTAAGCCTCCACAGTTTGACGGAAAAACCGCTTGGGCCAATTATTTTTGCCAGTTTGAGGCCGCTGCGAGAGCGAACGGATGGACAATCGCTGAAAAGGCTACTGCTTTGACTATCGCACTGCGAGATGCGACTGACATTCTGCAGACACTGTCACCATCGGAACAGGGAGATTATCAGCTATTGGTACGACATTTAGAAATGAGGTACGGCCAGGCTCATTTGGAACATGTCTATCATTCCCAGCTAAAAAATCGCATTCAAAAGTCAAATGAGTCTCTGCAGGAGTTTGAAGCCGACGTAGCCCGCCTCGTTCGCCTTGCGTACCCTGCTATGCCCGAAAATGTTATGGAGCGCTTAAAAGTACAGGCTTTTATTGATGGTTTACGTGACAACGAGACAAGGCAAACACTTCTTTTAGCTCATCCAACGCATTTGGGAGATGCCCTAGCACGTGCCCTGGAATTTGAGGCCGCGAAAGAATGCTCTAGGTCTCTAGGATTTGTACGGGCTGTTGAGGAGTGTTCCGACGATTCCAAAGTGGAAAGGATTGTGCGGAAAGTACTGGATCAGTATATGAGCAAGAAGGGGGGACCGATTCGCTGTTGGAATTGCGGACAGATGGGAAATCGTTGCAAAGAAGAGAAAGAAGTGAAAGTCTTAAGGACGACCGTGGTTGGTGATACTTGGCAAACCGAAGATCTTGCAAATGACCAAATCAGCGATCCAGAGTTGGGCTTGGTGATTAACTGGAAAAACGCGGACCAGAGACCAACGTGGGGGGAAGTTTGCAGATATTCGCCGAACGTGAAGTCGTACTGGGCCCAGTGGAATTCCTTGGTAATAGATAACGGACTACTTCGCCGTGTGATCGAGAGACCGGAGGGCAAGAGAGAGAAGACAGATCGTCATTCCAAAGAAGAGGGTCCCAGAAGTCTTGGAGGAAGTTCACAATGGAACCAGCGGAGGACATCTTGGTGTTACCAAGACACTTGGCAAGCTGCGTGAACGGTTCTACTGGGTGAACTGCAAAGAAGATGTGAGGGCCTGGTGTAAGAAATGTGACATTTGCGCAGCCATTAATGGGCCACAAAAGCGTGGTAAAGCCCCTATGCGCCAGTACAATGTTGGTAGTCCCTTCGAACGAATAGCGATCGACGTGGCTGGTCCTTTCCCGGAGACGAACGATGGCAACAAATACATTGTGGTAGTAATGGATTACTTCAGCAAATGGGTCGAGGCCTACGCGTTGCCAAATCAAGAAGCGTCCACGATTGCTGATGCCCTTGTTAAAGAATGGATCTGCAGGTTTGGTGTTCCCATGGAGCTTCATTCAGATCAGGGAAGAAACTTTGAGTCCAATCTGTTCCAAGGCGTCTGTGAAGTCCTGAACATCCGCAAGACCAGGACGACTGCTCTACATCCACAATCCGATGGGATGGTTGAACGCATGAACAGAACTATCAACCGTTATCTGGCCAAAGTAGTCTCTGACCACCAAAGAGACTGGGACAAATTTCTTCACCTGTTCCTGTTGGCCTACCGTTCATCCGTCCAAGAATCTACAGGGCAAACTCCAGCCAGCATCGTTATGGGACGGGAAGTGCGCCTACCCTGTGATCTGAAATTTGGTTGCCGACCGGGAGAAGAAGTCGCCGGAGAAGATTATGTCCACACACTACGTCAAAGGATGGACGACATTCATCAGAGAGTCCGCCTAAATATTCAAAGTGCTAGTGACCGAATGAAGGAACACTACGACATTCAAGCTGAGCATGGAGGATACCAACCAGGGAAGTTGGTGTGGCTATATAACCCGCAGAGACGTCGTGGGTTATCTCCGAAGCTACAATCCTCGTGGGAAGGGCCATACGAAGTCATGGATAGAATTAATGACGTCGTATACCGTATCAGAAAATTGCCAAAAGGAAAACCGAGGGTAGTCCATTTCAACCGTTTGAGCCCCTACCAAGGCGAAATAGAAGATCGTGCTGGGACCGTGAGAACCTGCAGCTTTGATCCCCCTGATTCGGAGATGTCCTTTGACGATTTCATGGCCCGATACAACAGCAGTGAGAAGGCTCGCTATGGTGTAACCAAAGAAGATCAACGAGACCTCTTTTCCGTGCCTCCTGATTATTCGCTCGCTCATTGTGTGGCTCGAGATTTGCGGATGTCCAGAGGAATCGCTGCGACGTTCAATGAGAAGTTTGGGCGTGTCGGAGAACTACGCCGACAGGATCCAGAGGTTGGAAGCGTCTTGAGGCTAACCGACAATGCACATGGTCAAGCAAGGCACATCTTCTACCTGGTCACCAAGGAATGGTCCTCGAGTAAGCCGACTTATCTCAATCTATGGAAGACCCTGATTGAACTGAGAGAAGCCCTGCTAAACAACAACATTGCACGATTAGCCATGGCGTGTGGACTCGATGGTTTGAGTTGGCGTACAGTCCGGAACATGATTGAAGTCTTGTTCAGATTTACGGGAATCGAGATCCTCGTTTGCTGCTACAACCCAAAGCTGAGATCGGGAGAGAAAACTGTAGACTGCTATTTCTACCAGACTTCGCAATGTACCAGGGGCCAGCTTTGCAAATACCTTCATTCACCGTGTATATCTCGGGACGAGCATGTGCCTAAGAAGGGGGCAGTGTTGCGAGTCGGTGTGGACTCGACCTAACATGACACCGCAATGATTCATTCGTTCGAGAAGAATCGAGTCCCACTGGAATGGACTAGTACATACGAGAACATTCGAAAACCTTCTCTAAGCACCTAACGATCAATGGACAATTCTAGAGTTCTTTACCTGTCGGTATAAAAGCCGGCGGCGGTGGCCTACAGGGGGCAGTTATAAATATACAGTTGACGCGCTAAAATTCAAAATAAATTCTTAGTTATAAATCGTTTGTAAATAGTTCTATAAGTCTTTTATCATTATTGTTTTTGTTAATTAGTGTTAAATAAATAGTGTTTAAATAAATTGTGACTTTCTATCCACACGGAACCGACGAAAAACGTAACAATATGATATTTTATGTTAGTATCAAAAATTATATTTCACGATAAGCTTCATAAAAAGCTTAAAACAATAATTAATTTTTAAATTAATTAATGTTCGGTGTTATCTTTGATTGATGCTCTCTAACGGACAAACGAAGTTCTTTTGTATAAAGGTAAATTATGTGCAATTAACTTATTTTGATCCAAAAAATACGTAGTTGTTATATGTCCACGAAATATTGTTACTCTCTGTATACAGGTTGGTCCGAGCTGTATTCCGGAAACTTCGCCAGCATATTCTGCAGATAAAAATAAGTAAAAAAGTTCTATAAATGTATGTCCAAAGTTGCTTAGTTTTGTACTCGTAGATACAGGGTGTAGAAGTTTCATTTTTATTTCGATTTTTTTCCAAATAATTTCTGAAATAACGTCAATATTTGGATAAAAATTGGTATCTGGGGGTTTTTTGACATGAAAAATTTGATTTTGATATCAATATGACTCCTACTTGTAGAGGGCGCCACCTACATATTTTTTAACTGGTTTGAAGAGTAATAACTTTTCGTCCTTACCTGTATAAAAGTACTGAGTGAAAAAGTGAAAAAAAAACATTTTCGTGATTTTTTACGTAAAAAAATGTATCTTGGTAAAAATCGCTACGAACAACCGTTCTCAAGATATTTAGAATGGAAATATCAATTCATGTCATTATTGACAAAAAATAAACACGTTGAGGAGATTTATTGAGTTATTTGACTGAAATAATAAATTTGGAAAATTTTTATTTTTTTAAATTAGTCATAATTTTTTCTACGAAAAAAATGATGATAAAACAGTTTCTGTTCAACTTTTGGCACAAAAACATTTCAGATTTATGATTTCAGTTTAATAAGAGTTAGTCAACATGTTTAATTTATGTCAATGATGATAGGTCTTGATAATTTCGATTCCAAATATCTCGAGAACCATTCCTTGTAGCGATTTTTACCAAGAGATCTTTTTTACGTAGAAAATGTCATAAATTTATATTTTTTTACTCACTAATTTTATACAGGTGCGGACGAAAAGTTATTACTCTTCAAACCAGTTAAAAAATATGTAGGTGGCGCGCTCTACAAGTAGGAGTCATATTGACATCAAAATCAAATTTTTCATGTCAAAAAAACCCCAGACACCAATTTTCATCGAAATATTGACGTTACTTCAGAAATTATTTGGAAAAATTCGAAATAAAAATAAAACTTCTACACCCTGTATCTCAGAAACTAAGCATTTTAAGGTGCGTATTCATTATCCGCACGAACGAACGAACGAACGAACGAATGTTCGCTAGTGGTATGGACGGGGACCGCACGATAGAACCGCACCAGAAGACCGCACGCATTTCTTCATTCGCGCGCCAGTTCAAATCGTCAAGATATTGTTATAAACCTGTTTTTTTTTTGTTTATATACCGTCATTGAATTATCGCTAAGCAAGTTACTATGGAGCAGTGCATAAGGAGTCGGGCTAGGAAGCGAGAGACCGGAGTTCGAATCTCGGCCGGAACATCACTTTTTATTTTTTTAAATACTGTTGTATTCTATAGTTTATTTTGTAGTATGAGAAAAAGAACTATTTATTCTGTTATTTTTAATCTCCGTTATTAAATAAATTGATTGTTAGTACAATACCTCATTTAATATAAAATAATATTCTACTTTTTGAAATGTATCGGGCCCTAATTATACCTAAAAGTAATATATTTTTAGTGATATACCATATTGTAAACTATTTAATATTTCAGTCACTTAAAAAGTTAATTTGCATTGAATAATTGCCTACCATTAAAGGAAATTTGAGCTATATAACCCTTGATGGGCATATTCTGGGTATGCAAATACTTCCTTTAAATTTTGGGCGTCGTTCAACCGATTTATTCTCAAAACCAGAAACATCTACATATAAAAAGAAGCACAGGTCACTAATTATAATAAACTGCACCCTTGGTATTACTTCCACTAATTATAATAAACTTCACCCTTGGAATTACTTCTATCACAATTACAATACGTTCATCTGCATTGGCATTTTCTACTTTTCGATGGGAAACAATAAACTTCCCAACATTTTTTAAATGATGTAACAATTCCTCTTGTGGTTACTTTTCCATAGATATCCTCATCTCTGTCCTCATGTGAATTCAGAGGCAATAAAAATGAAAATTATTTACCATAAACATCGCAAACTAAAATCCTAATAAACAATTTTATACCGAATATAGAAATAAATTTAGTATTTTTACCTATTATCGTCCAAATCCATGTTAAAAGATAATTATTATTTTTAAATATATTTTTGAAACTGCTGGTTTTAGTAATTATTAAATTAAACGAACTAAAAAGTCTTAAAAATAAAAAATTCTTAACCATAACCTCAAAAATGCAGATCTCCTGTCAACTTTCTTTATTTTTTTATTTATTCATTATTTTCCTAGTGACGTCACAGGTGGTATGCGCGAACTGAACGAAATTGGAGCCGCTATCGATCATACCTTGTATTCTTTGTACCATGACGTCTAAACGCCTTTGATGTACCGACTCGAAGCGGATGGTCGAGCGCACGAACGAACGAACGGCCGCATGCGTTCGGTCCCCGTCTAAATATAACGCACTTTCATTCGTTCGTTCGTTCGGATAATGAATACGCACCTTAAATCTGAAAGCGCACGCAGGCGAACGCCTTTGATGTAGCGACTCGAAGCGGATGGTCGAGCGCACGACCGAACGAACGGCCGCATGCGTTCGGTCCCCGTCTAAATATACCGCATTTTCATTCGTTTGTTCGTTCGTTCGTTCGTTCGTTCGGATAATGAATACGCACCTTTAGGATCTAAAATTATACGAAATTTTTTATTTATTTTTATCTGCAGAGTATGCTGTCGAAATTTCCGGAATACAATTCGGACCACCCTGTATTTTGTAGGTCTGCTTTGGAAAAATAAATTCTTCAAAAAATGTTTTCACAAAAACTATGCGATGTGGCGTTTTTTACAAGAGACAAAAAATATAGTAAATACTAGAGGGACCATTTTACGAAAAGAAAATTTGTCGTCGGTGCAGTTGTAAAATATTTATACTAAAATTTATGTAGGGGTGGAGGTAGTTTTTACCCTTCCCGTACTTTTTCTTGAATTTTGTGATTGCCAAATGTTAAAGCATTGAGCAAAACATAGACATTCAAAATCTCATACAAATCGGAAAAACGGTTCTTAAAATATCTGAAAAAATGCTTTTTTTTTAAGTTTGATGCCTTCTAGCGGACAAACGAAGCATTTTTGTATAGAGGTAAATTGTGTCCAATGAACTTATTTTGATTCCAAAAACACGTAGTAGTTCTATGTCCACGGAATATTGAGACACCCTGTATATTAATTCCTATCGCCTTCTATCGACTGCCTGATATAAGTCATGCTGGGAAACGTTTAGAATAATAATTAATAACTACTAATTTACTCAAGTGACTTATATGTTATAACACGCGAGAGCCATACAAAATTGTATCCAACAGCAGAACAGTTTCATGTCCAATCTCTAAAGAATAATTGATTTAAAAGGATCTACCGGTTCTACTTTCATTGTTGCAAATTATTAAATTATCAGGGTGCGTTTATGTTACTATGCAATATAGATGTGCGTTTTTTTTGTAAATAATAAATAGCACTGACATTAAGACATCATTTAGATAAATCGCAATTTTTTAACGATAAAATAGTGAATTATCAAGCAGCAAGTCAGATTTTAAAGAAAAATGATACAGGAAGATCTTTCGCAAGTACTTGGGCCTACAAAATCCTGAGCAATACACTGGCCATTGTATGAGAAAATTATCAGCTACGACATTACTGGCAAATGCAGGAGTGAACATGACAATGTTAAAAAACACGGAGGATGGCGATCTGCAACGGTTGCGGAAGGATATACAGAGAAGATCAGGCTACTAGTAACATAGCAAGTTGCCGGACGAATTTACGTTTACCCGATTTGCGTTCGTACTATAGATTCACTGCCGGCTAGTCGGCTGGTCAGGCAGTACGCAGTTGCAGTTGTGCTTGGACGGGTCGGTCATGACACTAGGAATACGACGCGAGGAGTGCCGAATATTTATTATTTTCATTTTATGTGTTTACATTCACTGAAGGTAACATTTAAAATAAAAATACTTAAATATTTATTATTTGAGTGCGTTTATAAGCCAAAATTAAAAATAAATAAATTCTCTAAATCCGAAAAAAACTAAAATATTACTCTAAATAAAAAAAAGTTATAACAAGTGTTCAAAAAGACCACCTTCTTGTGCTAAACAGAAGCCTAGGCGGTCGTAAAATCCCCGTCTAACATTGGCTAACATATTAGGGCTAATAGTTTGGAAAGCCTCTCATATTTTTACTTGAAGCTCATCCAGATTATTAGCCCTATTATGACCATACACTTTGGATTTTACATAACCCTACAAAAAGAAATCATTGGGAGAAAGATCTGGTGATCTAGCGGGCCACAAAATAGTTCCATGTTCACTAATTAAACGGTTGGGAAAAGTATTGTTTTTGGTTTGGTTTGGTTTGGTTTGGTTGTTCAATATTTTTGACAATACGGGTGTTGTGGGCAGGGCAATCATCTTGTTGAAACCAGTCATTGTGGAATCTTTCTCCCAATAACTCACGAATTCTAGCGACAATCTGCTGCTGTAACAAGTCCAAATACTTTGCAACAGTTAAATTACCCTTTATAAAAAATGGACCAATCATATGCTCTCCTAGAAAACCACCCCAAACACTTGCTTTAACTCCTGTTCTTCATTAATCAACACATCAGGCATTTTGTGATTTTGTGCAGACACGCACCAATGTGTTTCAAAATTATTAACTCTTGATATAGTAGGTAAAGATGGAATTGGCCTGTTTACAAAAGTTTGTGGAAAAATTGTTTGTATATCCCGATAAAACCTATTTTGGAAATACCATTTTACAATTTACAATTTGAATTTTCTCACGAACTTCGTAAACATCCATTATTTAACTTAAAAAATAAATTTTACACGAGAGCTGTAGCGAGAATCTATGTATTCGTTTTGGTTATTAAAACACGAATAAATACAAATTCTGTAACATTCTTATCACATATCTACCTATTTCTATTTTATCGCATTTTTTCGCCTGCTTTTTATCCGGCGGACGGGTATACGCTAATTCGTCCGGTTCTGCCTATGTTACTACTACGGTGGTCCGGTCTGTATATCGAAGAGTTATTATTTTATTATTTGTCCATCAACAATAAAATAAAGATTACGAAAGATTCAAGGTGCTGTAAGCCTATTTCAAGCAGTGGAGGGACAGCATCTGGAGGCATACAAGGTTGTACAATTTCTGAATCTAAAAAAAAAATCATTTTCATTTAATGTTAATGTTAATTTAAATAAATAATTGAATTAGCAATTTATGAATAAAGCTTAATAATTTCTATAAAATGGTGTGGCTTTGAAGTTATAACACACTAGTTTGTTATAATTTCAAAAACTCACGCGTGTGTTATTATTTATTTTATATGCGTGGGTATACATGTGAGTAATAAAATAGAAAACAAATTTCTTGCAGTATAGGTATATAATAAAATTATATAAGGATTCTTGCCACTTAACTGCTGATATAGAAATTTAATTCTACGCTGTGTTTATCATTATGTGGATCAACCTGCTCTCACTACCAGTTTCGGAGCCCTACTCCATCATCAGGTGAGCTTGGGCAGATCCACAAAATGACAACCACAGCGCAGAGATAGTTAATTCCGACTTGTCGTAAAGTGTCGGTTAGATATTAAGTCCCGAACGGGAGATAGCGGCCTGCGTGCAATGGTAGTACTTTCATACCACCGAGGCGCACTATCGATAGTAAAAGGCTTTTTTTCAGGCAAGCCAAATTATAAAATAGAAAACAAACTTCTTGCGGCATAGGTATATAATAAAATTATGTATAAGGATTCTTGCCACTTAACTGCTGATATAGAAATTTAATTCTACGCTGTGTTTGTCATGATGTGGATCGACCTGCTCTCACTACCGGTTTCGAAGCCCTACTCCATCATCATGTGAGTAATGTTTGTATAACTAGTGGCTGTTGGATAAAAGTATTTTTTATTTATGAAACGAGTAATTTTTGTCGTAGTTTATATCAAAAGCCTGTTTCCCTAATTTTCATAAAGCCCTAGATACCATATCAAAAAAAGTACATCAAAGCCAAAATCGTTCTGGTCTTGTATAAAAAAAATGTTTTTTTAACGAACCCCAAAAATCAGGGTATAAAAACATAGCAACCGGTCCGATTTTTTTTTCGTTTTTCAATTTGTTGCTGGCATCAGCTGTGCACGCGCGCGGTTCAAAGAAACAAAGGGCGCGCTTTAATTAAAGTAATTAAAGCCTTTTTGGCCCGATAAAGCCGACCCAATTAAAATACAGTGCTGCTCGTAAAGTCCGCGTCAAATGGATTTAATCAAGAAACAACCGAATACAACAGAAAAACCTACTATCTGTTTTTCTTTAAAAAAAAAAGTGTGTGCACTATGTGCGCATATTTGAAGTGACACTTCTTACTAACAGCTATTGGAGGATTTGAAGGACATGTTTAAAAAAGTGACATATAATGCTGTTTTAATATAAATGTTACTTTCAATTTATTTCTGTAATCTGTATATTTTCTGTTTCCTCAATAGCCTGCAAATTTTGTGGGATACCACCCAAAATACACAGTTTTATGCAAATGCCTAATAATGATAACGCTTAAATTTATTTAAGAAAATAAAAAATGTTTAACCTAACTTCATCAGCTAGATATCCCTGGCAGCTGTCGCCATTAACTACTACTAACCTCACTTCGTATTTATATTGGTTTACAGTATTACAAAATTACTGTAAACCAATATAAAAAACCAAACCAAACCAAACTACTCCTTGATTATTGGTTTGAAATAAATAATATGACGATGTCCTCCAATGAAAATGCGGGTTGCTTAACTCTAATAATTCTATTTCTGAGCTAGCAAATGAGCCAAATGCTTTACCTAGATCGTTATTCAGAAACTATAGACAAACCTATCTATGGAAATATACATGAAAATTTACTTCCTAGCACACAACCAGAGGATATTGGTACTCGGGTACAGTATCAAGTTTTTTATAATGCTTTTCTTAGCTTTAAATCAAATATTTTTGCACGATACTTACCACTTTTTTTCTCGCTAGCTCGTGCGTCAAGGCATGGTCAAGATCATGTCGTGTCAAGGGTCAAGGCCGTGGTGTATCACGTATCACGGCCATGAATTTTTACTCCCATGGCGCGTAAAGAAGTTTCACTTCAAAATTTACATATGAAATATAATAATACAATTCGAATGTGGTAGACAACGATTCAGTATTGAAACTAAAAGAATTTCGGACTTCACACTTCACACTTCATGACAGTTCACACTTGATAACTGTCAGCGATACTTCTGACCGAAACGTTGTGTAAGCAAATTAAATAAATTAAGCATTTCATGTTGGTTAGGCAGTTGTATTTACCATGAAATGGCATTCTTTTATTTTAGAATTCTGTCTCAGTGGCAAAATATTCAGACTTTTTTTTCAGAAATGAACCTTCCACATTATTCAGAATTTTTTAGGTATAGTTCATATCAAATAAAATTTTAGTCACGTGATTAAGCTTGGCCGACACAGCGCTGCCCACTTTTAGATATTTTTTTTAATCAAAACATTTTAGGAAACAAATATAAATTAATTATAAATATATAAACAGTTATTATTAACATCAACAAAACTCACCTCCTTAACAGCGCTTAAAGGACATAAAGAGCCATTACCATGCCATTACTACCTCTTTCCCATTCAAAATGTTCTAATAAAGTTGCGATGAGTTTTTAACGGCTATTAAACTATATTGTACACTTCGCACTAAAGGAGGTCCTAAAAAGAACAATTTTCAACTGCAAGATCTGCTAGTAAACATTTTTAAGCTTAAAGTATCACACACAATTCACTTAAACTAAAAACTCGTAATAGAAAACTCTTCTTCTTCTTCTTCGTAGGTCCAAGTCCTGGGTTTTCTTTAATGGTTCCCTAAAAACAGTTGGATGATAAAGACCAACTTTCATACTATCTTATAGGTGGTCGTCCCGGCGGTCGAGGCGTGTTGGGCCTTTTCTCATCAACCGGTCGTTTGGCATACTGTTCCACATGGTCTCTCCACTCTCTTCTCCTAGTTCTTACCCATCTTACTACATCCTGTACTCTACATGTTCCTCTTATATCCTCACTTCTTTTACGGTAATATAAGGTATATCCTGTAATTGATCTGAGTGTTCGCTTTTCTGTTGTTCTTAGGAGCCGTTTTGTTGTTATGTTCCAAGAACAGTTAACCTAATAGGACTGCTTATTCAGCCAAAAGTGTCCGCCAGGTGCGAAAACTACTCGCTTTGTGACGTCATTGTAGTCCTTGTCATGGTTATTAGTCCTTATCCGGCAACCAATAATACACACACGTGCATTATTGGTTCCCGAATGCAAAACGTTCATTATTTATAGTTTATTTATTTAAACAATATCTATGCAGTATAGAAATTTAACTATATAAATCGTATTAAATACTCGGATAATGCATTTTTAAGAACAGCAGTTCCCAGCATCACCTTTTGCAAGCATTCTTTTTAGAGTACTTCCATATTTTGCTTTAAAATAATTAATAAACAAAATCGTGGGCACTTAGTAAGCACTTTGTCACAATCCACAACACAAAATGAACGTATTTATACACTCTATAGCTCTAAAAACTTTAAAGACACCTTTTTCACATTTAAAATTGACAAAATAATTAACTCAAAATTGACAACGACTACAATGACGTCACAACTGTCAGCTAAAGCGCGGGAAGAGGCGAACGTACGTCTTATGAGGATGAACAATCCTATTAGTTTACCGTTCTTGGTTGTGTTCTCTGCTCTAGTCTCTATCGCATATATCATAACCGGCCTCACGCAAGCCTTGTAAATTCTAACTTTGCTTCTGACGCTCATACATTTATTTCGCCATATTATATCCCTTAAATATCCTGATTTTAATGGTGCCTTTGTTGTTTGGGTTTTTACTTCTCCTTTGAAATTCCTAGTGCTTGTTATATTTGCCCATAGATATTTAAATGTCATCACTTGTTCTACACTCTGATCATAGATTGCGAGTTTGCATCTTCTAGGATCTGTAGATATTGTAAGGCATTTTGTTTTTTTCGCGGATATTTGCATGTTAAATACTTTTGCCGTTTGTTGGAACTTATATAGAAGCTTTTGTAAGTTATCTTCGTCTTCAGATATGAGTACTGCATCGTCAACATAGCATATTATTTTTATTTCTTTATCTCACAGTTCAAGAGTTATGTCCTCTCCCAGCTTGCTTTACTTCATTTATGATTTCGTCCATTACAATGTTGAACAGGATTGGGCTTAAGCTATCTCCTTGTCTGATTCCGGTTGTCACTGCTACTTTTCTGCTTAGAATTATGTAATAGAAAAC
Organism: Sitophilus oryzae; assembly: GCF_002938485.1. Taxonomy (NCBI): domain Eukaryota; kingdom Metazoa; phylum Arthropoda; class Insecta; order Coleoptera; family Curculionidae; genus Sitophilus; species Sitophilus oryzae. The sequence continues at coordinate 2,133,356 of NW_022146168.1, forward strand.
TAAAGGAAATAAATAAATAAATGTGGCAACTTGACATTTTTTACAAAAGAGCTACCATCTGACTCTACAGCGAAAAATTTAAATTCCAGTTTGTCAGCCCGGCGCCGAATATGTCAACGGTTGGCAACAAAGAATTTAAAAATCGCGCCCTCGATTACGTAACTAAAAGTTTAATTGGTATCAGAATTATAAATATTTTTTAATTATTATCGTTCATAAGCGTTATGGTAAACGTGTTTTTTAACCTCATTTTGTACCGAATTCCATCGATTTCTTGTGGAGATATGCGAGTCCGTGCCGAACGCCTCCGGCATTCCATGAATTTCATTCCACAAGGGGATCGATGAATAATTTAAGTGAAGAGAATAAAAAACAGCAAGGAGGCAAATTCTCCATCGAATTTTCGCGATGATGGGCTCCAATGATGGAAAACAACGACGGAGAGGAGTGGGTTAGGGATGGTTTTAAAATATCGATGGATCGAAATATCGATATTAGGAATAAATAATTGTTATAAACTATGTATATAAGTCGGTTCAGAACATTCTACGACCTTTTCCGACACCTAACCTCCGCTCTTCTCTATTTAGCCAGAGATCATCAGGTATTTCTCTATTTTCTAGTTCTTTATCCACACCCTCCCTCCAGCTTCGTCGTGGCCTTCCTCTTTTATTTCTGCCTCGTGGTGTCCACAGTAAAATTTGTTTTGGTATTCTATGATCGGGCATTCGTTAGGTACACAATTGTCGTCCATAATTTTGCGTTCTGCTCCCATAATCTCTCTTACTCTGTCGTTGGTTATTTTTTCTCTTTTCGATTTTCCAGCAGATGTCCTCCAGTAATCCATTTCGGTCGCTAATAGCATGTTCTCCGTTCTGCTTTTCAACTGCCATTTTTTTATCACGCTTCCATCCTCTAAGACTATGTTCTCTTATGACTCCCCTACAGTCATACATTCAGTTTTTGGGATATTTACCTCCAACCCCCATTTCTTATACTCCTCTATCAGCTTCCTTGCCATATATTCAAGGTCTTCGTGGTATTGGGCTAGAACTATCTGGTCGTCAGCAAAAAATAGATTTCCATTCCTCTACACTTAAGCATCCTTTTTTTTAGTGCTTGTTGCAGGTATATTTTGAATAGTATAGGAGATATGCAACGTCCCTGAGACATGAGACATTTGTTAAAATACCAGAGCAAAATTTATTAGACTTAAAGGCAAGAAGTATCTAGTGACTGTTCTTCAGTAAATGTACATGTGCAGGAAAACCTTTAACTTAAAGCTTAACATCGGAACGAATGGACAGTAAACGACTATATTTAGACTACTTTTAAACTGAAATTATTCACAGCCTAAATCGATTCCATTAAATAGATACACATGTTATATCATGTTATTCCCAGATAAAATAAATAAAGAAAATCTTTAGCACGGAATATTACAACAGACAAATAAGTTATATACACACACACATTACACACTAGTTAAATAATTACTTTTACTTACATTACACACTAGTTAAATAATGAGAAAACATTTGTAGAATGTAGAATGTTTAGGAGGGGAGTTGATCACCGCGACCTTATAGATCTATTGTGTGTTCCCCTTTCTTGAGTTATAACGAGTTATAACTCATCATACAGTCTCAGGGCTTTAACAAAAGCCAGTATCTGAGACGGCTCCACAGAGGCCAGCTCTCCATTCTCGACATCAGACGTACCAAGCTTCATGGCACGAATGGTCGTCGTCTCGCACTCAGTGATAAGGTGTTCTGGTGTTTCCCCATTTTCCCCACAAAATCTGCATTCGCCGTTGTTTCTCAGTTTCAGCCTACTGAGGTGTTCGTTGAGGAGATAGTGTCCTGTTAGAAACCCCGTGACAATCCGAAGATTGTTTCTTCAAAATATCAAAAATTATTGAATTCAAAAAAATCAAGGAAAACCTTTGATTTTTCTCGGTCATAAGTTCTGAGGAACTTTTTCGAGTGTCTTAGACCGTTGGAGGACACCCATTCCAAGTTACGGATGGAGTCTTCCAGATTCTTCAGTTCCGCTTTCGGTTGGTTCCCGTTTGCAAAAGAAAACGGTTCTGGTCCAGTTAGTGTTCGCTCCTTTTCTAGCTAGATCATTTGATTTTTCATTGCCTTCTATCCCTTGGTGAGCAGGCACCCAGAGTAGGAGGACTTTGTTTTCTTTGCCTAATTTGTTAAGCTTTTCTAGGCATTCTTTGACCAACTTCGAATTGATGGTTACTGAGTTGATCGCGTTAAGTGCTGCTTGACTATCGAATAGGATGGTAATTTCCTGTTTTCGATAGTTCCTATCTAAGATAAATTGTACGCATCTTTCGATAGCGCAAATTTCTGCCTGAAGGATACTGGGGTAGGTGCCCATTGGTTCGGAGTATTTAGTTTTCGGCCCAAATACTCCTATCACTGTCCCTGCTTTGGTTTTGGAAGCATCAGTATACCACGTGATGGTATGGTCTTTTATATGCTGAGTAAGCGTTTCTTTCTTCCAATTCTTTTTATTACTCAATACTACAGTGAGGTGTTTCTCAAAGTTGTAAATTCTTGGTATGTCATCCACTGGAAGTTGGAGAAGTGGAATTTTTTTTTTGAGGGTGTTCCAAGCCCCTGACCTGAAAATTCTCCCAGTACTGTTTCCGTCAATGACCATTCTAATCATTGTCGCACTGGCATATCTACCGACGACAATGTGCAGTGGTGTTAGGTCTAGAATGACCTCCATTGCTGCTGTTGGACATGTTCTCATGGCACCTGTGATGCAGATACATGCCAGTACTTTGCACAGGTTTTGCCTTGCTGTACGTTGCTCAAGTTTTGTATACCAAGCAACTGCTCCATAAGTAATTATGGGTCTTACTATCATGGTATACATCCAGCGCAAAATGTTAGGGGCGCAGCCCCACCCATTTCCCGCCAGTCTTCGAGAAAACATTTACTTTACCTTTAATAACATTCTTTGTCACTAAACTTATGAACCAAAATAATACCAATGCGTCTCGAATCTAAAGAAATCTCGAAGTATAAAAGCTATTATTTAACAAATATCATCTCTCTCCATCGCGTCGTCTCCTCTCGCTGATTTCCCTCTCGTAAAACAAGCAAGCAAAAAACCTCGAAAAAAAACAAAATAACATACAAAACATCAGGTTAACATGATCATGATCAATGACAGATAAAGAATTCTTACGGAAAGTTACACTTTACGATATAATTTTTTTAACTGTTAAAGGCAAACCCCATTTAAACACAAAACTTTTTAATACCTACTACTGTATCTAAAAGACTTTTTTAAATTACTAAATTCTTAGCCACGCTTCTGTTTTTCTTGGCTGTTGTGCGTCACGTCACAGATTAACAGGCCTACGTTTGCACACAAGGCGATGCTGCAGACTACTAGGTAGACCGGTCGTAGAAATTTATGTTATACAACTTGTAGTCAATCTACACAAATATTATCAAAAACTTTTTTTCTTTTAAAATGTGTTCAGATTTTATAAAAAGTATAAGTCAAAATCGCAAAACTTAAATTTGATATGAGTTTCTTAGTTTTTAACTAATATAGTGGCGAATTACAAAAATTCCTTTTCAATGAAAATTAATGAGTTAAATAAAATAATTTAATAAATTACTAGCTTTTTCTCGCAACTACGTTCGCGTTACACCTCGAATCGTTTATGCATTGATTTAAATGATTTTTTACTTCTTTATAGAGAGCTAGTGAGCATATAGATGTTTTTTATTTTTCATCTTTTTTTTATTTATTAAGAGCACTAATACTCTCTTTATAGGTTATTTTTTATTCTTTGAAGGATAATTGAGGAAGATATATTTCCTTATGATGTCACTAAATAAACCCTTGTATAAAATTTTATACTGTCTGGTTTATAATGTTATAGTATTGCATTTTCGTACAGCAAACTTTCATTCCCTATTTTACTCCCTAAGGGTATAAATTTCATAAATTCGCTTTACCTTTGTGCCAATTTTTATGTGTATAATCCAGACGTCACCAAGTTTTATATAAATTTTTACTAACTTTACCCATTTGGTTGATGAATTTCAAAAATTTCTTCTAATTCTTTTTGTAGGATTTCATTCTTCTAGACGAAATAGTAAGGAATTTTCATACAACAAACTGTTCCGAGATAATTTTACTCTCTAAGAGGATGAATTTCCTAAAATCGCTTTGTGTAGCTAATTCACTAATGTCGTTTAAACGAACCTTTGTGCTAATATTTATGTATCTAAAGCTGGCGGCATCAACTCACTCTAAAATATCTAAAAACGTAATATATAATCTAACTGACACACCACTGACAATGACAAATAATTTATTTCTGGAGGTATTGTGTGTAGGTGTTTTTCAGGTATGTTTTAGCATTTAGTCGTTTTACACAAAGAAATAGTCATTAAGCACTATAAAAATACTTCATAACAAATCTACACATATATACCTTTCATTTAAAAAAATAATCATCAAGATTGGTTTCGGCGAGATGGATGGAACAAAAAAACCCTTTGAGCTTTTATACACTACTGGCAAAGGAATATTAGCAATAGGAGGTTTTCAATGCGATAAAAAAAGATGGTAAGGCTGCAAAATACACTGCAGTGCAACAGAGACGGATAAAGTGTCTTTTCCCTACCATCGTATAGGGGAAGTGATCATAGAAGTGATACGACGAGAGAGCCCCTCGAGAGGGGGCGCCGGGCGGGTCTTTAAGACGCTTGTGTGGGGGCTACCGCCTACTAATAGAACAGAATCGAAAAAATAGAAACAGGACGGACAGTGTTGCCATTCAATTAAATCGAAATTATGTTGGCTTGTCAAAATCCTAAATCTTCTAATCCCATTATCTTGCCTACTTAATGAAATATTAAATAAAGTACGAAACAATTTTACGAATGTTTTCTCTAGGCACATAACTTCTTTCTAAAACGAAAAGTAACATGCAAAACTTTGATATCATTTCTAAAATAGCAAGTGCAATTCTATGAAATGGCAATACTGTACGATCTTCCTAGCAGTCGCCCCGACACAGTCGGTCGGCGGCGGCGCTTCACAAAGCCGCGGCTGTGACAAAGGAATTAGGCCGAAAAAAACTTTATAAGGAGTAGACGAACAGGGTTGCCGGGTTTGTTAGATTATAATTCCATACGAGAACAAAATTCTCGGTAGATCTTCAACAAAAATTAAAAGTACAGAAACGAAATAAAATATAATATTTAAGTCCAAAATTAGCATTCCTATGTGTCGTAATAATAGATCACTCAAATAAAATACAAATATAATAAATATAACAAGAATTAGAAATAGCTAGGTATATTATTTAATATTAAAAAAAATATTGAATTAAATAATATTAATATATTAATAAAAACATATAAAACTATAACAAGTAGGGATAGCAGTCACAAATTAGTGTAGCAGTCACTTTTTACCTTTGTACAAATTTTGATCAGTGATATCTAAAATTAATTTCATTTCAATGGGAAAGCTGTAGCAACTCTCAACTCTTTTTTCATATAATATATTTTTTTGACGGGAAAATCACTAAAATATTTGTCCGAATTTAGGTTGTTTCTTAACTTAAATTTTGTTTTTTGTTTACATTTTTTGGGGAAAATATGGGTTCAACTTTAGTAGATGAATGAAATAAAATCTTTTCAAAAGATATCAACTTCTTCGGGCATGTCGCCAATACCGCGCCTAATAAGGAGTAATAAGGAGTAATAAGGATTTTTAGGAATATCTCTGTAACTCTGCAACTAGACAGAACGATGACCTGTATGTGTGTTATTACTAAATAAAATTTAATGAAACAATAATAAAGTCAAATTATACAGATTCCAACACGGCAGTCGCTTAATTTTTAGTCAAATAAGTCAGCTTTTTATAAGTGCTTCTATTGTAAAAACTAAAGACGCAGTTGAATATATCGTTAGATTTTTCTTTAAATCGGTAGATCGGTAGCTTACAGACGAAACCGGTAGACCTGGCAACTCTGTGATGAACTGACGGGAGTCAGAATAGCGAGGTGCGGAGGCGCGGGAAGGGAAATAAAATAATGGCGATAAATAAAGGGCAGGGAGATGGGTATCATGAGTGGATGGGAGGTGGCGGAATTTCCAAAATTTGTTATCTTATTGGAGTTTGTCTAAGTAGACAGTCGTAGTGGAAGTGGAAACGGGGAAGTTGTTGTCCATCTCTGTTTAAGCATAGACTTTTTATAGGCGTTTCATTCCAATGCATGTAATTCCTATGCCTAGAGATCCATTGCCGGGCCTGTATAGGATAACAGAAACATTTTCAATGTTAAAATCAATAATTTTATTTATGTTTACAGAGTGTCTTAAAAATGAATGTTTATAATTTAAAGAAATATGTCTATTTTTAAATAGGCGGATCATCTCAGTACTTTTTGTGCCTTGCCTGTAACGTGAAAGTAGAGCCTCACTACAAAAAGTATAATTTTTACTCCTAATGAAACAATATACCTACTATTTTTCGTTAACATTTGCCGTATTTTTAAATGTAAATTTCGTTATTTAAGATGTTTCGTGTTGTTCAGTCGACGTTTCGATTACAATCAAGATTAAAAAAGACATCGACCGAAGTGCCAAAAGAGCAGCAACGGTTCGCGTGTTCTTAGTTTATCAATTCGCTGGAAAGATACTGAGGACGATAGACACGACTGTTTAGAACGTTGGACGCCATTCAGTTGTGAAATCGGGCGCTTCCGTGGAAACTTCTTAACTTGGCAAACATGCCCATTAATTTATTTTCTAATTTATTTAACGATTTCTGTTGTTTTAAGAGGATAATTATTATAAAGTTTAGTACGCTAACTTTCCACATTCCTTTTTTTATCAGGTCTAACTTGTATTATAATTTATTATTCACGCTAATACATCTTTTTAGAGAAGTCTACGGTAGCAAGCAGAGTTTTACGCACCCGTTTTGTTAGTGGAGACATAACTGGGGCTCAAAAATACAAGGTATTTCAAAAAACATGTGCCATCTCTAATGGGACATTTCTCATGTAAAAATAAGATTTACTTTTCATATGAGCATAAGTCCGATCCTGCTTTGTTTCGTAGCTACAGGGTGTTAAAGTCTTTATATGTTTTTGAGTTATTATAATTTTCTTCCAACTACTTTCAGCGTTTCGTATGAAATTTTGATGAACTGTAAATGATGAGCTATGAATGCGACATATTTTAAAGCTAAAGAAGTGTCGACATATTCATTAGGGACGTGTATATGGGTTATCACTGGAATATTTTTCTAAAAAAAGCATGTACGCCACTGACTTTTTCTCCTTGCTAGAAAAATAGTGTAAGCAGTTTAATGCCGATTAAAGTTGTCTCTTGATATTTTGTGGATTTCGATCTCCTTAATGGTGATAAACCCAATTTTTTATTAATTTGTCTTGATCCAAGTCTACTAGCAACCTTTAAAAATGTTTTAATATCATTAACTTGCGAAAGTTTTAAATAAGTACTCATTGATTCCTCGTCAAAAAATATGGAAAAAGTTCCCATAAACATTGATATGGAAATGCACAGTTTTGGAGTTACAGGATGTTAAAACTTTTTAAAATTAGTTTTTTTAATTATCTTAAATACCATTATTTTTTATTTGAAATTGCTGTATGTTGGACTAATAGTAATATAACTAATAGTAATAATATTTAATAATAAATTAGAGGTAAAATATGTAATTTATTAATTTTTTTTTATTTTAATTTCATTAATTGCGATTAATAAAATTGCGTTTATCTCATGAAGGAGGCCGAATTGGACAAAATATCAAGAGATAACTTTTAATTGGCATTAAACGGCCGACACAATTTAAATATCAAAAGAAAAAAGTCAGTGGCGCACATGTTTTTTATATTGAAAAATATTCCAGTGATAACCCATATGCACGTCCCTGATGAATTTATTGACACTTTTTTAGCATTAAAATATATAACACTTATAGTAACTTTTATTCTCAAAATTTCATTCAAATCACTAAAAGTACTTGGAAGAAAATTACAATAAATCGAAAGATTATTCAGACTTTAACACCCTGTAGCTACGAAACAAAGCAGAATCTGACCTATGTTGATATGAAAAGTAAGTCTTATTTTTACGTGAGAAATTTCCCCACGAAAGATGGCACATGTTTTTTACATAGCCCTGTATATGGCCAGTGGCTTATACAGGGTCCGGCAATAGTGCGTCAGGCATCTGTAGCTCCTAAAATAAAAAAAACTTGAGAATTTTGTTTAAGCGTAAACCTAAAGTATGTACAAGGATGTATTTCAGGAAAATATTTTAACTTCTATAGGGTGGCTCAAAAAAGTGTGAGTGAATCGGAATGTTATTTTTTAAATGGAACACTCTGTATATTATTGCATTTTTGGCTTCCTTTCAGATCACTTTACATAATCCTAAGATATGAATAAATATATTTCGATAGTTTCAGAGATATTAATAAATAAATAAAAAAATTATATTTTTCAACCATAATTAAAAAAAAATATTACAAATACAAGAACTGTCCTGAAATCAAAACTATATTAGGTATTTACTTTAGATGGTATATACTTAACTTTGCTATAAATATTGTAATCTTAAATCATACAGGATGTTCAAAATTCTACTCCAAACTTCCTAAAATATAAATTATTTTTTCTTTGTTTTTTTTTAAATGGAACACCCTGTATATTATTTTTTTATTAGATGGAGAATTAAAAAATTAACATTTTTTGTATTTAAAGTATTTTAAAATTTTTAATGGTTTCTCAGATACACGCAGTATTATTTCATATCTCAACGGTAAAATACGAGAGAAAATGTATTGGGTGGGTTTGATAAAAATTTACTATGGAAAATATCATATGAAATATAAAACCGCGAATATCTGCGAAACCGTTAAAAATTTTGAAATACTCCAAATACAAAAAATGTTCATTTTTTAATTCTCCATTTATTGAAAAAATAATATACAGGGTGTTCCATTTAAAAAAACGAAGAATTTTTTTTATATTTTAAAGAGTTTGACGTAAAATTTTGAACATCCTGTATGATATACGATTACCATATTCATAGAAAAGTAAGTACAGACCATCTAAAGTAAACATCTAATATAGTTTTGATTTCAGAACAGTTCTCGTATTTTTAATAATTGTTTTTTAAGAAAGGCCGAAAAATATATATTTTTTTTATTTATTTATTAATATCTCTGAAACTATCGAAACATATTTACTCCTATCTTAGGATTATGTAAAGTGATCTGAAAAGAAGCCAAAAATGCAATAATATACAGGGTGTTCCATTTAAAAAAAAATCATCCCGATCCACTCACACTTTTTTGGGCCACCCCATAGAAGTTAAAATATTTTCCTGATATATATCCTAGAACATACTTTAGATTTGCACTTAAACAAAATTCTTAAGTTTTTTATTCTAGGAGCTACAGATGCCCGACGCACTATTGCCGGACCCTGTATATGTCTATGGTGACTTCAGAAAAATAAGTAAACATGGAAAACTGATATGAAAACAATTACCGACGGTAGATTAAATTGGCTGTAGAAAGTTACACAAGAATATTTAGTTTTAGTCATTGTCTAATATTATTAATTATTACAATATAGTAAAAAAATATAAAACAGTGACTAACTACCATTTACCGGCTTATAATTCACGGTATTGCGCCTCATGAACAAAATATACACAAAATTATTTAAAAAATTGTCTAATTATTTATTATTTCTGGTTATGGTAAAGTAACATTTATAAAAAACTTTATTAGTCTCTAGCAAAGTTTAGTTTACGCATTTGGTTTTATTTTCCTAGGTTTAATTGTCTAAATCCCTGCATAATAAATACTAGTTGCTAATAAAAGTATCGTTTACAGATTTCTATTAAGAACAATAAAGGAACATCTGTGGACCATACTTTTCTTGACATCGGGTCAACCAATAATTTTCTCAATCAGCTCGATATATTGATAATGTTACCAGTATTACTCATCAAGCAATGTTACCCTAATATTAATCAATTAACCGTAAACAAACATATCATATACAATTTTATTATTTATATACATATTTTTATTATTTATATACAATTTTATATACTGATTCATTATAATAAAATTAAATCATAAAAATATGGTAATTATATTCCTGCAGTTTAAGTGAAAAGTTTTGTTTCTAAATATCTACTATACATATATTAATTTTGTGGAATACACATGAATATAACATAAAACGAGATGTAATTAACGAAATATTATTGTAACAACAGCTATTTTCGAAACGTCTAGGTTTACTTATTTCACTGATATTTATGAAAGAAAATTCTTTGTCTCGGATACAGATACCGCCACGTTTTGGAAATAGCTAGAAAAAAAAACAAAGTTCAACGAGGCAACAAAAAACGTCAAAAAAAATTCACCCATGCCCTCCTCACGAGTAGTTTCAGGCACACAGGAAACGAAAGTAGGTCGAGGCAAACCGAAATGGGTCAAGACAAATGGAAATAAATCGAAATGCGTCAAAGTTGGGCGACGAAATGCGACCTTGACCTATTTCGAAGAGTTTTTTGCACATTGTAGAGGCTGTTTAATATTATTTTCAATCAAAAAATTTAAAATGAACTGAAATGCACCAAGCCTATACAAATAAAACAGGAGTTTTTGGTATTTTAAAAACATTATTGACTATTTTTATTCACAATGGTTTAAGACAGTTATTTTGATTTCTACCTAAATAATATCCTAAAAAACATTTAATGATCTAGTTGCGTGAAAAACACTGTACATCTTATCCTTCTCTATATATTCTCTTTATCCCTGTTTTGTTACAGATTGGAAATGGCACGAACGAACAACCCAAAAGGAACATTACGAAACATAGGAGAAAGAGACACACACAGACCGACATATTTTAATCCCTACCTAGATCAATAAGAAAGAAAGAGAGCAACAGCGAAGACCCGAGGGGCTCGAATCAGTAACCATGCTGCCTACGAATGTTATGTCGTTCATGAAAAAGGTAAGCGAAAAGTTTTTTCTTGCCGAGACTTGTTGCCGAGCGAAAAATTCCCTGTAACAAGCGTAAAAAATCCGAGAAAAAATGTCTAAATTCGTTATTCAGTGGGCGTAGTTTAATAAGCAAGCCCAAGAGTTTTTTTTGGGGTGTTTTGATTACGCTTTCTTGTGTAAGGGAACGGGAATTACATTATACAATTTGATTTTGTTGGTTCGGAATGGGATAGCTATAAATAGGATAAAGAATAAATTGCCTTATAAGATTACATAAAAAAGTTTTTATCTGCTATTGTACCGTCCAACGTATAACCCTTGTTTATATATTAATAGTTAGTCAATGTGCCTGTATAAGTCGATGCTGCCAACTGGTGGCAGAAATTAAAACGTAAAAAGGGGGCGGAGACTATTGAATTTGGCAAAGAAGTAGGGACTAGGAATTCTTCGAATTTAATTCTCGGTAAAGAATAAAATATCTTATCTGCTTTGAACCGAATTTTTACCTCAAAGGGTTATTTACATTTTTTATTTTTGGATATGGATTTATATTTATTTTGATTTTCATGGCCCCTTGTTAAATACTAAATTATTATATTAGGTATATATGTATATATTTTATTTCTAGATGGATAATTAAAAAAATATATGAAACTATACCTACCTACCTCTGTAACTTTGTAAAAAGTATGACGGATTTAACATAATGTTTTTTTTTAAATGTAACATCCTATTTTATTTTAGATCCTGCGTAAAATTATTACTTTTTTATGTATAATCCAAAGACATTATAAATATAGACCGAACATCTCATTCATAAATACTCGTTGGTAGTATATCAAACATTCCAATGTGTCAAACAAGGACAGATGAGACAGAGAAGTCTAAAATTTCCGACCCCGGCAACTAGGCGCATTTGGATTGTTCTAATGGCCAGTGGCGTATCGTTTTTTGGAACGAATTTAATTAGTAAAGTAAAAGTAAAGGAATTAGTAAAATGTTTACTCCATATTAATATACTACATTAACACTTTTTCGTCAGATGAGTTTTGTTATAAGGTCTAATATAATAATATAATTAATATCCCACATATACTTATGTTGAAACGTTAGTAGGTAGTTTTCGAAAATCGCTCCAACGTCGATTTTCAATTTAAACTTTCAGTTAATTCTATATAAACTTTCAGTTACTTTTGAATATTTACAGGGTGACTCAGGCTGCCGAAACAGTTCAATATTAGGTTTGCGGTTGGTGACTTTTCTTTCAATTTTTTTTTCAGAATATGGAGGCAATGGTAAAGCACATTTTAGACATTTTTGTAAACATAGGGGGCCGGAACATATTTTCAAACTAAAGTTGTAGATTTGCCATTAAATTTCCATTCCAGAAATACCTATAGTTGCCACCTGTCATTTTTTGAAAAGGACAGTGCTTTTTTGGAATAACTTGTCCTTTTGACTTTTTTTTACTTAAAAAGTCATTTTTATTTACGTATTTTCCCTGAGAAAATTACCTACAGCAAACAGAAATATTAAAATATTATTTTCGTCCAAATTTAATTAGAGATGTTATAAAACTTATAAATACATTTTTCTTGTTTAGAATAGGCAACATTATTTAGAACTTCCCGTTTAATCTCAAATGATAATTTAGGTTTTAGTTTTACCTTTTTTGATCTTAAAAAGAACTTTTTAAAATTAGTAATTAGTAACGATTTAGTTAGTTCGCAATCAGCTTCCTGTAAAGTACTATGTAATAGTTGTTTAATCTTGTATTATTAATAACTTCCTATACCTAAAATCAATATTTAATGAGAAAATTGTGTTTTTTTTGAAAATATAAGACACGATTTGACTTTTGGTCTTCTTCTTGTATTATGATGGCTCTGATACGAGGCAATTACCTTTTAGTCTCTCAATAGAAGGCATATATCATTAAAAGTATCAAATCTGTGTGCTACAGTATGGGATTTCTGTTGCATAATAATGAATATTACGTTTATTTACAAATCCATTACTTTTAAAGGTAGCTTCATCAGACAATCAAATTTTAATTAAATGTCCCAATCTTCATGAACTGTATTAAGCATATGTATTGCGGTTTAAATCACCCCGAGAATCACCTTGTATGTTGACAAAAATATTTTGAAAATGTGCGTTACAATGGCCCCATCTTATGTAAAAATTGAAATAAAATTACAAACCCAAAACGTAATAGGTAAAAAGCTTTTTTGGAGGCCTGGGTCACTCTGTATATAGGTATGTATAAAACTAGTAGCCTAAGAATTATTTACAGTTCGTCTCATTCTAAAAAAAAGATAAACACACCGTACAAATAACTCTAGGAAGAGGTATTTGTACGGTGGTAAAAAATTGTTTAAACGAGGCAGAAGGGGCAGATATAATAATGCAATAAAATGTAAAAAAGGGCGGGTAAACACCTTTGTTTATTTGTTGAGCAAAATTCCTTTAGAATATCGTATATAATGACCAAAATATGAGGCAATTTTAAGAAAAAAAATGTCGCTTTCTGGCTTATAATAAAGTTTCAAATGCAACGTTTATATTCATATTTGTTATGATCTACAACAGTTAAGTAGTAATTGAGACGAATTATAATTCAATTATCGGCTACTACGTTCTCGTTTTAATAGCTCAAAATTTAACAAATATAATTAGAAATTATTTTAATTGTGAGAGGCTCCCTTGTGAGACGCCTATGTACGGCGATTACGGCGCGGCGGAAACAATACCTACCTGTGAAAAGACAAATTCGGGTAATTTGAGCTTATTTTTCCACACATTTGACACTGTCGTACCATATTGAAAATTCGCAGATTCAAAAGTACGTTAAACAAAAGCAAAAACTACTGAAAAACACTGAAAAGTTTACTTCGGATTTGATTCCGACTTCAAACACACCGTAAGCTAAACGTAGTACGCTATAACGGACCAAGGGCCGTCGCGAGGGGTGGTGGGACGGACGGCTCATTTCATTCTGGAAGACTAGCAGCGACGTTGCCAATAGTTCTAGACGTTTCAGCACATTAAACAGTAAACATGTCCTTTAATAGTAACGCATATATCCTCTGGTTAATAACATATTATTCCGCATGCTTCTTTAAAAATAAACTATTAATTTAATTAAGAAATTGAGATTTATTGATATCCGGTGAAGGTTTTAAAGTCACCTTTTCTGCAAATCAAACTAAGTAGTTAGGCGCAAATTTGAGACGTGGCAATGTCGCCTTCTCTATCTCAGTTGGTTTTTACAGTACGTAGTGAACCTCCGATTGTTTGATCGGGTTAAAATGCACAATGTGATATCTGTTCTTCCTAAATCTATGGTATAATCCTTGTATAATGGTGTAACCTAAAACTAGTTTTCCAATATTTCAATTTGTTGATGAAGAAAAAATATTAGATACTATGTAGATATTTAAGGCAGATGCTACAGGGTGTTCAACATATATTAATGGTTAATTCTACGTATTTAAAATTAAAAAAATATCTGCAGACTCTTTCAATGACACAGCCTATACTGAGTGTTTTTTTTAAAGTGGTTCACCTCTATAACTTTTTTATTTTTTCAGATTCCGAGAAAAAAACTAAATTGGGAATGTTAGTAGGTATATGACATAAATCGAGATTGATTCGTATTCAGTTAGTTTCGGTCACTTCCTGTTTCACCGGAAATGTATACATTTGATTTTTAAATGGTACCCTCGGTATTTTTTATACCGTAAGATCGAATAAAAACGGCGTCAGCGATGGCTATGAAATGAACATCGATGACATTTCTCATATAAATTTACATATAAAATGACAGCGCTTTTCATTTCATAGCCATTGCTGACGCCGTTTTTATTCGATCATACGGTACTTTATTTGATAGAAAATGACATTCTGAATAGAATGACAACTTTTGACATCAACAATCATATGTCAACTTTTGACATTTTCAATTAAATCAAAAATAGCATTTTAAAATTCAATCTAGTGTCATGGCTGTGTTAAAACCATTATTTTTTAATCAAGGATTAATCAAGGAGCTTTGGAAAAATTGATTTGGTCGTCTAATATTTTTTGTGTCTTTTCCTGGTCAGTTGAAATATGCCCATTTCGTATTTTAATCATAACTCAATTTTTTTTAATGAAACGAGAGTGGCTCATTAGCATATTTGGAAAAGCATTTTTTGATACCTAATAAATTTTGGTACCTAATTTTGGTAAATAATTTGGTACCACACACTCCGTATGTCGAGTCAAACTGTCGTTATCTTTACGACCGGTTACATGTTGTTTATTATCATGGCACTCTACTAGATTGAACTTTAAAATACTATTTTTTAAGTAAAAGAGTCAAAAGTTGACATTGAATTATTCTATTGAGAATGCCATATTCTGCAAAATAAAGTAAAAAAATACCGACGGTACCATTTAAAAACCAAAAGTTGTAGTCATTTCCGGTGAAACAAGAAATGACCGAAACTAATTGAATACATCAATCAAGCTACTTTTGAAAAACACCCGATATATTATAATTCTTTCTGATAGATTTTACAAAATCCTTCAACTTCTATTAAGAATGTCATATAACTAAATAAATCACTTTACTTAATGTTTAATAATAAATAATTTTTGTTTTGTCATATGGCAACTTGTTATAATGTAAATGAATTAAAAGAAGGATAAAATTCAGAACAGATTGCAAGCTGTTGAGTATAGGTGTACTTAATATACTTTCTTAACAAATGTTGAAAGGTTTTGTAAAATCACTAGAAAAAATAATAATATATATATCGGATCAGCCAAAAAAAATGTTTGAA
Organism: Sitophilus oryzae; assembly: GCF_002938485.1. Taxonomy (NCBI): domain Eukaryota; kingdom Metazoa; phylum Arthropoda; class Insecta; order Coleoptera; family Curculionidae; genus Sitophilus; species Sitophilus oryzae. Next base: position 2,149,258 of record NW_022146168.1, read on the forward strand.
CACAGTGTAGCATCTAACTGCAAGTATTTTTACATATAAATATATTTTTTTTTCATCTCTGTAAAACACTCCTACCAAATTTGTGTAGTCCAACTTCGGAAACAACTGACAGTTAAGTAACATAGGAATAAAATTTTACTTTTTTTTTAAATTGTAAATACTTACTAACGTTATTTATAAAAAAAAGTTATAGAATTTTAGGCAGAATCGAAAATAAAATAAAAATGGAGTTTTGCATTAAAAAACATGTATCCGCCACATTTTTTGAAGCAACCAGTATACTCAAAAATAACATTTGAACTGTGTCTCTAAAGATTCTCTATACCCTTTTTTTTATTTTTTTGGAATTCCCAAAACAAACGAGATAATTAACTTTATTTCTTTCGTGATATCTCATTTTATAATATTTCGGAAGAATTAATCAGGTATCTTATTTTTATAATTATTAGAAATAAATCGGAATTAAAGGATAAGGGATATGTAAATATATACCATACGATAAAAAAAAACGGCCTCAGAGGTGGTTTGGAAATGAATATCGATGTCATTTGTACGTAAACAAATAGACGCCGTTTTTTTTCGCTCATACCGTATAAGAAAAAAAATTTAATAAAGCAAACGCATTTATTAATACATGTATATAGATTTACATGGTATGAAGAAATTCGCATTATGATCTCTGAAGGTCCCACCAATGCTTGGTTAAAGTGGCGAGTACGACCACTTAGCAGTCACACCTATAATAATTTAATAAAATATGAATATAATAAACAAACTTATTTCTTTTAGATTTTTTAAAAGCGAGTTATATGTGTTAAGTGGTTTTTGATTATTTTAGACTAATTTTTTTAGACATATGATTATTTTAGACCAAATTGTCTGCCCACTCAAACGTCTTTCAAAATTATAATGTAGGAAATTCTTAATATGTTTTAATTGGGAATACTTTTTAGAAAGTTTCATTTTCACCAAACAAAACTACGTGTGTATAATAAATTGCAGTATAATCAACTATAATGCACGATATATACTGCGGGCGTCAAAACTAGATGTTGGGTTTTCTCAATTATTTCGAACAGAAGTCCAATTTTTCTCCAAAAATTTTGTCCAACTTTGTTTTGAAAAATAATTTTTAAATCCATAATCGATGTTTATACAGCAATGTCCTCTTTTAGAATAGATAATTATTTTCAGCTGCATCGATAAAATAAATCATATTTACTGATGCCAAGTAAAAGATAATTAGGAAATTATTTTAGACATCTAATTCTTAATTTTTGTCGCTGATAAATAGATACATCACTTTTGACGACAAACCTACTAATAAAAAGTTGCGTAAAACAAATCATGTTTATTCGCAAAGAGACAATTGAAAACAATTTAATAACTATTAATTTGGGATATAGATCTTAATAAAACAAAAGTTGCATAAAAGCTTTGTTGATTTATGATATAAAATACAGTGTTTCATTTGAAATAGCAAAGAAAAATATAATATCTAGTTTTGACTCATCCTGTATATAATAAACAATTTAGTCTATTTTAATATTATTATATGAATTATATAATTATTAATTATTAACTTAAATTAGTTCCAGTAAAAAACGTCGATATTACCTATTTTTAACTTAACTTAGAAAGAGAGGGCTTTAAATATATATTTTATTATATAAACAATAAAATTCAATCAAAAAAGGGTCAAAATATATTCTTTGGTCAAAATGAACTCTATACGACTACGACATTATGGTATTTTTGGAATGACAATTTAATAACAAATCCACCAAGCAAAAATACAAAATATAGCCTTTCTTTTCACAAACTCATAACCTTTGCTCATAACTAATAACTTTAAAAGTAAATATATATTTGAATTATCCTGTATATCTATAAAAATACCTCCCTGTCAAATTTACGCTACTTTTGCAAGCATATTTTACAAAAAAAAAAATATGATTTGAGTGAAAATATAAAATAGGAAATCTGATATGAAGCTTTATCTAAACACTGGGTTGACTGTAGATAAAAAAATATTTTACGTTATCAAGTTATTAAGAAAAATTCTCGGAAAAATTATAAAATACACAATATATCTGACAATTCCAAAAAAGCAAAGTGAGAAATGAAACAATTTATAGCATAAAATCAGTATTTTTTAAACTTTTAAGCAAACTGGGCATTATCGTTTAATCTATCTATCAATCTATCAAATGTTTATTATTAAACTTATCTCAGACTTTATAACATTTTTTCCCAAGAGTGATTTAAAACAAATTTATATGAATTTAGAAATAAATATGAACAGTATTTACTTACCTGTAAAACAGATGCTTTTTGCTTAATTAAATATGTTGGAAAATATTATCCAGTAGGTACAAATACACAACACTTAAACACAACAAAATAAACTAATAAAATAATAGTTTCTAATCCAAATTTCACAAATACTGTTTATGTTTCTTCGCGAGGGACAGAAAAAACTGAATTTTTTAATTACTCAGATATGCATTAAGGTATATTTCAATTCAAAAGCTTATAAATATTTATTTTTATAAGACATAACCTAAACGAAACGAAATTACAAGTCGAGAAAGATCAACAAAACTGCCGAATTTAGAAGCGAATATAACTTTTTTCTTTTTCTTGTCACAGTTGAAACAAACAAGGATAAAGCTATTTTCGTAAAACATGGGTGAAACGTGCTAATAAGTGGCCCAATAGATGTGACCTCGCGCCCTTCCATTTTTGAACGATGGGCGGGTTTAACGGATTCCCCTCAAAGAAAATCGTAGGGGAATACAAAAATTCAGAACGGGCAAGGCGCCACCTAGAAGACGGGCTTGTACTAAGCCCTCATTGTACATCTATTTATACATAATCAAGGGTATAACGGTCTGGTCATTGAAACTGCGTGGTCTGTATTTTAACGTGTGTAGACAGCTTAACCTGTCGGAGATCGCGCTTTATTTTTTACATGAAAGGTCGCGCGCACTTTGAGTCCGCATGCTAAATTCAAGGGGTCTTAAGCTTTTCTAGTGGTGTAAAGACATAAAATAATTTGATAATCAAAATAACAACTATTAATTGGCTTGTTTCATTATAAACAACGTAAAATACGCATCAACAAAACATGCAAAAACACAAACCAATAAATATTATTCAAAAACAAAAATAAATAATAATAATGAAAAAATCAATCCATGTAACAGTGATTACAGGTTATTTGTGTGTGCTTAAAACATACGAAAGTGTTACACAATTCTGTAGTGCCGATCCTCTGGTAATACTGTATTCAGTGCTTCAGAAACTGAAATTTATTTTTCCGTATCAGTATTTATTTTGGACCCTTGCCTTTCTATAATATCCACTTCTCGTGCTTCCTCGTCATCGTCATGTTCAGTAGTTCTTCGTTCAAACAGTTTTGCATGAGCTGTTGCAATCGTTCTTACAGAGTACATCTAAAAAATAATACTTATAATAAAAAAGTCGATTATTCGCTTTTTTTATCACAATTTGCTCATTTTCAATTAAAAGAAATCAGTGAAATAACTCACCTTCTTCGACATTGTTGATGTAAAAAGAGTACCACAAACGGTAACAGAGACACACACAAAGAGTACCAGACACTCGGCATATGAATATAAAAAGAAACTAACTATCCTAAACGATGTTCAAACATACGCTTCTCATAAGATATGCAGAAACAGGAAGATGCTAAGCGGCGCAGCATCTGATGTTTCCAGATTTTCGAATTATCGGGAAAAATAGGTACCTGCGGACTGTGACTCCGCGCGCGATCTCCGAAAAGTTAATGGAAAATCGAATGTATTAAAAAATTATAAAACTTGGGTGGATACATTTCTTCTATGCGGTATTGCCAGATTTTGCATCAAAATTTTAAATCGCACAAGTAGGCGTTTACGAAGAAATTTTCTAGGGTTGGAACTTTATTTTACACAATTAGTTACTCACTTTACCACAGCTGTAATACTGATAAATAGATTATAAATATTATCTCCATTTCAGTAGTATACATGAACATTTTCTTACACACGTAAAAACCGGCAACACTGTATGCCGGTTTTTATTTTCTCTCTCTCTCTCTCTCTCTCTCTCTCTCTCTCTCTCTCTCTCTCTCTCTCTCTCTCTCTCTCTCTCTCTCTCTCTGTTATTTATATTTATCTCTGTCAACGTAAGAATGTATAATATACAGCGATATATATATAGGGTGGTCCAAACTGTATTCCGGAAAATTCGGCAGCATATTCTACAGATAAAAATGAATAAAAAAGTTTTATTTTTATTTTGCTTTTTTCCAGTTAATTTCGGAAATAACGTCAATATTTAAATGAAAATTGGTGTTTGGTTTTCAGTTTTTTTGACATGCGAAATTTGATTTTGATATCAATATGACTCCTATTTGTAGGGGGCGTTACCTACATGCCTTTAAACTGTTTTGAAGAGTAATAACTTTTCGTCCGTATACCTGTATAAAACTAATGGGTGAAAAAATATACATTTGCGTGATTTTTTACGTAAAAAATGTCTTTGTAGAAATCGCTACGAGCAACCGTTCTCAAGCTATTTAGAATGGAACTAGTCAATACATGTCATTATTGACAAAATATAAACCATAGATAAATGAAACAAGTTTAGATTGGAAAGTGCCCATAAGGACAATGTAAACACTATTTGGCTCTATTCTTGCAACGGTTGCGATCCAAAACTTTTGAAAATCTCGGAGCGGTTCGGCTTTTTCCGGAATTATATCGCCAAATATTGTTTATTCAAATTTATTATTATTTTCTTTTAATTTTATAAATAAAATACAGTGTGTTGCATACAAGAAACTTTATTTTATATAAGGACATGTATGAAATACCTATGAAACATTGGAAACCGACGTATGCCACGATCCACGATGGTTTTTGCACTTCACAGCACAGCTTTTTAAGTTTTTAATGCCACTTTTTCACAATTATCACCGGTTGGAGTAAATAAAACTTGAATTAAACTCACAAGATAGCAATAATTACTTTAAAAATGGACGCTATAAACACTTTTCGGAATTTCTTTAATGAGAGCGGTTTATATTTTGAAAGATTTTATGATTTTTGAAGACTCTGACTTTGACAAGGGAAAATTATTTCTGTTTTTGTTTGCCGTTGTTCTTAGCGACCGCTATAGCAGCGCCAGATCCCATATAACGGTCGCGACCCAAAATAATTTCGCGACCTAAAATTTTCACGGGCTTTCCAATCTAAACTTGTTGCATTTATCTATGATATAAACATATTAAATAGATAGGTATTTGACTGAAATTATAAATTTGGGAACTTTTTATTTCTCTAAATTAATCATAAAATTTTCTTCGAAAAAATGATGATAAAACAGTTTCGACACAAAAACATTTCAAATATATAATTTCAGTCTAATAATTATTTAGTTAACATGTTTAATTTGTCAATGACGACAGGTATTGATAATTTCGATTCCAAATATCTCGAGAAACATTACTCCTGGCGAGTTTAACCATAAGACCTGTTTTACGTAAAAAACGTCATAAATGTATATTTTTTTATAGTCTGTCCAGCGACAAGATCCTTGACAGTGATAGATGTGTCTGTCATTTTATTTTCAAATTAGTTTATTTTATTTTACAAAGATTTAAGTTCGTACAATTAGAACGCATAGCAATATATTTAAAATTTGAGTGCAAGTGATTACTTCAAAATATTGTGAAAAAAACTGTATATAAAATTGAGAAAATCTAATCGAGTTATTTTATTAAAAACAACTACAGTATGTGTTAATACAAAACAAGCAAGGGTTTATTTAAAAAAAAAACGCCACATACCAAAAAAGATTTCCGGCTTTCAAGCTTAAGCAACTTCCTGCATTTATTGTTACATTTATCAACATAATTACTCGATATGATTATTATTTATCTTACGTGTGCTGCTATCTTACAGACACTCCAGTTTTTGGTATCATATACAAGATAGTATACAAACTTTATTTGTGGCTAATACATCTCTATGGCCATAATCTCCGGCAAACTGTCTCTAGGGGCATTCGGTCTCTGGGCACCGAATATTAACTGTAAACTGTAATTTTTTAATTAAACCAATAAAACTGGTTAAAAACAACAAGAGATGACGCTTGACGGATTTATATATAAACCCATCCATAGTTAACTTAAAAAATATTAGAAACTTTTTTTAGTTAAATAAATGGATTGGTATGGACGTCATCTGCTTTTTTTCTGTCATCGTCTGTCGAAATCTTACCTGAGAAAAAAAACAGAGTTTACTCAGTAGTTTTATATAGGTACGGACAAAAATTTATTACTCTTCAAATCAATTAAAAAAAATGTAGGTGGCGCCCTCTACAAGTAGGAGTCCTGATACAAAGAATACAAGGTATGATATTGCGCAGGTTGGTCACTACGTCACAATTGATAAACGGCATTGGTCGGCAAGCTCTGCGCGCCAATTTCAAATTGTCAAACAGATTGTGTCATCTGTGAAATTTGATTGTGTCAAAATGTGAAAATAATTTTTCAAATGTCAAATTCGATGACTTTTGGGGTTATGTCCTAATTGTTCCCTATTTTAGGTCTTTTTTTATTAGTGGCAATTGAACAATATGGATATTTTTTTGTATGGCGTATGACGTCACAGGTGGTATGCGCAAACTTAACGAAATTGAAGCCGCTATCGATCATACCTTGTTTTCTTTGTACCATGAGTAGGAGTCATATTGACATCAAAATCAAATTTCTCGAGTCAAAAAAAAATATTGACGTTACTTAAACTTGTACTGAAATTATTTGGAAAAAATAGTAATAAATTTTTTTTCTACACTCTGTATTTCCGAAACTAAGCATTTTAGGACATACATTTATACGAACTTTTTTACTTATTTTTATCTGCAGAATATGCTGCCGAAGTTTCCGAAATATAGTTCGGTCCACCCTGTACAGAGAGATATGCGAACAAGACTTTGAAAGAAGAAGAGTTAACTGCAGTACTACTGGAAAGGTAATAAGAAGGAGAATGAGACTAAAAACAAAATTATGCAGAATATGCTAGAAATCGATGGAAATTAAGAGGATACTGGTTCATAAAAATTATAAGAACAATCATAAAAGAATAACCGTTAAAAGTGTATTTTCAAAATATGCCATATCCAAATATCCTCTATAGGACGATTTTTCAAATGGAAGTTAAAAAAAACAGTTAGAGATTCAACTGTGTGTACTCAGATTTACATATTTTTCTCATTTCGGTCTTCTCAAGAGTTTGGCGAGCCATTGGAGAATTTTAATAATTAAACGATTCGGAGAAATTTAATTTTTAGGTAAAAGCTTTTCGAGGTTAGGAGAAAAGTTCAAGTTGCTCTATTTTTGGCCATTTGTAAAAAAGATCAACAATTTAATTTAATACATATATATTTCATATCAATTAAATTTTTAGTTACGTAATTTGGGACGCGACTTTTAAATTAATTGTTGCCAAACCATGGACATATTCGGCGCCGTGCTGAGTAACTGGAATTTAAATTTTGCGCTGGGAATTCATGTGGTAGCTCTGCTGTAAAAAATGTCAAGTTCAAAGCATTTATTTATTTATTTCCTGACATGTTCATTCGTTTTGACACTTTAGTTTTGTATTAGAGTTTTCGGTTTAAATAAATAATGTTGTGATACTTTAAGCCTTAAAAATGTTTACCAACAGACGTTACAGTCGAACATTGTTCTTTTTAGAACCTCTTTTAGTGCGAAGTGTACAAGATAGCTTAGTAGCAGTAAAAAACTCATCGGAACTTTATTAGAATATTTTAAACGGGAAAGCGGTAGTAATGGCTCTTTATGCCTCTTAAGTGCTGTTAAGAAAGTGAATTTTGTTGATGTAAATAATATACAGGGTGGCGCCCTCATTCGCCTCAGTTGATTATACGAAAATTGAAAGATATACAAACAAAATTTTTAATGGGTATATGTAGAGAGGCAATGTGCATAATGTAAAATTATTTTGAAATGTACAGGGTGTGTCAGAACTAAGATCAATACCAAAGTTATATTTTTTCTTATGGAACACCCTGCATTTTATTTCATTTTTGGATTTTTGGACATAAAATAAGGCATTTATTATAAGTGTTTAATATGTTTAAATGCTTTGGTTTTTGAGATATTTAAAGATATTTAAAGATATTTAAATATACATGCTATAATAAGAAAGTTTGTCACACCCTGTACATGACTTTTCAGAGTTAATTTGTGTGACTTTGAAGCCAGAGAAATAAACTTTACTAAAAAAAATTATTGCTTCCTTAAATGTATACAGGGGTATCAAAAATTGCTGGTCTATTTTAATTATTTATTTTACATAATAACCTCGTTATTCAAATGCAATACCCTGTATTTTTTTAAATAAATCAAAGCAGATTTAAATGCTCTTTCAAACTGTATTAGGGTTTCCTATACCTATCTGGCTCAGATTTTGAATAAAAAGCGATTTTTCAATAAAATGGCAATCAAGATGGCTTGTGTCGCCATGGCAATTTGCTAGTGACAATTAGTAGCTATTTTCAAAATCGACATTAGTTTATGGACTTTATTTAAATTTAGAAGAGTTTACTTTTTTTAATTTACCTACAATAGTTTAGAGAGTAAGTATTTATTATTTTATGAAGAAAAATATAGAAGTCGTTCTTTGGTTTATATTAAAATGACTTGTAGATATATTGCATTTTCTATAAAAGGGCAAATTTATTTTCTTCAGTTCCAACAATAGGTTTCTGCCTAATAGGTTTGTCATATACCACACTATCAGCTCTGCAAAATAGGAAAAGTAGTTTTTTAAAGGAACGATTGTCAAGAAAATTCCTATTTGGATATCTTTGAGCATAAACCCTTCAGGCCAACAAGCAATTGTCCTCACAAAATAAAATCACTAGTAACATATCCATTCCTTCCGCCAGCAGATACTGCTTCATTTTTCTTGATAAAATAAGAAATACTTTCTTATTAATCTTATTGTAGGCAAAATTAAATAAAAATAACCTGTTATAAATTTAAATAAAATCCATAAACTAATGTCAATTTTGAAAATAACTACTGTCACTAGAAAATTGCCATGGCGACACCAGCCATCTTGATTAAAATTTTAATGAAAAATCGCTTTTTATTAAAAATCTGAGCCAGATAGGTATAGGAAACCTTAATATAGTTTGAAAGAGCATTTAAATCTGCTTCGGCTTATTCAAAAAAATACCTATAGTAAATTCAACCCCAAGGTGCACCTAACGTAAACAGTGACATGAGGCAAGCACGTGAACAGGAACGCTGTAGTAATATAACCAGGACCGCCCTAAGGTCGGATATTTCAAATCATAAAATTATTATGTATATTTTTATGATTTTTTTTTACTATTGCTTATGTTTTATGATGAAAATTTATATTATTTAATTGGGAAAATTGGAAATCGTCCGATTTTCACCAAAATTGGTATACACTCTATTTTGAGGTCGTAGATTGTTTGTTGTCGAATCTGAACCAACCAGCGACCTCTTACCGTTTTTCAGAAAAACGGAAAATAATTTCAACATTGAATTCTTCTTTATTTAGCTCTATAAAGTAATAATTTCATTATATTTTCATTATATCATAGTTTATCTAAAAGCCACACTTGATTGAGGATAGAAAAATATCCAAAAATTTTATTGAAAACACTTTTCTTAACAAAATAACAAAGAAAATTGAGATGAAAGTTTCACATTTCATATATGCTTCTTTTCTCTCTCCTATGTAATGAGAGAGATAAATATATTCTAGACCTAATCTAGAAATTTGAAATTTTACAACGTTGCCATATCTTGTATTTTTCGGGTGATTAGGATTTTAAATAAATTACCTATTATGAGATCTGACAATAGTTAAATATACCTATATCCACAAAGTTACGCGAAAGAGTTTTGATTGCATTGCTTTCAACTTCTATGCGGAGCATATAATATATCTATGATGCATAGAATTGGTTAAAAAAGTAACAGAAAATAGCAAAAACCTCATTGTTTATTGAATACCTAACAAAATATGTGCTAGAAAACCATAAAAATATGAGAAATTAAGAAAAATTCTATGTTGAGACTATTTTCCGTTTTTCTGAAAAACGGTAAGAGACCGCCAGGAAAAAAAGTTCAGATTCGTAATCTACGACTTCAAAATAGGGTGTATACCAATTTTTCCAGTTTTCCCAATAATTACCTTTAATTGTTATCAAACTACATAAAATTTGTGAAATAAAGTGATGGGAAGGGGGCGAGGATATTAAAATATTACATTATTCTTTGGCACGAACGATTTTAACAAATTTGGTGTTTTTTAAAGAGGCTTAATTTGTCCTTTAAAATAATTATCTTTTTATTTGGTACTACTGATTTTTTTATTGCCATTATTCACAGCAATATCTGAATATCGGTATAAATAGGTATCTGTTTCTATAATACTATTTGCAAAAAAATGCAATGATGTAAACGTTTTACATAATTTAATACATTTTTGTTTACTAAAAAAGCACTTAGTTCGAACTTACTTTCGTAGCCTGCTGTATTATCCGTTTTAAAGTCTAACGACATATTTTTTGCAAAAAGAATTATTTTATCAAATTTTTATTTTGTCAAAGAGTATTCCCTAACGCGCTATGCAAGCCGACCCTGTAAAAAATCTCAACCGCCTACCTCAACGGCTCTATGGCTGGCCGGCCAATCAGGGTAGATTTCGCCGCTGGCTCTCGCCTGACACGTGCTGATCACGCATTGTGCATTTGTTTATACTGGTGCATTTTGAATTTGAATACGGTTTAGTGTTGTATTTGAAATAACGAAGTTTTTATGTAAAATAAATATGTAAAATAGACCAGCTATGTTTGATACCCCTGTATACATTTAAGGAAGCAATCAAATTTTTAAATATAGTTTATTTCTCTGGCTTGAAAGTCAGCACAAGAATTAGTTCTGAAAAGTAATGTACAAGGTGTTGACAAACTTTTTTATTATAGCATATATATTTAAATATCTTTAAATATCTCAAAAACTAAAGCTTTTAAACATATTAACCCCTTATAATAAATGCCTTATTTTATGTCCAAGAATCCAAAAATGAAATAAAATACAGGGTGTTTCATAAGAAAAAATATAAGTTTGGTATCGATCTTAGTTCTGGCACATTTCAAAATAATTTTAAATTATGCGCATTGCCTCTCTACATATACCCATAAAATATTTTGTTTCTACATCTTTTCGTTTTCGTATAGTCAACCGAGGCGAATGAGGTGCGCCACCCTGTATACATATACCGGGTGCGTCTCAAAAGTGGCTCACCCCTATAACTTTTTTATTTTTTCAGATAAAAAAACGAGATTTGGTGTGTTAGTATATGACATAAATTAGGATTGATTGATGTATTCAATTGTTTTCTATCACTTCCTGTTTCGCCGGAAATGACTACAACTTTTGATTTTTAAATGGCACCCTCGGTATTTTTTTACTTTATTCGATAGAAAATGACATTCTGAATAGAACGACATACTATATGTCAACTTTTGACATTTTTGCTTAAAACAAAATTGAATTTTAAATTTCAACCTAGAGTGCCATGGCTGTGTTAATAACACTAATTTTTAATCAAATAGTCTTGGAAAAATAGATTTGATCTTCTAATGTTATTCGTGTCTTGTCCTGGCTGGTTAAAAGATCGTATTTTTAATCATATCTCAATTTTTTCAAATGGAACGAGGGTGGCTCATTAGCATATTTGGAAAAATCATTTTTTTACGAATAATTTGGTACCGCACACACTTGGTATTTCGAGTCAAATTGAATCGTTATGAATCGCATGTTGCAATTTCAAATTAACCATATTCGAAAATGTCAAAGTTGACATATCATGTCATTCTATTCAGAGTATCAATTTGTATCGAATAAAGAAACAAAAAACCGAAGGTACCATTTAAAAATCAAAAGTTGTAGTCATTTCCGGCGAAACAGGAAGTGACAGAAAACAACTGAATACGTCAATCAATCCTAATTTATGTCATATATTAACATACCAAATCTCAATTTTTTATCTGAAAAAATAAAAAAGTTATAGGGGTGAGCCACTTTTAAGACGCACCCGGTATACTTCGTATGGCAGTATGTAAATAATAACTGTTTATATATTTATAATTAATTTATTTTTGTTTTCACAAATATTTTGATTAAAAGAAAATATATAAAAGTGGGCAACGTTGTGTTGGTCAAACTTAATCACATAGATATAATAATTTGATGCATAAAATAGATATAAAGATTATTTTGATATTTTTATAATTTACAAAAAATATTTATAGACATTATCATATATATTATGTATAAAATGTAAAGTGTAAAACAAACCCAGGGTTCTCTACTACCAAAAGTGTACGACAGGGAGACGCAATATCTCCAAAGCTGTTTACATCAACACTAGAAGAAATCTTCTGTCAACTCGACTGGACCAACAAAGGATTGAGAATAGATGGAGAATATATATTAACCATCTAAGATTCGCTGATGACATAGTCCTAATTGCCAATAGTCCTGAAGAACTACAAGCACAATTTAACGAACTGAATACAGCCAGCAATAAAGTAGACCTCAAAATGAATTTAGCAAAAACCAAAGTAATGTACAACGAACTAGTGGACAGAAAAACATTCTAATAAATAACACAACACTGGAAATGGTAGAAGAATACAAATATTTAGGGCAACTAATATACAGCTCGGAATATTTATTACCAGAAATTAACAGAATAATTAAGTTAGCATTGAGTACTTATGGAAAAAACTCAATAATATTCAAATCTAGAATGCCAGTTTATCTAAAGAAGAAAATATTCGACAAATGTGTACTACCGTGATGACCTATGCATGCGAAACCTGGACACTTAAAACGGACATTATAAGGAAACTGCAGGTTGCACAACGCTCAATGGAACAAAATATGTTTGAAATAACGAAGAGGGACCGTAAAAGAACAGAGTGGATACGATAAAAGATCCAGGTAATAGATGTCATCCACAGAATCAAATCCCTCATGTGGCAATGGGCAGGACACCTGGCAAGAAGGACGGGGAACAGATGGACCACAAAAATTACAGCATGGTACCCACGAGTAAAATTAGCAGGAATAACTTGGACCCGCATAGCCAACAGTAGACAACAATGGGCCCAACTACAAAGGGAGTATCTAAATATGTGAGGGAGGCTACATCATAATTGGAAATGGTTGAATAAGCTGAAAATGATGATGATAAGTATAAAAAAACATAAACATTACCATACACATTGATTTGTTTTTACCCAACATATACACAAGCAAGATAACTAAATAGTTATCATAGCAAGAGATCGGAAAGAGCTGATATCGGTGACCAAAAAACTAGAAAATCAAGCGCAAAAAGTCGGCTTAGTGGTTAATTAGAAGAAAACGAAATCTATGGCGTGATCAGATAGGGATTTTGAGAAGGGAAGAGAGGAAGTTTGAGGAAGTAGATACATTTACATAAATAGGAGTCGTATTTCTAAGGAAACCAAATGTAACTCAAGAAATTATGGCAGGAAATAGATGTGTTAGTGCACTACAGAAAATTATTTAGAGTAAGAACATCTCTAGAATTTTAAAAATCAGAATGTACCAAACAATGATACGACCAATAGTGCTGTATGCATGTGAAACGTGGACGTTCAATGCAACGGAAAGTTCGAGACTAGAGATTTGGGAAAGAAAAATACTGAGGAAGATTTTTGGATGAATGAAGATAGACAACATATGGACCAGAAGAACAAATGAAGAATTACAGCATCTATATCGGGCACCGAGTATAACGGGAGTAGCAAGAGCACAAAGACTTAGATGCCTGGGACACATTGAAAGAATGGCTGAAGCACGACTTCCTAGTATGATTTTATTTATTTACTCGTGTCCAACTCAGTATATATATAAAAAAATAAAGACACACAAAAATATATATAAAATATACAAAACATAAATAGGAACAATACTTGTACAGAATTAGACAAACTACAAAAATTATATATGCATACAGCAGTTATATACAGGATATCCAGTACTTGGTACACTCCAGAGCGTTGGTATTTCCCTCCGCGAGATCACTCTGATTGCATATGTTTGGGAGATTTGGGCATACGAGAAGATGCCTCATATTTTGTTCCTCTCCGCATTCACAAGATACAGATCTGTCAAGGTAGCCCCACTGGTTCATGTTTGTCTTGCATCTGCCAACCTGAGTACGCAAACGGTTCAGACTTCTCCACACCGGCCATGCCTGTTCCGCACTAGGTGGTAAGCTCTCTTTTGGCCTTAGCGCGAATTCATTTGGAGTTGTTGAAGTTGCTGACTACAACTCCAGTCTCTTTGCGGATGTCGTGCTGCCATAAAGTGGCTGAACGGCAGAAAGAAAGCTTTTTCGGGATTTCAACCTGGGTCCAGCGGCGTGTTGTCCGAAGAGCGGGTGCCGGGTATCGGAAAGAGCTTGCTGTTTCTCTTTCATGCTGGAAACTTGTCTCCTTATGTGGGGTGGAGCTATCCCGCTGAGGAGGTGTAGCTGTTGCGCCGATTTGGGTTTTAGGCATCCGGTGATTAGACGGCACGATTGGTTCAGCATCGGGTCTATCTTTTTGGCATGGCAGGAGCGTTCCCAAACTGGTGCGGCATATTCGGCAACAGAATAGCAGAGTGCAAGAGCAGTAGTTCTTAGTGTGTGTGGATTATTCCCCCAGGTGGAGCTTGCCAGCTTTCCCAACAGGTTGTTCCTTGTAGAGATCTTGGCCCTAGTCTTCTCGACATGATGTTTAAATGACAGGGTCCGGTCTAATGTGACACCTAAATAAGTTGGCCGTGGGCAAAATCTGAGTTGCTGGTCGTTCCAATTGACATTTATAGCTCTGTTAGCTTCCCTGTTATTTAGATGGAACAAGCTAGTGACAGTCTTCGAGGCGTTTGGTTTAAGGCTATTATCTCTGTAATATTGAGTTAGCGCGGTCAGGTGTAATGTTAAATTATCTTCAATTTTACAGAAATCCTTATATTGGCTAACTATTGCTAAATCATCTGCGTAAGTGAAGCTTCTGATATGTTGACTCAACGGCTGGTTATTTGTATAGATATTGAAAAGAGTTGGAGCCAAAACACTCCCCTGTGGTAAGCCATTCTTTTGAATCCTCCAGCGGCTTCGATCACCACCCAATTTGACAAAAAAACGTCTGCTAGAAAGCAGGGTGCGGATGACTTGTACAAGTTGGTAGTCCTTCGTCATTTGATAAATCTTATATATCAGACGGTTGTGATTTACTGTCTCATATGCTGACGACATGTCAACAAAGACAGCTCCTGAAGCCATTTTTGTTTGAAAGCCATTCTCAATGTGTTGTGTGAGGTTCAGAACTTGAGCGGTGCAGGTCTTTTCCGGTCTGAATCCCGCTTGCTGCGGTATTAGCTGATCGTCGATATTAGGGCTGATACGATTTAATAACATTCTCTCAAACAGCTTATAGAGTGTGCACAGTAAGGAGATGGGTCTAAAATTTTTGGGGTCGTCCAAACTCTTTCCGGGTTTGGGGATAGCAATGACTTTGTTCTTCCTCCAGACTTTGGGGATCCTATTGGATTGAAGACAATAATTAAAGAGCTTCATGATCCATTTCTTAGTTGCCGCGCCAAAATTAATGATTTGTTCGTTTCTCAACTCGTCAACTCCAGCGGCTTTCCCCAATTTTAATTCGTCGATAGTTGCATTTATTTCAATTATTGCGAAAGGTTGGCTGAACTCGTTATTTCCCTGTTCTATTCTAGTAAGGCGGAGTGTTTTTTTTCCATTTGACTTACCGTTCACAATGAGTTGGTGGGCTATCTGATTCGCACTTACGCTTGGTATCTCTTTGGGGGATGTTGGGTCGTTTAGGTTACCTAGTATGATAATGAAACGTGAAATAGGTGGAAAGAGAAGGAGGGGTAGACCGAGAACCAGATGGAAAAAGGATGTTGAAGAGGACTTGAGAACGAAAAGAGTGGATGGGTGGCGAATAAAGGCGAAAGACAGAAACAAATGGAGAAAGATAACCAATCAAGCCATGAGCCTTTTAGGCTTTTAGAGCTATTATAGCATACACAAGCAAAATGAAAATAAATAAGAAAGAATAATTTTTTAAGAGTTTTAAATTAAAAATCTAAACAGGAATGGAATTTTCTTATGAAAATTAATTCAGATTCTCGAAAAAATTAAAACAGATCTGGGCCGAGAGATATTTTTTAAAAATAATCCAACCAGCCATCAATCAAGCTACTCTCCTGTCAACTTATATTTTTTTCGGACTGAAAGAAATTTAATTACAAAGCTGACAGTGGAAGTTAAATTGCTTTTTTCTGTTTTTTTATTTATCTGTATAAAAATAAGAAAATAAGGCTTTTTGGACTTATATACAGGGTGTTTTTTAAATGAAACAAGTGTAGGGACAGTGCTGAAAATTCGTATATTTCTTTAATTATAATGAAAGAAAATGATTAGTACGTTCTCTCCATATCATGGAAACAACAAATGGCATAGTTTTTCTCTGGCCTTTCAGCCTCTGAACCAGATTCACACTAAAACTTATACAACACACATGACTAGCCCAAGTCTGATCTTGATCCCCAACTTTACAACCGAAATATAAAAAGTAAGCTTCCTTTTAAAAGTAAACTTCTTATGAAAGTGATCTATCTTGTGATTTAACTAATAATATATATAAATATAACAAAACTTATCTGGTAATTTTTCTTCTTCTTTTACTTATTTGAGATCTTTCGATCTGAGATGGACTGCCAAATGTCTTTCCATCTTTTTGGAGACCTTCCCGGCTGTCTCTTACCCATGGGTTTCCGTTCAAGAGCTATGCGTGGTAGCGATCATTCTCAAGATATTTAGAATGAAAATACTCAATACATAAAATAGTCAAGTACAGGGTGGTTCGAATTCGACGCTCATCATTGGGATTTCGGAAACCGTAGAGATACAGGATCGGCAAATGGAGGCAAAGTTGCGCAATTTGATGCTCAATAAAATACCGTATTGCATTTTGAAAAATTCCGAATACTTCCGAATATATTCGAAAAAAAAAAACGGAGTTTTCAATTTTGTTTTCTATTATTTCCTGACTTCATTTGTTAAGATAACTTAAAATAAAAAACATATTTTCACGGCCACTTTTTCTGCTCTATAACTCTGTGTGATTAAATATTGACTCTGACGTTTCGGCTTTTGGCGCCATCATCAACTTAATTTTTTTAAATACGGACCTGATTTGTTTTCAATTTAATTAAATCCTTTCATCACTCTTAACACACTATATATGTATAGTCACTTTGATATTTACCGACGTTTCGTACAGAGAATTCCATCACCAGAATATTTTATGCAAAAAAAATAAAATAAAAAATAAAAATGCAATACGGCATTTTATTGAGCATCAAATTGCGCAACTTTGCCTCCATTTAACCGATACTGTACCTCTTACGGTGTCCGAAATCCCAATGATGAGCGTCGAATTCGAGCCACCCTTGTACAGAACAAGGAAATAGTCAATACTGAAATGATAAATTTGGGTACTTTTTATTTTTTTACATTAATCATACATTTTTCGTCGAAATGATGATGATTAAACAGTTTCTGTTGAATTTTTGGCACAGAAACATTTCAAATTTATGATTTCAGTCTAATAACTATTTAGTCAACATGTTTAGTTTAATGATGACAGGTATTGATAATTTCGATTCCAAATATGTCGAGAACCATTACTCGTAGCAGTTTATACCAATAGACCTTTTTTACGTAAAAATTATCGTAAATGTATATTTTTTTACTCGGTAGTTTTATACAGGTATGGACGAAAAGTTAATATTCTTCAAACCAGTTAAAAAAATATGTAGGTTGCGCCCTCTACAAGAAGGAGTCATATTGACATCAAAATCAAATTTCTCATGTCAAAAAACTCCCAGACACCAATTTTCATACAAATATTGACGTCACTTCAGAAATTATTTGGAAAAACCCGAAATAAAACTGAAACTTCTACACCCTGTATCTCCGAAACTAAGCATTTTAGGACATACATTTATACGAATTTTCTTACTTATTTTTACCTCCAGAATATGCTGCCGAAGTTTCCAGAATACACTTCGATCCACCTTATATACTCTACCAGACCACAATAACAAACGGTTTGAGTAAAATAGATGATAGGGAAAGAATAAGGTCAGGAGGGCCAATGTTTGTTCTGCGAAGGGCCAGGAAAGGGATTCGAAGGGTAGAGCTACGACGGGAACAAATTGAAACAGATCAGGTGATGTTTGAGAGCGATTCTCGCAAACGACTGGATTGAAAGTAAAATTTTTAAGGGATTGCTTGTAGAGGAAAACAAATGAAAGGCAGTAAAACAAAGGAACTTGTTGATTTAGGGTAGATAGATTGATAGAATGTTACAGAGAAAAGAAATTAATTGTATGGGTATGTTTTAGTGAAAAATATACAAACTTTTTATTTGTCTCAAGTAGCATTTTTAGACACATTTTAGGTAATGCTTCTAATAATTGTGTCTGTTTCTTGACACAAAATGAAAACGGTATGCCACAAATAGGAAACGTTTTCGAAACCTATACAGGGTGCTACAAATTCGAGGTACGAGCATTGGTATCTCGGAAACCGTAATAGATACGAAGATGGTTAAATTGGGGCAAAGTTGCGCCTTGAGATGTTCACCAAAATTCCATCAAAAAAGCTTTAAAAATTTCAAGCATTGCTGAGTTTTTTGGAAAAAACTGATTTTTTTGAAAATCAATTTTATTTTTTCCTGTCGTTACTTTTTAGAAAATCAAAAAACTAATTGCACATTCTCATAACCACTTTATTAGGGTTATCTGATAGTATTTTTAGATTTTCAAATTAGCTGATAATTTGTAAGATACAGAGACCAACTTAATATTTTTAAATACGGACCTGCATTTTTTATTTCAGTTTTTGAAAGAACTCTGTCTCCTGAGTACTATGATATGCCACACTGTATACTTTTTTTTTGGGTACCTTAGCAACAACAAAACTATTTAATTATTATTTAAAATAATTTCAAGTCCGACTCTGTTTTTTTTTAAATTATTTAATCTAATTATATTCATCGCAGCAATATTGATCAGCGCTAATTAATATTGAATAAGGAAATCGAGCCAATTGAAAGATTCAAATAAATAATATCCAGGTTAGCAATTTAAAGATATTATTTTTAACTTTTTTTATTGTGAATTTGAAATCTCAGTGTACGATTTAATAATATGCATAATATTAATGGTAGTTATTATAAATAAATCAACTTCTCTACAAACCAGTTTCTTATGCTCTACATCTACATGTTCGAAATGGTTACCACCCTCCCTATTGCTACAAATTTATTATTGATAGAATTTTATTTATAGCTCTGTGAACATATCTTCTTCTTGTACTTCCGAATGCATTTTGTACTCTTTATTGTAAATGTTAAAAAATATTGACTTCACTTTTACAAATGACGTCAAGTAATACCCCCTCCCCCAGCCCTCATTTGCCACAGGTCTAGTAATCTCGCTGGCCATTATACTACTCTACCAATTCTACTAATCTACCATATTATGTATTTTTATAATAATTTTTATTACATTTGATTTTCGATATTCAATGTTTTACCCCACGTCATTGTTAAGTTTGAAGGCTTATCAATATTGTAACAATGAAAAGATTTAATATTTAAAAAAAAACAGAGCCGGACTTGAAATTACTTTAAATCAATTGTGTTCCAATGTCTGAAACAAAAAAAGTATAAAGTGTGGCATATCATTGTACTCAGGAGAATGAGTTCTTTCAGAAACTGAAATAAAAAATGCAGATCTGTATTTAAAAAAATTAAGTTGGTCTCTGTATCTCACAAATTTTCAGCTAATTTGAAAATTCAAAAATACTATCAGATAGCCCTAATAAAGTGGCTATGAGAATGTGCAATTAGTTTTTTGATTTTCTAATAAGTAACTTTAGGAAAAAATAAAATTGATTTTCAAAAAAATCAGTTTTTTTTCAAAAACTCAGCAATCTTTGAAATTTTTAAAACTTTTTTGATGGCATCTTGGTGAACATCCCAAGACGCAACTTTGCCCCAATTTAACCATCTTCGTATCTATTACGATTACCGAGACACCAATGCTCGTACCTCGAGTTTGTAGCACCCTGTATATTTTATATGACTTTATTACATGTGTTCCCAAAGTGGTGGCACTAGCAGTTTCCTGAAATGTTTCGATATGGAATTTAAAATTTTAGAGAACATTTTCTGCAATTTGTGTCCAAGATGTTCCCTTTTTCAGCAACCACTGTTTCTAAATGTGAAGAAACAAAATACCAAACTAAAATAGACTATTTCTGTGTGTGGATTTCAAAATGAATACAACCATCAACAATGTCGACCTCCGCCATAATTTTTTTGTCTTAAAATCTTTGTTTTTAGATTTTCTCGCACAAAAAAATATCTGGCTTCTATATATCATTATTTGTCGCTACAAAATATTTTTGTTTGAAATATAGATTTTCATTATTTCTATATCATGGTTCTGAAAATAAAAATATATCAATCAATCTAAGTAGGACGCGTTCTTATGAGTTTGAAAGCTCAACAGCCGATAAAAACATATATTTTTAGTTAGAAACGCTATCACTAGCCAACATGACGGAATTTTAATTCATTATTTTATAAAATTGACATGGAGTCGGGCACAAATCATCTCCATTAGATATATCATATTTGTGTCTAAAAAGAGCGAAACTCGTATTTCGAAAATGAATCGACAATAAATGGAAACCTTGGAAAAATTTCGAACTAGTCACCTGCCAACAACGCTAATCAAAACTTCTGGTCAAAATAATTAAAACATTTTTATATACTTATTATAACACAATTAATAGTTATTTTTATGCAAGACGTTAAAATGGTATTTTATCGTCGACCGAAAAGATTTCGGGAGACGATAATGCCATTTTATCGTCGTGTAGAAAACAATATTTTTTTCCATAGCGAGTTACGTTTTAAAAAATATTCAGAAATTATTATTTCAAGGAATTTATTACGAGCAGAAAAAATATTGTACTGGGTTGGCGTTCGTTTCTATGTAATTTGACAAATAAATAAAGCTGTCTCTTTAGTTGTTAGTTTTGAGCATAGACAAACAAATAAAAAGAGACTGACAAATCCCATGGTAAAGAGTGGGACCACGTTCCCGTAGCGCAACTCAGAATAACAATTTTGAAACCAATTAGCAGGACCATGGCAGGACGTACGTCTTTATTGCTATCTTTCTTTATTATGTGTGCTTTATATGAAAAGGAAAGATATATGTATAAAACGTATCGTAAGACATTATCGCACATTCTGGCTGGCGGAAAATTTAAATTAGCCATTATTAGTAGTATTCTTTCATCCTGAAACTGAAAATTTTCATTTAAACTGATTTATTCCCTATACCACGTAAAGGGAACGTGTTGTAGGGAATAAATCAGTTTAAGTGAAAATTTGCAGTTTCTTTCAGAACGAAAGAATACTACTAAGGGAAATTATAAAAAAGCAAAAATTGTACTGTTTCATAAACATATTTATTTATACATAAAAATAAATAAACTTTTTATAATATAATAACAAAAAATAACAGTTTATTCCACCCACCTACCAATTTTAAACGCAGAAGAACTCACTGTTGCAGGAAACGATCGGCCAATTTTTTTAAAGGGCATTAAAAATCTCATTTTCGAAAAAACTGCCTAATTGCAATAACAAAGTGTATATCCAAGCAAAGAAGACTTTACGAGAATCATGATCCTGAACCATTTTCAAGTCCAGTTTTAATCCTAAAACAAAAGAAAAATAGGTATATTAATAAAGTTTCTGGTTACTATAAACCAGCTATAAACTACCTACCCAAAAAATAAAAAAAAATAATTGTATTAATTTGTTATGTTAAGAGAGGTTCGAAATATTTTACACTAATACACTATTTGACACTACTATAATAAACGCCACGAATGTTTGGGAGTGATTCATCGGTCCCTACCATGTGAACTAATCTGTTCAAGGTCACATAAAACTTAATTCCAGTGCCGTGGTCTTTCAAGTCATATAATAATCAATATATAATCTGTTGTAATTTGTTGTTTTAACTGTCAAAGTCTTGTCAAAACATATATTTGGTTATAAATATAAAATGGAATGCCCCATTCGTCGCACTGCAAGCACACCAATGGACTGACGCACAAAAACGAATCAATCAAAGAAACGCGATATAGTATCGTCTTTGTTAATCACGCTAACATTTTAGAATAAGTAGGAGGAGCGCAGGCAGATGATTAGACCGGGCCTTCAAAAACCTACGTCTGCGGTAAAAATTTATGTTTTTAATGTAAAAATGATAGCGCGCGTGTCGATTCTAACTTCATCAAGCGATGAATCACTCCCAAACATTCATGGCGTTTACTCTACTTCAACTTTTTTCTTAATAAGATGGTAAATATAACTACGTACTTTTATTTTACCGGGTGTCTTTAACATATCTATCAGAGAAAGGAGTCACCAATACATATAAAAAATAGATGATACTGGCTCCTGCAGCAAATAAAATAACAAATAGTATAACCGAAAATTATAAGTAACAAAATATAAATACCTATATGGAACAAAGGAATTAGTTTCCTATCCATATTCATAAGTTAATAAAATGGAGAGTTTAGAAAAAAAGGTAAATCACATAAAGAAAAATTAACAAACATGACGAATTGTCATGATGTTGTCATCTTGGTTGTCATGATAACGAAAACGAAAGGGGTGATTGTTCTAATTTCTATTTAGAAATTACGTTTTATATGGCTGCTTCTTTCTCTCTTCTTATATTAGAATGAGATAGTGAGCCCAATGGACGCAATGCGCAGATCAACATAAATAGAACGAAATTTTGCGTTCTGAGTTGCGCTACGGGAACGTTGTCCCTCTCTTTGCCATTTAATTCTTTGAATAAGAAGACTAAGGAAGGAGCATATCAAAAATCTTAAGTACACCGCGATGGGCCTCAAATATGGCCGACTTAAATTCCGGTTTATCAGTGTCGTTCTAATTTTATTTAAAAAATGTAAAACTATGATGTAGGGTAGACGTGGGGTAGACTCAATAATTTGTTGTTTTCTTTTAGGTTGTGAATAAATGTTGGTAGTTATTAAAATTGTTATAAAAATATATAATTCGAATAAAAATAGATAAGTTATAATAAGTATTTATTAACACAAACATCCGATACGCTACTGAAGCAGGTAAGTCAAATTAACGTATCTAAATTCTATGACATCTAATCTTTGACAAGTAATAAATAAAAGCTAAAATGCAAGAAAAATATATAATTTAGTTAATTTAAGTGAATTTCATAAATGATCGGTTTACTACACGTATGTATATTATATAGTCACTTACTAGCGAAAAGTTGTTCCATTATTTCACTCAATTTTTGCCGAGATCTACCGCACGCTACACAACCAACTATTTTAGAGTCTTTTTCAATAAATCGCGATAGTGTCACTGTTAATTTAAGTTCTGCCACAATTTCCATCTAGATTTACTACCTTTATACAACTATCAGTAGTAGAATAAATAATAAATAACATAAAATAAGCTCCGTAAAGACTGCCAAATCCACAAAATTCCAAATCAAATTCAAATGTGTCAAATGAATCGTCAAACAGAACTGTCAAGGATCCCCACCCTAGAGTGCTTTTATGGCGCTTTTTCCGCCCACCATGCATGAATACATGGATAGCATTATGCTCCTTCCTTAGTCTTCTTATTCAAAGATTTAATTTGCCAATCTCTTTTTATTTGTTTGTCTATGGTTTTGAGTCAATATTTTTTAATTCACTTTCGTGTCGATTGCTGATTGAATTGGAGCTAGAAATGGCTCAGAACGAAATAAGTAAATTACCAACAGATATTCAGGCTGAGGCGTCAAACGCCATATCCAAACTACTTCCATTTAAATCCCGAATAACTTATGAAAAGGAATACAAAAATTTTCAAAAATGGAAGCAATTAAAAAACGTGCGAGAAGAAATAAAGTTTTTAACCTATCCTTGCTGTTAAAGTATAATTTAATCTACTCTTGCGGTTAAAGTACTATTTTATCTACTATTTTTGATAGATATAAGGCAATTTTAATAGTTGCTATGGAAAAAAACATAAAAACATATATTCTATTGTGGAAAAAAGAGAAAAAAACGTTTGCTGGTAACATTTTTCTTCGGTCTCCGTTGGGTATGAGTAGTGGCTATTATTATTTTTTTATTTCTAAACAAATCATCTCTGTAATGCGTGCAATAAATTACTATAAATTCGCATAAGAAAAATATCTATATTTGTACTTACCATATGACCTTCCTTATGCTTTTTTAATTATAGTACTATAAGAACTTGAAGAATGCTTAAACGCAAAAATTGCAGAACAAAATCCAAAGAATAAAGTAAGGTTATGTTCTGTATAAATGTGAGCCACATCAAAGGTTTCGAAAAATTTGTGACACTAAGATCTTTATTGTTATAGCTTATGTAGCGAAACCATATTTTGATAAAATGTTTCGAAACAAAAAGCGATTTATATTACGAAACATATGTATCAAAAATTTGGGACGAAACTGTTTCGCAGTGTTAGCAGAGATTTTGTTTGGATTTTTTGTCTAAAAATGCTACTTGTGTAAGAGCGAGTAAGAAAAATATAATATTTTTTTTTGTTTATATAGCATAATATATGAATGGTGTTAATATCAATTTAATATTCAAACAACATAAACAAAAGAAGCTAAACTCACCTTAGATGCCGGGACACTTGTGTAATGCTCTCACTCTATGATCACGCAATTTGCAATCTATAAAAATAAAATATACTTGAGCATCACTGGAAAACGCACATGATCACATCACCATAATCGAGTATATAAAATAGTTAAATATTTTAATATTGTTTCCTAGCTAAGCGACAAGGCGTCTTTCCTACACACAAAAGGGATGGCCACAAAGCGACATAGCATAATATTGTTGTTCCGCAGCTAAGCGACAAGGCGTCTTTCATACACACAAAAGCGATGGCCACAAAGCGACATAGCTTAATATTGTTGTTCCGCAGCTAAGCGACAAAGCGTCTTTCCCACGCACAAAAGGGATGGCCACAAAGCGACATAGGATAATATTGTTGTTCCGCAGCTAAGCGACAAAGCGTCTTTCCCACGCACAAAAGGGATGGCCACAAAGCGACATAGCATAATATTGTTGTTCCGCAGCTAAGCGACAAGGCGTCTTTCCCACGCACAAAAGGGATGGCCACAAAGCGACATAGCTTATTATTGTTGTTCCGCAGCTAAGCGACAAGGCGTCTTTCCCACGCACAAAAGGGATGGCCACAAAGCGACATAGCTTATTATTGTTGTTCCGCAGCTAAGCGACAAGGCGTCTTTCCCACGCTCAAAAGGGATGGCCACAAAGCGACATAGCTTATTATTGTTGTTCCGCAGCTAAGCGACAAGGCGTCTTTCCCACGCTCAAAAGGGATGGCCACAAAGCGACATAGCTTATTATTGTTGTTCCGCAGCTAAGCGACAAGGCGTCTTTCCCACGCTCAAAAGGGACGGCCACAAAGCGACATAGCTTATTATTGTTGTTAAACAATTTGGGTCATACGTAAAAATATAAAACACTCCAAAATAATAATATATATAATTTGATAATTTGCCAGGTATTATAAGTCACACCCATTAAATATTACTAAAATACTCTTTGATAAATAGCTGTCCATTACGTATCTATAATAAATAACACTAAAACACTCTTTGATAAACATCTATCTTTCAACTAAACTATATTAAAATGCCCTTTGATAAATATTTGTCTACTATAAAGCACACACACACAAAAGTAATACTAAAATACCCTTCTCTATCTACTACTAAAGCTCAATAACTGTTAACTAAATAATATTAAACTACTCCCATACAAATCCCAGTAATGCCCGTGAGTGAACAAAATACACTCACCTGAATAATACTTCATTCCCTCTATTCAGTCCCAGAAATATTTTCCACACAATTATAATCTGAATTTAATATTTTTTGATAAATGGCGACGTCAGTCAAAATAATCATCAACAATGCAAACCGCATCGTCTAGGAAACGACATTATTATTTCTTAAAATAACACAATTTAATATAAACAAATTTTTAACGGAAAACAAGACTCTTACACTTGGGATATCAACATTAGTTTAGAAATGATTAAAAAAATCGAAATAAAAATAAAACTTCTCCACCCTGTATATCCAAAACAATACATTTTAGGACATAAATTAATACGAAATTTTTTACTTTTTGTCTGCAGAATATGCTGCCGAATAAGTATTCTCTTCAAAATCATTTTAAAGAGACAAAAAATCTATAGTCCGTCTAGAAAGTATCCGGAAAAAAGAAAGCAGAATTACAATTATCGATATATACAGGGTGGTCCATCGAAAACGTTCCGCAAGGCATAACGGCCAGGGTAATTTTTTTTTTCATAAAATTCAAAAACACGTCAATTTTGTTTGTGAGGGGGACAACTTTTGCCCCAAAAATGATTGCAAAATCTTCAACCCTCTAAGCGGGGGTGTCATCCCCCAACATTTTTTAAATGGGAAGGGGGGTCAAGTGGCGCCGCAATAAAAAGAGCTTCCTATTCTCTATATTTTCCCCCTTCGTTTTTGAAAATCTGTGGAGTCATTGAGAAAATATGAAGGATTGAAATTTGAAAAGTTTATTTAAACATTTATCAGAGTAAATGATAAGGATAAATTCCTTCGACCAATTTGCTGTTTTTTCTTATTATTTCTAGATGTTTACGCATTTTTTCACTTGCCACAAGGTTGAACGATCAGGTGCGGTAGTTGCTGGATAGCTGTTCTGTCACTTGTACGTTGAAGTTCTTCTCATTATCTTTAAATTGACCCACAATAGAATATCCAAAAATACCAGCCCACATGTTCATTTTCTGACGGTCTTGTGTGTGCACCTCGTGAAAAACCCTCTATTCCTCAGCCCAGTACCGACAATTGTGCCGATTAACTACACCGTTCAAAAAAAAAGTACACTCATCCGAAAAACACACATTAAATAGGAAATTATTATCATTCGCCACTCGTTCACTCATAGTTTGCAAGCGACGATCAAAATTGTCTTCGTTGAGTTCTTGTACCAACTGAATTTTGTACGGGTGGAACTTGTGTTTTTTTAATATCCTTTGGACACTTGTACGATTCACGCCGGTCTCATTGGCTAATTTTCTGGTACTCAGCGTACTACCCATGGCAACTTGGCCCAATACGAATACCTCCATAGCTTCATTTACTACAGGATTTTTCCTCTGCCTCTTTTTATTCATAACGGAACTAGTTTCGCGAAATTTTTCTACTAACTCGCGAACAATTTTGCCATAAAGATGTGTCAGGATAGCGTTCATTGAATATCTGCACAACCCGATTTCCACATTCATTATTTTTAAAATAAAGTTCGATTATTTCCACTTTTTCTGCAAGTGACTACACCATAATTGTTAAAAAGTTTAACGATATTGAGAAGAACTTCAACGCACAAGTCACAGAACATCAGCTATCTAGCAACTACCGCACCTGATCGTTCAACCTTGTGGCAAGTGAAGAAATGCATAAACATCTAGAAATAATAAGAAAAAACAGCAAATTGGTCGAAGGAATTTATTCTTATCATTTACTCAGATAAATGTTTAAATAAACTTTCCAAATTTCAATCCTTCATATTTTCTCAACTCGACCGATTTGCAAAAACGAAGCGGGAAAGTATAGAGAATAGAAAGCTCTTTTCATTGCGGTACCACTTGCACCCCCCTTCCCATTTGAAAAAAAATGGGGGATGACACCCCCGCTTAGAGGGTTGAAGATTTTGCAATTATTTTTGGGGCAAAAGTTGTCCCCCTCACAAACAAAATTGACGTGTTTTTGAATTTTCTGAAAAAAAAATTACCTTGGCCGTTACGCCTTGCGGTACGTTTTCGATGGGCCACCCTGTATTTTTAGGACTTGAGTTAAAAAAATAATAACAAATTATTAATTTTATTTACTTATACAACCTCCATTTAACTCCAAACACTTAACTAAACGTCCAGGTACACCCGAAACTAGGTCCACACCATAATGTTCAGTGGCGGTAGTCCAGGCCTGTAAAACTGGGCGAATCAAATCTTGTTTATTTCGTGGACCTGCTCGTTCCACTTCAATCTTCATTAGTCCCCATATGTTTTCAATGTGACTAAGGTCTGGTGAAGCTGCTGGCTATGGAATTGTTGCTAAATGGTGTTCTTGCATCCAAGCTTGAGTATAGGCAGACGTATGGCATCTTATCCTGCTGGATATAAACATGAGCCGTTTCAAGAAGAAAACCAATTTTAAATGGTTTTCTTCACAAAATCACAATATTTTGCACTATTAACAGTTCCATCAACTATACACAGAGATGTAGCGCCACGCTGGGATATTGCTCCCCAAATCATTATTTTAGTGGGAAATTTTAAAACTTGAACGGTAACATTTTCTTTTGATAGGATTTTTAGGTTGTTTCCACCAAGCTGGAGACAACTTTCGTCAAAAATAAAAACATTATTAAAATTATATTCTTGAAACATTCTCGAAAATCGATTCTTCGCTGCCTTTGTAAAGGTGTTATTGCAGGGATTTTTTTGGCTTCCTTGATATGTAGATTTGTCTTTTCAGTGACATGCAGACGGTTTCTAGACACACTTTTGATTTTCGCTGACTTCCAAATCTGTTAGCCAATTTGCGAAACCCTACGCGCGGATTCTGTCGTCCTAATGCCACTAAAGCGTTTAAATTGTTTTCGCGAATTTTACGCGGTCTTCCTGAAACTGGTCCATGCTTCATATCTGTGCCATTTTTTATCCCCTTTATTGTCTCATATAAAGCACTTTTTCCGAGTTCAGTCAATTGCACTATTTTTTTAACGTTTCGAACACCTTTTCTAAACAAATATTCCACCATTTCCCTTTTTTTTTACTTGCGACATTATTTCTCAAACCTTAAGCCGGTTTACAATCAACAATATTTGACAGATGGCGTTGCCATGCAATTTTGGTCATAGCCTACTATCGGTACAACCTATCTGATGGATTACTGTTGTCTTAGAGTGTTACAGAAAAAAAACATTAAAATTAGGAAAAATATAAAATTCCGGATACTTTCTAGACGGACTATATTACTACCTCAGTTATGTACCCCCCGTATAATATTTAATCTTTAAACCCGCATAAATCAACAGCGACGGATTTTCGTTATGGCGTGCGTTAATTAAAGCAGAAATTTACAATTTCGTAATATTTATACTTTTATTACCCGCAGAGAAACCCCTTTTAATTATTTCAAGGGTCTTCGCAATGTCTCAAAACGTTTCTCTTGTCTCTAAGTAACCATTTTGTACAAGAGAATCCTCGTTTTGCAAGTTCTACGTTGTATTTGGAGTTATAATGAAGAATATAAAGCATAATTAACAGAAATCAAGATTTATATATTTTGATATAAGTTACAAAGTAAGATACATTTGATATTACTCAGATGCAAAAAAACGCAACAGAGAAATTTTTAATCAAATTTACAGTATTATATTTTTGTTATTTTTAGCCCTATTTTCATGAATTTTTCAACAAACTGTATGTAATTATATCAACTTTAATTTGTAAAGTCAGTTTTTTGTAAACTTTAGTAATTGGCATATTATACAGGGTAGAATGTAGAATGTTTAGGAGGGGAGTTAGTCACCGCGACCTTAAAGATCTATTGTGTGTTCCCCTTTCTTGAGCTATAACGAGTTATAACTCATCATACAGTCTCAAGGCTTTAACAAAAGCCAGTATCTGAGACGGCTCCATAGAGGCCAGCTCTCCTTCCTTGACATCAGCCGATTATACAGGGTTAATCGAGAGTTTTTTTTTATCCTAACTTTAAAACACGCTGTGCAATAATGTCGTGTGCAAATTTTCCTAAAATATAATTTTACGGTAAGAACCATGTCTCCTGAGCATTTTATTTTTTGGATCACGTCAATACATGCTTTGGTTAATTTTTAAGAGCGAAATGAACTGATCACGATCAATTTGCAATTTTTTTCTGTTATCATTACTTTTGATGTATTTTTGTTAATAAGACGAGATGGTTTTGGTGACTACTGTCATAACGTCATATTACGCTGCATCGAATACTCTATACTAAATAAAAAAAAACGTTAAAGAGTAACTTTACAGTCCTGATTTTAATAAACATTAATAACGATAACAAAACTAACGATATTAAATAAAATATCTGTACGTAATACTGAAGTATACAAACATAATTTTTTTGGAAAAATACCCTAATACTGGGTATTGCCTCCCTTGGCTGCTATAACTACCTGTATATGTCCGTTTATACTGTTATTGAGGCTGCATATGTCATATTACGTTATGTTTTCCCATTCTTCTTTAAGGACCCAGCGAAGTTTTTTTAATGAACCTAGTAACGCTTCCCGACCTCTAACTCTCCTGCCAAGCATTTCCCAAACGTCGAACATGATGGGCAGTTCATAGTAGTATATAGTCACCATAATCACCAAAGCGGCCTTGGTATATTGAAAAAAAACATCAAAAAGAAATTATAATTAAAAAAATTGCAAATTGTTGGTGGCAAGTTCATTTCGCTCTTAAACTTTAACCAAGAAATGTATTGACATGATCCAAAAAACAAAATGCTCAGGAGACATGGTTCTGACCGCAGAATTATATTTTAGGAAAATTTACACGCGAAATTATTGTACAGGGTGTTTTAAAGTTAAGGTTAAGGTACAACCCCTCTAAAGTTTATAAAAAAAATAAGTTTATGAATAAAAGATAATATACATTATATACATCTTGCTAAAAAATTCATGAAAATAGGGCTAAAAATAACAAAAATATAACACTTTAAATTTGACCAAAAATTTCTCCGTTGCGTTTTTTTGCAGCTGAATGTATATACATTCAGCTGCAAAACATTTCCTACTGTTTTGCTTGATATCGAGGGGTGTCTCACTTGGGTAAAAAATGTACATGTACTGCTAAAATATCGTGTTACTCGCAAGCCACTGCCAATGACTGCGAAGAGGACTGCCTATGACTGCCATGTAATTATTATAGGCGACTGCCGTAAAACTGCCAATGACTGCCAGCGACTGCCAAGAAAATGTACATGTAATTCCAATAGTGAGACACCCGTCGCTTGATATATAATATGTAAAAGCACCCCAGAATTTCCAACTGGCAAAGGAGTACGACAGGGAGTCGTACACAATATTCCCAAGGCTGTTTACAGCAACACTAGAAGAAATCTTCCGTCAACTGGACTGGACCAATAAAGGATTAAAAATAGATGGTCTAACCATCTAAGATTCGCTGATGACATAGTCCTAGTTGCCAATAGTCCTAAAGAATTACAAGCACAAATCAACAAACTAAATACAAACAGCAATAAAGTAGGTCTCAAAATGAATTTAGCAAAAACTAAAGGAATATACAACAAAGTAGTAGACAGAAAATACATTTTAATTAATAATACAGTAATGGAAATATTAGAAGAATACACACAACCAAACTTATATGTAATCACTCTTTATTTCTGACTAAATTTCTTGCAAGGGTAAAAATTGGTATACAGCTTAAAGATAAGGCTTTTTGTTGCAAATAAACATGATAATAAAGAATAAACGACTACTGCGATTTATTTTCTTTTAAATTTTGTATTCAGTAGTAAAATCACGAGTGTCCGGTAATTTTCATTCGATCCAAAATAATAAAAAATGCCTTATATTAGATTAACAGA
Organism: Sitophilus oryzae; assembly: GCF_002938485.1. Lineage (NCBI taxonomy): Eukaryota > Metazoa > Arthropoda > Insecta > Coleoptera > Curculionidae > Sitophilus > Sitophilus oryzae. Next base: position 2,181,333 of record NW_022146168.1, read on the forward strand.
TGTACAGGGAGGAAGAATTATTGCTCTCATTGAAGAAGGAATGCCCCAAAGAGACGTAGCAGAGATAGTAGGCGTTACCCAGGGTGTTGTATCGAACATATGCAAGGTATATACTTGGAATTAGGAACACACAAGGATAGGCACAGCCAAAGTCGTCAAAGAGTCACAACTGAAAAACAAAACTGTGTGTGCTAAATTGTTAAAAGAAATCCCAATGTTTCTCATCCAGAGCTACAAAGATAACTTTTGGCAGCTACAAGTGTGAACGTTTCAGTTGAAACCATAAGAAAAAGGCTTCGTGTTCGAGGGTTTTACAGCAGGAGAGAGTTATACAGCAGGATCCCACGGTTCTCTCGGCAAAATAAAATTGACCGGCTAAATTGATGCGTTCAACATTAAAACTGGACAACTGAGAATTGGCAAAATGTTCTGTTTTCGGATGAGACCAGACTTGGCCTAAGATCAGATGACTATCGAATTCGGGTTCTCAGAGCTCCAGGAAGACAAGCGAGACTCCAGGCTGCCAAATCTCTACCAAGATATAAAGGAGGAACTGTAATGTTCTGGGGAGATATTATGCTGGTAGCAAAAACTCCATTGTTATCACTTCAACAAACGGGTCGGAGGTATGTTGTTTTAGTGCTAGAAACAATCGGTAGTTTTTGGAAAGCTGCAATTGGGAATAATTATTACTTCATGCACGATAGCGCATCTCCCCATTCCAGCAGAGTGACTAGAGGATGTCTCGAAACGGAAAGTGTCATAGTTTTGGATTGGACTGCATGTTCATCAGATCTAAACCCTATCGAACACTTGTGGAACCAACTGAAAAAAATGGTTAAAGCTCGTCGAAACAATCCAGCAAATCTCGCACAGCTTATTGATGCAGCATTAGCAGAATGGGAAAACGTACATACATACCCAAAACAACGTTGGTAATTTAATAAGAAACATACCATCGCGGATAGAAGCTTGCATAAGGGCTAGAGGTGGCAATAAAGATTATTAAAATTATCAATTTTCTTTTTGTTTTTGCTTTTTGCCCTTTAAAAATTTAAATCTTTATTTCGTTCCAAAAAAAATCCCTTGTGTCTATTTTGGGAACTGATTAATTTTTTATTGCTATATGGATTATTTTTCATTAAAAGTCAACGGTTTGGTTTGGTTCATCATACGTCTCAAAAATTATGAAAAATAATAAATGATTCCATATAAGTTTGGTTGTGTGTATATATATTTCGGACAACTAATATACATCTCAGGATCTCTACTAGCAGAATTTAACAGAAGAATTAAGTTGACATGGAGTACTTATGGAAAACACTCAATTATATTCAAATAAGAATGCCACTTTATCTGAAGAAGAAAATATTCGATCATTGCGTGCTACCAGTCATGACCTATGCATACGAAACCTGGACACTTAAAACCGACATCACAAGGCAACTGCAGGTCACACAATGCTCGATGTTATATTTTTTAATTTTACTTTGCTAGTTTCAATTACATTTCAGTAAATATATACGAAAATATATAAAAGGAAAGCAAAGTTAGTAGATTCAAAAAAAATCTTTTTTATTTTTAATATTTTAACTTTCAAAACTCCGCATTTTTAATTAGCAAAAATGATGAACGTTTAAATAGAGTAAAAAATATTCAAATTTCTTGTTTATATTTTCGTTTATACAGAAACGGCTTTAAATGAGGTACTTACTTTTTTTAATAAAAAGTGCCTCTAAAATTAATATTTACCGTCGTTTTTTGTGACTTTATCTTTTGTAGTTTAAATTATACAGTTGAAATAATTGATATTATTATATAAATATAATTAAAAATAAAAGAAATAACAGTATAAGCTGAACTAAAAGTTCAACAAATCTGCAAAAAAGCCAAAGAGGACTATCAAAAAATGTCGTTTTAAAAAAAGTATTAGTCTTCTTCCTTACTGGTGTTTTTTTCTGGAACCTTGCATTGTACAATGAGTCTTTCAATACAATTAGTATCCCTCCTTATAACATGACCGAAATATCTAAGCATACGTGACTGTATAGAAGTTGAGAGACGTTCTGTAATGTTCAGTTCTTGAATTATGACAAGACTGCTGATTCATCGGCTCGTTGGGAGTCCAGGGAATTCTGAGCCTTCGTCGCCTGCAGTACATCTCAGTAGCGTCTATTTTTTTTTCATTTCTGATTATCTCATCGTCCAGGACTCGGAGCCATACATTAATATCGGAAATACTAGGCAGTAAACAAGCCTCTTTTTTAAGTGTTTTGATATGTTTTTGTACTGCTACCGTTGTCATTTCACATCTTCTTATTTCTCCCCGATCCTGTGTTGTTTATAAGTGACTCAAGATATACATATACAGGGCGGTCCGAACTGTATTCCGGAAACTTCGGCAGCATATTCGCAGATTAAAAAAAGTAAAAATGTTCGTATAAATGTATGTCGTAAAATGATTAGTCTCGGGGATACAGGGTGTAGAAATTACAATTTTAGTTGGATTTTTTCCAAATAAGTTCTGAAGTACCTAACGTAAATATTTGGATGAAAATTGGTGTCTGCGAGTTTTTTGAAATGAGAAATTTGATTTTGATGTCAATATGACTCCAATTTGTAGGGGACGCCAATTACATGTGTTTCAACTCTTTTGAAGAATAATAACTTTTCGTTCGTACCTGTATACACTACTGAGTAAAAAAATATACATTTCGACATTTTTTACGTAATAAAGGTCTCTTAGTAAAAATCGCTAGGAGTAATGGTTCTCGAGATATTTGTAATCGAACTTATCAATACCTGTCATCATTGACATAAATTAAACATGTTGACTAAATAGTTATTAGACTGAAATTATAAATTTGAAATGTTTTTGTGCCAAAAGTTCAACAGAAACTGTTTTATCAATTGAAGAAAAAATTATGGTTCATTAATAAAAATAAAAAGTTCCCAATTTATCATTTTAGTCAAATAACTATCTACTCAACGTGCTATTTTTTGTCAATAATGATGTGTATTGACTGTTCCTATTCTAAATATCTTGAGAACGGTTGCTCGTAACGATTTTTACCAAGAGACATTTTTTACGTAAAAAATCACGAAAAAGTATTTTTTTCACTCAGTAGTTTTATACAGGTACGGTCGAAAAGTTATTACTCTTCATAACAGTTAAAATACATGTAGGTGGCGCCCCCTACAAATAGGAGTCATATTGACATCTAAATCAAATTTCTCATGTCAAAAAACTCCCAGACACCGATTTTTATCCAAATATTGACGTTACTTCAGAAATTATTTAGAAAAAATCGAAATAAAAATGAAACTTCTACACCCTGTATCTCCGAAACTAAGCATTTTAGGAGATACATTTATAGGAACTTTTTTACATATTTTTATATGCAGAATATGTTTCCAAAGTTTCCGGAATACAGTTTGGACCCTGTATATTGACTCACAACCTCAAAACGATCAATTCTCACTTCATCAGGTTTGTTTTTGTTTTGCCTGTCGATAACTATAAAGAAATATGGCGGTTTAATAGATAATTACTTATTCTAATCATGTTTCGAACACCCTTACAAGACCGTTTGATCTTTTTCAACTAAATTTAACACCAAGGGTACTGTTTTAAATGGTATTTCCACCCCCAAAAACACCAAAAACATTAAAATTCCGTACACCATCCCGTATTTACGCCTGTTCTTTTCTTTCGCCGCCTAACCCAAAAGCTTAAGCGGGAAAAACACGAAAGAAAATCCCTTGATTCGTCGCGATAACCCGATGTAATATCGGTGACAAGAATTGCCCTAAATTTTGTCTTAACCAGAAGGGCATTCGCCAAAATTAAGGGTTATCTTTGTTTTAAGGAACGAAATAATTTCCAAGAAGGGAGCAGCAATGTATCTGCTAAATTAAGAAGGGTCTGAAAGTGAAAGAAATTAAACAAGAAGAAGGCTTGGTACATTCTCTACCGCTTCTGCCACCATCGGAGAATATCGTAAAGAACTAGTATATATGTTACAGTAAAAGTCGGAAATCGGTGATTGTTAACAATTACTGGTAAAAGCTCACATTCACTGATTTGCTAAGACTACGCCAGAAAAAGTTCAATAGCTATTTTCGAAACCAAGTTTTACTAGCGAATGCTAGGATTACCTGGACGATAGCAGTGAGTTTTAAAAATTCAGTTAGCGCGGTTGCCACATGTTGTAAAATACAGGGTGGGCCACTAAAAACTTACAATGGCTATAATTTTTAAACCAAAAAATATATCAAAAAAATAAAAAATACCGTTTCTATAATATCGAGGGGGAATACATATGACGTATTTTTTGAACCACCCCGACCTACCCCTAAGGCGGCACCACTACTCACTTGAAAATCTTAAATGTCAACACACCACTTCTGGCGCCTTTTTGGAAAGCCCATGAAAATTGCTAAACGATGATCATAAAGTTTTTATGGTGAAATTGAAAAACTACCCCTTACACGAAAAATTAGGTGGACATTAATGAGAAAAGTGATTTTTTCAGCATAAGTTACAAATTGGGACCCAGCTAAATGAGGTTTTTTTCAAACTACCTCTACCCACCCCTAGGTGCCACCCCCTCACTTCTAACCTCAAGATAGCGATACCCCACTTGTGACACCTCGTTGGAAAGCGTATAAAAAATGCTGAACGACTGTCATAAAAAAGAAGGAAAAAAATAGAGTCTAAAAATAAAACAAAAATGTCAAAACGTGTCAAAATCAAAAGAATGAATTATTTTTGTATCCCATGAACCATTGCGAGAAAAAAAAGCTGGTACAAAGAAATTTATTATAACTCATACACTTTTAGCAAGATGGAGCCCCTTCGCATTATTCTATTGTCACAAGGCGGTGGTTGGATAAATATTATCCAAGGCAATGGATTGGCAGAAGGGGTCTAATCGAGTGCCCGCCAAGGTCACCTGATCTCACTCCTTTAGACTTTTCCTTGTGGGGTTACACTAAATCCATAGTCTACAAGACAAAACCAGGTTCATTGCAAGAATTGCGGAAGAGGAGAACTGAAGCATGTCGAAATATTCCGAGAGGGACTTTCCAAAAAGTGAGAGAAGAATTTGAAAATCGTTTGTATTTTTTTATGGAACAAAACGGCTCTCATTTTGAGCAATTATTAAAATAAATTATCATTTTAAATTTCTTTCAAATTGTCGCACCTACATTTCTTGTCACTAACCAGTAATTAAGTTGAAGTCTGTATGACCATCGTTTAGCAATTTGAATTAGCTTTCCAAACAAGTCTCACAAGTGGGGTATCGCTATCTTGAGATTAGAAGTGAGGGGGTGCCACCTAGGGGTGGGTTGGGGTGGTTTGAAAAATACTTCGTTTGCGTCATTTAGCTGGGTCCCAATTTGTAACTTGTGCTGAAAAAATCACCTTTTTCATTAATGTCCACCTAATTGTTCGTGTAAGGGTAGTTTTTCAATTTCACCCTAAAAACTTTACGATCATCATTTAGCATTTTTCATGAGCTTTCCAAAAAGACGCCACAAGTGGGGTGTTGCCATTTAAGATTTTCAAGTGAGTAGGGGTGCCGCCTAAGGGGTAGGTCGGGGTGGTTCAAAAAATACGTCATATATATTCCCCCTCGATATTATAGAAACGGTATTTTTTATTTTTTTGATATCTTTTTTGGTTTAACAATTATAGCCATTGTAAGTTTTCAGTGGTCCACCCTGTATAAGGATAAATAAGGATAAGTTGAATAATAGACAATATAAGGATAACATTAAATTGGGCTAAACGTTGGCAACGTTGACAGACATCTGGCGTAAATTCGCTTTGGTTTGGTTTGGTTATGTATAATTGTTTTGTTATCGTTGTAAAAAGAACTGTGGAAGAAATTGTCTGTGAAAAATTAAGGTAAAATAGGCACTCGCAAGAATGTACTAGTGCTTGTTTTTCATTTTTGCAATATAATGAAGTCTTAGCAAACGTTAAATATGAAAGAGAAGAAGATATTAAGGAACCTAGTGATTATGAACTTATTAAACGTTTTGATATGCTTGAAGTAGAGGGTTTGAAAACACGAATAACTCTCGTTGAAGAAAATTCGGGCATACTTTATTTTGTCCACTTAAAACCTTGTACCAAGAAGTAATCTCATATTTATGAATGTTTTTTTAAAATTGTTTTGTACACTTTAAAATGTTTACTATGTTTTTCCTTCATATTTAGAAGGTTACAATTTGTCGTTATTTTCTATAATTTTACAAAATATACCAATGAAGTAAATTGTAATTTTAAGGTATGTGGATCAGCTTGGATATTGAGGTGATCCGATATTCTTAAAAGTTTTATTTGTTCTAACTTCCACCAGCATTCTTCCTCACCACACCCTTCCTCACCACTCGCCCTGTACAATAGAATAATTTTTAATGGCAACCTTTAGTACAAGTTAATTGCACTAGTGAATGTTAGAAATTACTAGGAAAAGTCGACAAATCTCTTTAAAATACCACATTCACTGGTCCAATCCGTAATTGCTAGCATTTCCTAGTGAATGTTAACAATCACTGAATTTCCGACTTTTACTGTGACATATACAAATACACGGGTTTAAATAGCGAGTATACGAAAAACATTTTTTAAATTATTCTAAAAGTATTGGAAGTGAAAGTGTTTAAGACACAAAATAAAAAAGAACATATTTTCTAATTTTTTTTATTCAAATCTATACGCTCAAAACTGATTTATAAAGTTAGAAAACTCTGTTTTTTTTGTAAAATTAAAAGATTAAACGAACAAAATAATAAAAAAAGACACCGCAGAAGAGCCTTTTGTTTTATATCTCCTCAAGCACGAATCTCAGTCATTGTCTGAAAAAAAGGAAAAAAGTTAAGCATAATCTTTTTTTCTTTGTGTCGAAATAAGCTCGGGTGAGAGCGAATTTAAAAGTTTCTGACGTCTACAGTATTCATCATCCGACACTGTCGAGGAGGGAAATGTGTAATAAAAATAATGCTCCTTGAGTGGGTTTTTTCCTTTTTTTGTTTGGTCTCCCACGCACAATCTGTTGCTTTAGAAAGGCCTCGGTGATGTTTTATAGTTAAAGTCTGTTTATAAATAAACTTACTTTAGATATATTAGAGTTATTTTAGAGATATAGAGCAAAAAAATATGCAGGGTGTCCTAATATTTCGTAGACATGCAGAATGTAGAATATACAGGGTGGTCCGAACTGTATTCCGGAAACTTCGGCAGCATATTCTGCAGATAAAAATAAGTAAAAAAGTTTGTATAAATGTATGTCCTAAAATGCTTAGTTTCGGAGAAACAGGGTGTAGAAGTTTCATTTTTATTTCGATTTCGCAAAAATTTCGCAAAAAGTAACGCCAATATTTGGATGAAAATTGGTATCTGGGAGTTTTTTGACATAAGAAATTTGATTTTCATGTCAATATGACTCCTACTTGTAAAGGGCACCACCTAAATATTTTTAACTTATTTGAAGACTAGTAGTTTTTCGTCCGTACCTGTATAAAACTACTTAGTAAAAAATATACATTTACGCCGTTTTTTATGTAAAAAATGTCTCTTGGTAAAAATCGCAACGAGTAATGGTTGTCGAGATATTTGAAATTTAAATTATTAAAATCTGTCATCATCGCCATAAATTAAACAGGTTGACTAAATAGTTGTTAGACTGAAATATATATATCGCCAGTGAAACGTGATAACCTGCTAACTCCATTTTTTACGTTAATAAATTTTTTATACCATCAGAAAGAGAAAAAACACTGTATAAATATGAAAAGCAAATAAATGTTTTACAATAAAAGAAAATTTGCTACTTTAACTCAATAATATCTACTAACTCCCAGTGATCTGCAATAGCCACCGAAATGCTGCTATCTCCGTAATTTCCGTTAAGATCATGCTAAAACAAACACACGGATTCTTACTCGTATGTTTCTTTAGTACAATACCTCGATTCAGGGTCGCACTAGGCCAAAGAGGCCCGGGTGGCAATGTAAGGAAGGACCCGTGTGGATTTTTTCAATCAAATAACTCAACATATTTAATTTATGTCAATAATGACATATAGTGATTATTTCGATTCCAAATATCTAGAGAACCATTACTCCGAGGGGTGTCTCACTATTGGAATTACATGTACATTTTCTTGGCAGTCGCTGGCAGTCTTATGGCAGTCACCTATAATAATTACATGGCAGTCATAGGCAGTCTTCTTCATAGTCATTGGCAGTCTCTTAGCAGTGGAAGGATATTTTGGCAGTACGTGTACATTTTTTACCCGAGTGAGACACCCCTCGCATTACTCATAGCGATTTACCAAGAGACCTTTTTGACATAAAAAAACATCGTAATTGTTAATCTTTTTACTCAGTAGTTTTATACAGGTACAGACGAAAGTTATCGCCTTGGGCGGTTCACCAAGATGCCATCAAAAAAGTTTTAAAAATTTCAAGAATTGCTGAGTTTTTTGGAAAAAACGGATTTTTTTGAAAACAAATTTAATTTTTCCTGTTGTTACTTTTTAGAAAATCAAAAAACTAATTACACATTCTCATAGCCACTTTATTAGGGCTATCTGATAGTATTTTTAGATTTTCAAATTAGCTGATAATTTGTAAGATACAGAGGCCAACTTAATTTTTTTAAATACGGACCTGCATTTTTTATTTCAGATTTTGAAAGAACTCAGTCTCCTGAGTACAATGATATGCCACACTTTATAATTTTTTTTTGTTTTGGGTACCTTAACAGCAACAAAACTATTTAATTATTATTTAAAAAAAATTCAAGTCCGACCTTATTTTTTAAATTATTTAATCTGATTATATCAGCAACAATATTGATCAGTGCTAATGAACATTGAATGATGAAAATTGAGCCAATTGAAATATTCAAATAAATAATATCCAGATCAGCAATTTAAAGATATTATTTTTAACTTTTCTTATTGTGAATTTGAAATTCGCAGTGTACGATCTAATAATTTGCATAATATTAATCGTAGTTATTATGAATAAATTAACTTCTACAAACTAGTTCTAATGCTTTACATAGTCTACATGTTCGAAAGGGTTACCACCCTACCTATTGCACAGATTTATTTTTCGTTCAATTTTATTTATAGCTTTTGAATAGATCTTCTTATACTTTCGAATGCATTTTGTACTCTTTATTGTAACTGCTGAGATGTGTTGATTTGACTTTTTTTTTAAAATTTGGACCTGTCGAATTACTTGACCTCATGAGACGGTCCAGGTACCTCGCTGGCCATTATACTGCTCTACCATTTCCAATCCATCTTCCGGGGAAATGATTTGATTTTTTATATTACATTTTATTTATATTATTTTTTATTATTTTATTGCATTTGATTTTCTTTAAATTAGTTTAAATAAATTGTATCCAAATTTCCAAAACAAAAAAAAATAAGTGGGGCATATCATTGTACTCAGGGGAGCGAGTTCTTTCAGAATCTGAAATAAAAAATGCAGGTCCGTATTTAAAAAATTAAGTTGACCTATGTATCTCACAAATTATCAGCTGATTTGAAAATCTAAAAATACTACCAGAGAGCCCTAATAAAGTGGTTATGAGAATGTGCAATTAGTTTTTTGATTTTCTAAAAAGTATCGACAGGAAAAAATAAAATTGGTTTTCAAAAATATCCGGTTTTTTCCAAAAAACTCAGCAATCCATGAAATTTTTAAAACTTTTTTGATATCATCTTGGTGAACATTCCAAACGGCAACATTGCCCCAATTTAACCATGTTCGTATCTATTACGGTTACCGAGTTACCAATGCTCGTACCTCGAATTTGTAGCACCCTGTATAGCAACCAAATGGTTAAATTTATTTATTTATTAAGTTGTTAATAAAAAAAAAATTAACCATTTGGTTGCTATATATTAGACCATTTGCTACGTTCTTAGATTTAATTACATTCTAATTTTATTACATTCTTAATAATAAGCACTTGTAAATATTGTTACAGATTCCGTGGGTCCACTATTTAAACTCACGATAAAATACTTAACGAATTTATTTGTCTCACTCTGTACACAAAACTTATACTATTTACAACACAATTTATGCAACTACTATTACTCTAACGGTATTTTGCGGTATTATCGAACTTCAGACTTCAGACTATCTTCAGACTGCTCCAACTGTCAAAGCGCGGGCTTTATATACCCCCTGGCGATGGTTTCTGGAATTTTCTAAAGAATTCTGTAATTTTCTTTTACTTTCTGTCGAATTCGCCAGGTTCCTCAATGCACCGTTGCGGTTATGCAACCAGTAATACACCTTGACCTTAACATTGCCCCTTCAAGATCAAGGTTTCCTGTCTGGTATCTCTTCAATCGATCGAGATGAACTACTTTCATCTTACTTCTAGGGCTGCGCTGAATCCGGTACACAACATCATTTATCCTCTTGATGACTGTATAAGGACCTTCCCATGCTGGAGTTAACTTTGGGGACCTTCCTTTCTTGCGCTGTGGGTTATACTGAGGTCTCTGAGGTCGTAACGAGCTTTCATCCGGTCACTGGCTAGCGTAATCTTACTTCTCACGGCCTTATGAATTCCCAATAACCTTTCCTTCAGTTCATCCGCGTAGTCCTCTACGTTCGTGGTGCTGTCGTCTGGTGATCCGAACACCAAGTCACAAGGCAACCGTAATTCTCGACCAAATAAAATCTTCGATGGTGAAAGTCCGGTGGTGTTGTGAACTGCACTTCTATATGCCATTAGGAATAGTGGTATATGCTGATCCCAATCTCTTTGATGTTCATCCACCATTTTCGAGAGATGTTCTTCAATGGTCTTATTGAATCTCTCGACCATCCCATCAGACTGCGGATGTAAAGCTGTTGTCCTAGTCTTGTGAATACCAAGCAGATCACACATCTTCTGGAACAGTCTTGACTCGAAGTTCCTTCCTTGGTCAGTGTGAAGCTCTAAAGGAATTCCAAATCTACTGAAGACATTATTGACTAATACTTCAGCTACAGTCGATGCTTCTTGGTTTGGAATGGCAAAAACTTCTGGCCATTTACTGAAATAATCCATCGCCACTAAAACGTACTTGTTGCCCTTGTGCGTTTCAGGGAATGGGCCTGCAATGTCAACAGCGATTCTTTCGAATGGCAGTCCAACGTTATATTGTTTCATTTTTCCCCTAGATCGAGTGCTTGGTCCTTGGCTGGCTGCACAAATTTTACATTGTCCACACCATTTCTTGACATCTTCGCAATAATCCACCCAGTAAAAACGGTCTCTCAGCTTGCTCAAGGTCTTGTTTACTCCAAGATGGGCTGCAGTTTTACCACCATGAATTTCTTCCAATACCTGGGTGACTTTCTTCCTTGGTATCAGTAACTAAGTTGTTACTGTCTTGCCATCCGCACTTTCCCACGTGCGCTTTAACAATCCATTCTCAATAACCAGTGAATTCCACTGAGCCCAGAGAGCTTTGAAAACCAGCCCTCTGTCCGCAATATCCTGCCACGGTGGTTTCTCGCCGTTATCTTCCTTGAGTCGTAGTATTGCTCCGATGTCTGGATCTTCCATTTGATCTTTCCTCAACTGTATCATCGTCCATTGTTCGTCAGTTCTCAGTTTAAAATTCCTTACTCTGATAGTGCTTTCGCGATGTTTCATTTTCTTGCCCAAGGTAGCTCGTCGTCGATCTGGCTCGTTGTCGATAATTTGTACCGTCCTACACGGCACTCAGGGGTTTTCTCCATTTTCCCGAACACAGTCTTCTTGGCATCACCAGGTATCATCACAATTTCCGCTGATCTTGCTTCCATATTTCCTGGTCTCTTCTCTTTAGATACAGAAAATTCCTCATTTCCGATTTTCAGGATGTTTCTATGGTGATCGAACGAAAACCATGTTGACTGATCACATCCATACCCATGATAAAATCATCTTCAATGTCTGCCACTAAAACGCTATGCCGAAACTTCAAATTCCCTAACTCAGTTCCATGAAAGCCTCTCCCCGTACAACGGCCATTTCCCCCGTAACTGTACGTAAATACACTCTTGTTCTAAGAGGCATCATCTTCAATCCTTGCACTGAGTTAGTCCGCACCAACGATACCATAGCGCCTGTATCCACAGTCATTCGAATTCTTCTACCATTGACCTTCCCGTTGATCACCAAACTGTCAGCGGTTTTTCCTAGACTCCTAACGGAAAACATCCTAGGGGCTCTGTTTTCTTCAGCCAATACTCGCTCATTAGTGTTGATTTCCTGGTGCCTATGTTCTCTCGATGGTAAACGGAATCGCATTTGGATGCGGCAATCCCGTTTGATGTGGCCATTCCTGCCACATCTATAGCAACTTATGTCCTGGGATCTTCCGATATGCCGAGGTTCTCTTAATGATGAACGGAATGGTATTTGGATGCGACAATCCCGTTGGATATGGCCATTCCTGCCACATCTATAGCACCTAATATCCTGAGATCTTCTCTGGTTCTCTGTCTGGGTGTTGTTACTACTCTTGTTCAGTAGTAACTCACATAGTTTACTAAACATCTCCTAGGGATGGCGCTAAAAGCAGCTTCAATTTCCAGCGCCCTGACCAGTGCTTCGCTGCTGGTAGAAAATCGGGATATTTGCAGCGCCCTCTGCAATTCGATGTCCTTCAGCCCGCTGATAAAGCACTGAGCAGCGAGTTCCTCCCTAAACCCTTCCGGTGCTTCTGGATATGCTAGGTGTACCAGCCGACCTCTGCAGGCGTGTCTTGATCTGGGCCTGGTAAAGTTGGCGTCGATGTTGGTCGCCATATCTTCTGTCCAGTGCAGCGACCAAAGTTTGGTATTCCTGCTGTTGGGCTGCAGGAATAGTTTGCAACAGTTCCAGGGCAGGGCCTCGCAGCGCGATGACAAGTGCTGCTGCTTTCTCTTGGTCAGTCCATCCATTGGCAGCAGCCGCTGCTTCAAACTGGCGGTGGTTTGTCCATCGTAGGTCGGGGCCTTGAGGTTCGCAGTTCCATGAACGCCAGGTGTCCTTACTTGTACCTAGGTCTTCTGTAGGTCCATCTCTAATTTTTCCATTTTCTGCTGAAGGCGTTCCTCAAGATCTTCTACGGCTTCTTGAAGGTGAATGTCTTGCCTTTTTTCCAGTTCTTCAAAGTTCTTCTTAAAACGGTTTTGATCTTCTAATTTTTCTTTCTGGCGACGCACTTCTAAATCTTCAACAATTTTCTCCAACTGTTCTTGTCTAATTTCTTGATTTTCTAAAATTTTCTGAATATGGTCCTGTTCTTCTTGTCTTTCTTTTTGACGTCGCTCCTCCAAACGAATTTCTAGATTTCCTAATATTTTCTCAAGCCGGTCCTGTTCTTCTTGTTTATCTTTCTGGCGACGCACTTCTAGATTTTCTACAATTTTCTCCAACCGTTCTTGTCTAATTTCTGGATTCTCCATAAGCATTTTCTGTAGCTGGTCTTGTTCTTCTTGACGTCGTAGTTTTTCCTCTTCTTTTTCTCTTTCCAATCGGGCTCGTTCCTCTTCTCGTTCTTTACGGAGTCTTTCTTGTTCTTATGCCTTCTCTCTTCTCATATTCTTCATAAAATCGTCCAATAACTTGCTTACTTCCTCCATTTTCTTCGCTTGTTCTCTTGTACCAACCATAAAAATACTCTAATTAAGTCTAAAAATCTTCCAATCCACTTAATTTCTTTTTAAAATCCTTTTGAATCGCACTTCCGACACCAATTGTTACAGATTCCGTGGGTCTACTATTTAAACTCACGATAAAATACTTAACGAATTTATTTGTCTCACTCTGTACACACAACTTATACTATTTACAACACAATTTATGCAACTACTATTACTCTTCGGTACTTAACGGTATTTCGCGGTATTATCAAACTTCAGACTTCAGACCAGAGAATAGGTACATTAAAGAAATGCTAACTTTTAACTAAATGTTAAAAAATGGAAACAGACGCCACCTGGTGTGGCCTGGCAGTACTAGCTAAATTGAGGGGAATTGGGGGGGGCGGGGCTTAAAAGAGGGGAAATTTAAAAAAAAATATTTTTATAAGTATCACTGACTTAAAGTTAATAAACATATTTTTTATTACTTTAATATAATTTAATGTATTAAAAAATATGTCTATTAACTTTACACAGCAAATCAATGATATTATTAAAGGCTTATTATTTTCAGAGAAAATTCCATAGTAAATAAATTACACATTAGTAAACAATATCATTTATTTTTTAGAGCTGCGATTTATATTACAATAATATTGAAATATATATATATTTTTTTAACAATGAAAAAAAATATCCCTGAACCTGAAAAAGAAAGATAATCAATTAATGACTTAAATTAGTTCAAAATACATTTTGCAAATAACTAGTGAATTGGGAAGATAAACACACTATTAAAAAGACATTTTAGTAGTATATTATCATCTATCTACTGATAATACATAAGTATATAATAGGTAAATAACATGCATAAGGCACTATGATACAACTAACTGTATCATGATAACACACTAATATCACAAAAAATATATGCTAATTTAAATTCCTTTAATCATCTAATGAAATACTATCTATCCTCAATGCATGCCATTCCAAAGGCAAAAAAAACCGTTATACAAAATAAATATAAGCTGAATAAAACATAAACCAAGCCAACGTGCATAAACAACCAAAAAATGCATAAAAAAATACTTTTATCAGATCATACCCTTGGATATATTATGTATTTTATATATCGCACATCCCGTTCAAAAGTTTACTAACTCAAAATAGAGAATATAGAGAACATTGTCAGGAGAAGTAAAAGAAAATTTAAGTTAACGCAATATGCTCCTTTTTGCATATTAATGGCCAAATAATGTAATGTTGATTTAATAAAAATTTAACTGGCATCCTTCTGAGGTATAAATCAGATTAAAAGGACATTGTTTTTGTAATAATTGTTTGTTCTGTAAACATTTTTTGAAGACAATACAGTTTTGAACGGGCTGTGCGATATAAACAAGGATCTTACTATTATTTGAGGTTATAAAGTATTTAAATAATATAAAACATAATCAAAATCATTTTTCATCATAAATTATAGAGGTACTTACGTGTTTTGATATTATTATCAGGAAATAATACGTTTAATTAAACAGGTACGCTGCCAGGCAAGTTCTATCGGCGGGTCTTTGCAAAAGTTGAAATCTAAAAATACAAAAATACGTTTACATCTTAGTTGTATTTACGAATAAAGTATTTGTGTGTAATTTCTGACTTACCAGTTAACTGAATAATCGCATTAAATACATCCAAATGGTAATTTAATATTGTAAAAAAGCAAAATTGTTTTAAATCACTTGCCAGGACAGCCCGGCCAGCTTTTTTGTTGGCAAAATGGCCGCGGTATCATGATTTAAGCAATGTGAGTGACAAAGAAAGCCAATGCCTGGCAGATGTTGCTTTCTTTGTCGTTGGTCCTGGCACGTTTAAATTTGACTGTTGCCTGTTTTCCCATACAAGTGACACCCCCGTGCTTCAGACTATGTTCAGACTGCTCCAACTGTCAAAGAGCGGGCCTTATATACCCCCTGGCGATGGTTTCTGGAATTTTCTAAAGAATTTTGTAATTTTCTTTTACTTTCTGTCGAATTCGCCAGGTTCCTCAATGCACCGTTGCGGTTATGCAACCAGTAATACACCTTGACCTTAACAATATTTTGTTTTCGTATGACATCTGCCTTGCTGAGCAGAAAATGACCAAATTTGGTTGATAAAAATGTATCGAAATACAAAGAATATATACGACCAAAAATAATTAATGCATTTTTATATCAACTGGAATGTCTACTATTTATTCTTATCAGTACACATTTTTTGGCTTATTTCTGACCAAACAGTTTTGTCCCGCTAGACTTATCTTTCGCCGCACTGTGCGCTCGTCCGTCAAACGTAAAAATAACTGTAACTGTCTAAAATATTTAGCGCAAACTTCAACTCGGTCCCTAGATGACATGAAAAAACTGACAGTAGAAATTGAAAATAGGAAATAAATAGGAAAAAAACTGAAAATAGGAATCGAACTATCCTTATCTCTATAGTATCCTTGCCAGGTACCAATTTTTATCTAAATATTGACGTTACTTCAGAAATTATTTGAAAAAAATCAAAATAAAAATGAAACTTCTTCACCCTGTATCTCCGAAACTTTTAGGACATACATTTACACGAACTTTTTTACTTAATTTTTATCTGCAGAATATAAATGTAATTAATGTAATATGAATATAATTCAGTCACAGAAAGAAAACGCCCTGCTTAACCATCTTCTGATACGTATCAAATACTCGTCAGCAAATAATAACAGTAGTAAGTAGTAGTAGTAATAAATCTCGAAATACATTGTGGGGGGGGGGGGTTAAAATGAAACTGTTATTAATCCTAGAAAAAGGCTTTAAAAATCAGTACTTGTAAATCGTGTTTTACTGCCTAGTTCTTAGACTAAATACATCTTTTCTATTCTTTATTTCTGTTTTTATGTCACTTATATCGATATTCTCATTGTTAAGTTTCCCAATTATTCGAAACTCTCTATTTTAAAGTTAATTTGACATCCTTCTGGCAAAAAAGGAACAAATTTTCCGCTTAAATATCGATTCTAGTAGGAAAACCTTAAAAACTCCGCTTCGTCAGCGAAAAAACAACACTTTCCTTAAGGGAACCAAAGGCGTGAACAAATTCCCTTGCTCTGCAGTTTCGGCATGTCAATATCGACTTGTTGCCCGCTAAACTGCGCTGTGAACCACATTTATTTTTCTAAGCCCTTCTAGGACCTCGTTCTATTATATAAACATTTGTCAACGGGAAACGCTAATGTTAATAATTACTGATTCCACTTCTCTTAAATTATTTCATCTTGCTATACAGGGTTGTTCACCACATACGACACGGAGTATTATAGCTAAACGAATAGATTTTTACAAATTGTAAGTTTTGGGTTCGTTGAAGGACTATTATAGCTACAATTTAAAACTATTTTTCCGAGATACAGACTGTCCCAAACAAATAAAAAATATCAAAGTTGTATTTTTTTAACTGGAACAGCCTGTACATTATCACATTTTTAGTTTCTACGATTAAAATAAAAGTAAACTTGATTAAGGTTTACCGCATTTTAATCTTACCGTTTTTGAAATATTCAGGTTTTTGTCAAAATAGAGTAATAATTTTAATGCTTTATTTCTCTAAGCGTATTTAAGTTTTTAAAATCAAATATTGAAATGAAATATTTCTATTTACTAAATTTTGTGTTGCAATAATAAAAATTATACTACCTTATACAGAGTGTCTAAAAATTTATTATAAATAATTACTAACTTTAAACGGCAATAACTTGTTTAATTTAAATGGAACACCCTATATATTTTAGGAGAATCAGATGCACAATTTAATTGTCGATCAAATTTTATTATGCCATTTTTTACCTATCTCTTCAAGTTTTCGTAGAAAATGCGTTTTCTTGTAGTTTAGACCTCATTTATCAATATACCCATGGAATATTGACATTTTAGATTATTTTTAAAGATGTAACAAATTTTCAAAGAGTACAGATACTAATATTGTCGATATAGTTCGTTTATTTCATTAAAAAAATCTGTTTAATTATTTGTTAAAAAAGACCAATTAATATGATTCCAGTATTCAAACTACATTAATTGACTCTTTGCGTTGATTAATAATAATTGCCTCCAAATACTAAAAATCTGAATCTTGAATGTGTATTAGACAAAAAGTGGTAAAAAGTAACACCTTAAAAATTTTATTCAATTTTTTGACGAATGCTTCTTTATAACAACAGAGACTTTCGTAACTTATTATTATGTTGATTTATGATTCAAATCCACAGTGATTTAGAGTAATTTATTAACTAGCACAATTAAGTTGGTTATTAATTATCACATTTTTAGTTTCTACGATTAAAATAAAAGTAAACTTGATTAAGGTTTACCGCATTTTAATCTTACCGTTTTTGAAATATTCAGGTTTTTGTCAAAATAGAGTAATAATTTTAATGCTTTATTTCTCTAGGTGTATTTAAGTTTTTAAAATCAAATATTGAAATGAAATATTTCTATTTACTAAATTTTGTGTTGCAATAATAAAAATTATACTACCTTATACAGAGTGTCTAAAAATTTATTTTAAATAATTACTAACTTTAAACGGCAATAACTTGTTTAATTTAAATGGAACACCCTATATATTTTAGGAGAATCAGATGCACAATTTAATTGTCGATCAAATTTTACTATGCCATTTTTTACCTATCTCTTCAAGTTTTCGTAGAAAATGCATTTTCTTGTAGTTTAGACCTCATTTATCAATATACCCATGGAATATTGACATTTTAGATTATTTTTAAAGATGTAACAAATTTTCAAAGAGTACAGATACTAATATTGTCGATATAGTTCGTTTATTTCATTAAAAAAACTGTTTAATTATTTGTTAAAGAAGACCAATTAATATGATTCCAGTATTCAAACTACATTAATTGACTGTTTGCGTTGATTAATAATAATTGCCTCCAAATACTAAAAATCTGAATCTTGAATGTGTATTAGACAAAAAGTGGTAAAAAGTAACACCTTAAAAATTTTATTTAATTTTTTGACGAATGCTTCTTTATAACAACAGAGACTTTCGTAACTTATTATTATGTTAATTTATGATTCAAATCCACAGTGATTTAGAGTAATTTATTAACTAACACAATTAAGTTGGTTATTAATTAATATTTGGACGGAAATAATGGTAGTATAATTAATTAATGGTATACTCTTTTATAATATAATAATAATAATACCTCCCGTATATAGCGTTTAACGCCTTGGGAGTAGCAAGGTACAGCTTGCTAGACTAGAGCCGTTCGGTATACAAGGAAAGTAATGTGGCTAGCACTACGCTTCAACCGCCTATTGGATTGTGTATCCCAAGTATACTTATTTAAGGCTGAGTCGACCTAGGTATCCAAACTATTTTTATTTTAATAAAAATACTCGGCTGATGAAATGTCGGGTGTGGGATTCGAACACACTACCTTGAGATTGGTAGACGAGAGCCTGTACCTTTACGCCACCGGGCACCTTATATATGTACTCTTTTATAAAGATTTAAATATTTTTTTTGTATACAAATGGGCTTGTAATATTATCGTTTTTAGCACCTATACATTTTTTACATTTGATGCTTTAAAAACAATCTAGAATGTCAATATTCTATGGCTATACTGATAAATGAGGTCTAAATTTGGTAGAGTTGTCGTAGTTATATTATCTTTGTAGATACGGTAGAGTTTTTTCTGTAAAAATACCCAGCCTTTTTACCACTCCGTATATCTTTTATCTTGTTACTAAATTTAAATTCATAACTGGAAAACTTTGCCCCAGATAAGAAAACAACTCCCGCAACTCTAATAATACCCAATAAAAACGTAACAAAGCGCAATAAATTGATTAAAACTTCGCCCAGAAGAGGGCGCATTATGTTTATACTCCCCCACTAATGTTCCGTCTCGTTCTACCTTCATCTGTCAGCGCCAGGGTCCAACAAACTTTAAGAAACTCCACTTCGATCCCACGCTACTCCGTTATGGCCGAGGGTAGCGAGTGAAATTTACGGTAAAGGCGCCGTGAAATTAGTTCTTGACAACTTCGCAACGAGGCGTAAAGTAATTACCTGTACGTGTTATTTTTCGAACGTCGGATGAAGTGTGACTGCGCCAGTTACGATGATTGAACGACGTTGTCAAAATGTGCATTCTATAAGTAGAAAATAAAAAAAATTGTGTGCACTATGTGCGCATTTTGGAAGTGAAACTTCTTACTAACAGCTATTAAATTGAAGGATTTGAAGGATATATATTTTTTTATGAAAAATTCTGGTTTTATATAAACTTCAAAAGAATTAGAGTGAATATAAAACCGTATACTACTCTAAGTTTATAATTTTATAATGCTTTTAATTTTTATTAAAAAACGATAATTCTATTACCCGGCCGGATAACTGTAGCGATTAAACCAAAATACTACTACATCTGTATCTCTGACTACTACTAACTGCGACTAACCAACCTTGTGTGGTCTGTGGTCTGTTTTTGTTTAAATTTTTTGTTAATTTTTCATGTTGGGAATTTCATTTTAAATTAATGTTAATCGTTAAACAACCAGTAAACTCATGGAATATGTATTTCTTTTGCATAATCAAAATTGTCACTCTAAATTTTACATAACCAAATTGTCACTTTAAATCACTGTCTTTTTTAGACAGATGTCATTGTCTTGTCATTATTCAATTCATTATTCGAATTCTCAGAATGTTCTTAACAAAAGTTACATCTTAAAATAAAATTTAATCAATCACAATTGTTTATCTCCATCATTTACCGGATTAATAATACAGAAATTATAAGTCAATTGCAAAGAATTCATTATTTATAGTGATTTACAGTAATTTTTTTAAATTACAGGAATATTCTGGTTGATTATGTTTGAAGTAAATATGACAGTGTCCTCAATGAAAATGCGAGTTACTAACTCTAAATTCTAATTTTAAGCTGGCAAATGTTATTCAGAAGCTACAAACATATCGATGAAGATATTCATGAAATCAAGGTTGATACAGTTTCAAGTTTATTGTAGTGATTTTCTTAACCGCGTATGACACAGATCGTTACCCAATGTTGCCACAAGCTTATTTTTCATCGGGGTAGATTATCAGGAGATAACGGGTACTATAAGAATAGATGTAGATTAACTATAGGGAAATTGGAATAACTTTCGTTGCACATCATAATACGACCACCAGCAAACTCCATAAGACGACGCATGGTGTCAGTTATGACGTGCAACGAAAGTTGTTTTAATTTCCCGTTAGAAAATATTTTTATATTATATATTATATTATTTTAGTGTATAATGGGACGGTTTCGCGGCAGTAGTAATATTGGCTGTGTGAAATGAATTATAAACCAGAATTTCTACGAGAAAAAAACTTTACTGTATGTGGAAGAAAATTCCTATATCAGTAGTTGTCAACAATTAGGTAATTTAGTTAGTATTACCCTAATCTGTGGCTATTCGCCTCGACGGTAAAAAGTGCTTTCTTTCTCTCTCTCATTATCTTTCATAATATAGAAACACATCAAGAAATTCACGACTACGATTTTAGTGTATTTGAGTAACGTTAATTAATCTTAATTAATAATAACAATTGTAACTAATTATTAAACTATTTGTTAAAGATAAGTAATAAATATTTTTGTTATGTCTTGACAACTATGATGTTATAGCTTGATTGAAAAATATGTGAAAAAATTGGAATAAATCGCAAACGATTAAAAATAGGTATATGACATACTTAATAAAAGATGAAGAGCTTTGCAAAATCTATCAGAAGAAATGAAAATATATAGGGTGTACTATTTAAAAAATTTGAGATTTTTTAATTTTAAATAATTGAAATTCAAAAATATATTTTGTACACCCTGTAGCATTTAACTAAAATATCTTTACACATATATCTCTTTTTTGATGTCTATAAAACTCTCATACCAAATTTTGATATTCCAACTTCAGAAACAATGGTAGATATCACTGACAATGTTTTACCACACTGCAATTTAACATTTGTTTAAACAAATTTAAATATTACAAAAACTATTAATTTTAGGTATATAACATTATATATAAAAAAGTTATGGAATTTTATACAGAATCTAAAAATAAAATAAAAAATAGGGTGTTGCATTTAAAAAAACATATGTTATGTCCGTCACGCTTTTTTGAAGCACCCTGTATACTCTATAATAATTTTAAAATGTGTATCTTAACCTTACCTATAACTTTTATATTAAACAATTTTTGGTAAACCGGGAAACAAATGAGATAATGGACTTTATTCTATCGTTGACTCACCCTGTACAAAGACCGAATCTTAAACTATGTAACAGACAAATTTAGTGTCCGAATTGACCTACCTTTAAACTTCGAATTGCAGTTGTAAGGTGCGGTGAAGGTTTTTGTGTCCAAATTGCTTTATAGATGGAAAACGTGTAGAAAGTTTCCAACTAGATTTTTGAAAAGGAATGCTCAGTGGCTAAAAGGGAGTTTCAAGCTGCCTCAAATTACTCATACTGATTTACTCATACTGATATACTCATACTGAAAAAAACAGGATTGGCAACGTTAAATAGGGGCAGGCCAAAAGAGCCCTTTGCTGAAAGTCCTTTAAGAACAAAACAGAGAGACGTCAAACAGCTTGTTTTTGAAGTACCTTTGGAAAAATTATGTTATAGTACTGAATCAAGTTTGCATAAAGGCTGATAAAGAACTGCCTCGGGTCCCATAATATCTTTTTACCGAAAAACGACAAAACAAAAAAAAGGATGGCACATCTCTCCGATAATGTTACTAAAATGCCAATGGACCGAACTGATGATATCAACGATGATTAAATAGAAGAAAGCGATGATTCAAAATGATTCTTGAGGTTCCATCGTTTTCTTCAAATTTTTACTCTTTTTGTGTATATGTTACGGTTAAAGTCCGATGCCCGGTTAATGTCGACATTAACAGGTTAATGTTTAGGTTTGGTTATGTTTTTGGTTGATTTGTTGTGTGTTATTTTCGAGATTAACCGGGTAATGTCGACATTAACCAGACATCGGATCTTAACCGTAACATATGTACAGGGTGGGTCAAATTCGACGCTTTTAAATGGAAACACCCTTTTCTATAAGAGATAGACCTTTTTTTTCTATAGGATGGTGAAAACCGCACATCAATATCTGTTACCGTTTCGGAGTTACGGAGTGTTTTTAAAAAATGTGCATTTTTAACAAATCGCTATAACTTTTTTACTATGGAAAATTTTGTATTTCTATGAAAACATTTCCAAAGCACCTTTTTACGTAGAATTTAATGGTTGAAGTATAATTTTTTTAAAATTAATAATTTAATAGTTATCAACAGAAAAATTAATTTTTTATTTGGGACACCCTCTATATTTTTAATTAACTGAAAAGAGTTTAAAATTACCTTTCCAAAAATATAGCACATTTGATATTTTGTTATAATCCCCTTCGAAATACAGAATTTTTAAAAGTTCGCCACTTCTAACTAGTAGGCTTTGGACCCCTTATTGATAATATACCCTTAATGGAACTCGAATACATATTTTTCCAGCAAGACGATGCACCGCCTCTGAACGCTGAAGTTATCAGCAAATTTTTGCAGCCAATTTCAAGAATAATTGAATAGCTAACCAAGATCCCAGCCGTTGGCCGTCGAGGCCGCCTGAGTGCCCATGGATCTAATCCTATGGATATATTTGCGGAAGAATAAAGGTTCCTTATTCTTCCGTATAATCTAGACAAGAATTAGAAATACTTAGCAGTTATGAGAGGGTATCTTTCACCCCTACTGAGTTAATGAATTCCGCGAGAAATGTTCAAAAACTACCCCGTCTGTCCATAACAGAAAACGGTCGATATGTCGAAAACCTGTAGCAAAATATCATGTCTTGGTTTGCTATTTATTTTTATTGTTATTAGATATAGTTTAAATGTGTTGTGATGTTGGTTAAATATATTTTAAATTGTTATAGAATTGTGCATCTCTCGTAGCAATATTATTTTAGTTTTAATTGATTCTCACAGCTAGAATTTTTTTGCATTACAGCCGGTGCCGTTCAAAGCCTACTTATTTAAAGCGGACGATTTTTTATATACTCTATATCTCGAAGAGGAATCGAGCAAAATATCAAGCGTGTTATATTTTTGGAAAGGTAATTTTAAATTCTTTTCAATAAATTAAAAATATACAGAGTGTCCCATATAAAAAATCAAATTTTCTGTTGATAATTCTTAACTTATTAATTTAAAAAAAAATATACTTAAACCATTAAATTCTACGTAAAAATGTGCTTTGGAAATGTTTTCATAAAAATACAAAAATTTCCATAGCAAAAAAGTTACAGCGATTTATTAAAAATGCATATTTTTAAAAAACACCCCGTAACTCCGAAACGGTAACAGATATCGATATGCGGTTTTCACCATCATGTTTTGACAAAAATTGAGCTCCAGACACCGATATTACTTTTTGTCTATCTCCTATAGAAAAGGGTGTTTCCATTTAAAAGTGTCGAATTTGACCCACCCTGTACACCAGAACAACTCGTCACTGAGTGCGCCAAGAATACAACCATTCCTACCATAAACTTCAGTACTACTGATATCTGAGTTAGAGAACCTCTGTGAAACCGTCTCAGATACTGGCTTTTGTTGAAACCCTGAAATTGTATGATGAGTTATACATACATACATACTGCCATTACTCGCTGACGGGTATGTGACACGCATCAGAAGATGGTCACTCAAGGCGTTTTCTTTCATGAGCTTTTCTGTGACTGAAAAGCCCGTAACGTGATGCTATCTGTCTGCGGCACTCCGGACATTCAAAAATCTCATTGCTTTATTGTGTCTATACTTTTTGGTTGTCGCTGTTATAACTGAATTTACAATTCTTCTCTATTGTGTACTATTGTGAGCTGCTTCTTCCCACTTATTCTGCATGTTAATCCCCTTTAAGTTTTCGTGGAAAATGTCCTTGTACGTTTTGAGTTGTCCACCCGGCCTTCTCTTACCGCCTACAAGCTCACCGTAAAGCAGAGATTTTAGTATGCGGTTTTCTTGCATTCTTCCTACGTGACCAGCCCATCTTAAGCGGGATTTTGTAACCATGATTTCAATACTCTCGCAGTTACCTTTATCAAAGACCGATACGTTTGAGACATGATAGAACCATTTGATTCTTAAGAGTTGTCTAAGGTGTCTCTGTTGCAACTTGTTTAATGCGTTCATGTGCCGGCGATATGGCTCCTAGGTTTCTCTCCCATATAAATGGTAGGGATTATTATTGCTCGGTACACTGCAAGTTCCGTTTTTGTGCTCAAGTCATGATTGTAGAAAACTCTGTCTTTTAATTTACAGAAAGCTCTTGAGGCGCTGCTAATCCTGTGCTAAATGTCAGAATCGATATTGGCCCTTTCCGAAATCAAACTGTCGAAGTAATTGAATTGCGCTACATATTCCAATAAATTTTCTCCGATTTTTATAGCATTGTTGTGATCTTCCGGGGGAGTGCACGATTTTAGTTTTGTCGATGTTTAGCTTAAGGCTCAAAGTCTTGTATGCCCAGATATATGTGTTCGACATTTCTTGTAATTGTTGTAACGTTTTTGTAGCTAAAACGCAGTCAACGGCGTATTGAAGTTCTGTGATGAATTTTGTACGTGCTTTTGCCCTGAGTCTTTTTATGTTGAACATGATGAGTTATAACTTACGAAAGAGGGCCACAATAGACTTGTAAGGTCGCGGTGATTAACCATTTCCTATACATTCTACATTCTTTTAACTATTATACATTTATTATTACGCTGCAATTAGCACACGATTTACGGATTAATGCATTTCCCATTTGAAGGCAAAATATAGGCAATGAAAAAATAACAAATTACGAGCAACAAATTTAAAAACCTGTTGGGCACGTCGTAAATCAGAAGGGTGTGAAAAATTAAAAGCATTTCGGCCAATTAAAGCGTCATTCGCGCAACGATGTTCTCTTTTTTCGGTGTTATTTCGACGTTCTTTTGTTTCGCGTTAACGCGGGCCGGACGTGTTGAATTTTCGCAAATACTTTTCCGATTTTTCAGGCTAATATGGGAAAAAATTCGCGTATAAACTTTGTTAAATGTTCGTTTATGATGCAGTTAGTGTTATACGAGGGTTGTCTTTATGTTTTGCATATAGAAACATAGTAGGCGCCTGTTAACATATTTCAAACGTCAAAATTAACTGTCATCTTGAGTTAACTTAACGTCAAAATTTTAGACCGCTTGGTTTAAAATTTAGTACCTAAACTGAATTTTTGAAGTTGACGAGTTTTTTCGCGCAATATTTTTTACAATTTTTGAAGACAGGTCGTGTCTCAACAAGAATGTCTTGCTGAATTGGTTTCTGTTTTTTGTAATGAAGATTGAAATGATCATTCGACAATTTCTCGTTGGTATGAAGAATTTAATTTAATTTAAATAGGTGCCCGGTAGCGTAGTGGTACAGCTCTCCTCTACCTATTCAAAGGTTGTGGGTTCGAATCCTACAGCCGGCATTTTATCAGCCGACTATTTTTAATAAAATAAACATAGTTTGGGTACCTAGGTCGACTCAGCTTTAAATGAGTACTTGGGATTCACAATCCTGATAATAATAGACGGTTGAAGCGTAGTTCTAGCCACATTACCTTCCTTGTATACCGAACGACTCTAGCATGGCAAGATGTACCCTGCTACTCCCAAGGCGCTATATACGGGAGCTATTATTATTATGAGGAATTTAAACGTGGACGGATTATTCTTAGCGATGGTCCAAGAACAGGCTCACCAACAACGGCAGTCACTCAGGAAAACCGTCAATGCCATAGGTAGCTGATCCAAGAAGATAAACATGTCAGATATCGTGAAATTGAAGCATCATTAGATATTTTAAAGACCTCAATTCAAAAAATTTTACATGCAGAATTATCTGTTAATAAATTAGTTTCTCGTTAGTATCTCGGATAGCGCATCTGTTGACAGAAGAACAAAGAACAGAAAGTAATCATAGTTAATATGTGTCAAAAACTCTACATCGGTTACCATATTTGTGTCAAAAGCGGGTCAAGTAGCAACAATTCCTCTACAAGGTTAAAGAACTGTTGCTGCTGATGGTACCTATCTATTTGTTTGCCAGAAGTAGTTGCTGAGATTTTTTTTAAAAGACGTCAAGTGATCCTTCACCAAAACAATGCCAGGTTCCCACATAGCTCGTAAAACAAGAGTTTTTAAAGCAAGAAAACATCGAATTGTTGAACCATTCTCCATATAGTCCCGATATAAGTCGTAACGCCTTCTTTACTTTTTTAAAAATTAAGAAGGAACTGGTTAAGGGTCCAGTTCCCGGAAAATGCAGTCAGCGCCTTCAAAAAAGGAATTTTAAAGGTACCAACAAGCGAGTGGAATAACTACTTTTAAAATTGGTTCCAACGGTTGCAAAAGTGCATTTCTCTTCCTGGAGAGTATTTCTAAAAACAGTAGTGTCTGTTTTTTACCTACTATTTTTTTCTCTATCTCAATATGGGCAAAATATAAAAGACAGCCCTTGTATCTAAAAATAAATAAGATTAACTTAGATAAAATACCATGTGAAGACATGAAGGTAAGAAACACTATGTCTATGGACAAGAGTGAAAATCTATTGACACACACACATCAGTTGATTCCCGCTGTTATAAGACTGAATAATATTGAATATTTCCTGAATAAGAGTGGATTTAGATACTTGCCAATTGAGAACGGTGGTTTGCATTCCACGTAAACAAAGTAGACCCCGTCCAGATTATTAGCCTTAGCAGTCAACATAGTCGTTAACTGACGTTCTTAACAATGACAGTGACATTATAGATGAAGTTTAGACTGGAAAGTGCCCATAAGGACAATGTAAATACTATTTGGCACTATTCTTACAACGCAACGGTCCGGTCGGTCGATCTTTAAAGCTTTTGATAATTTCGCAGCGGTTCGGCTTTTTGCCGAATTATGTCGCCAAATAATTGTTTATTCAAATTTATTATTATTTTATTTTAATTTTTTAAATAAAAAATATAGTGTGTTTTGTATATAAGAAACTTTATTTTATATAAGGACATGTATGAAATACCTATGAAACATTGGAAACCGACATTATGCCACGATCCACGATGGTTTTTTCACACAGGTTTTTAAGATTTCAATGCCACTTTTTCATAATTATGACGGGTTTGAGTAAATAAAATTTAAATTAAACTCAAAAGATACAAACTAGCAACCGCTATAGCAGCGCCCTACAACGTATGCGCTCTAAAACATTTATAAGTTTAGGCGGCAAACGGAGCATTCCAGCCTAATCTTAGCCTTTCTTTTATCTAAAAGGGACATAGAGGTTTATTTAAAAAATTTCCAGTTTTTAAAAACATTAAAAATATTTAAATTTTTAATTTAAAAATATAGTTCCAAATAAATATTTTTTTTTGTAAATTAAGAGAAGAATATTACTTATAATTATTAATATAGTTACTTCTAGTATTGAGGTGATAATTATTATTTAAATAAATATGCAAATATATTACGACCGATTATTAATATCCTTTTATCATTAAAATCTAACTATGCATAAATAAATAAATTATAATGATGTTATATAAATTTTTATTAAAAATGTCTATAAATCTTTTTATGAAATATGTATTATATTGCGTTCGAATTGAGTAAACCACCACATTTACTAATTAATATACCTATAATAATACACATATTATCACATTGCAATAACCAACAGCTGTTTGTAATATATTAAATTTATATTCCTTGTATTTATTAATTACTGACAAAAAATAAATATTTTGAATTGTATACCAAACAATCCGTAATGCTGTTTGATACTATTTTGTTCCTGCTATTTTATAATGCTGTAGTCATCATCATCATCATTTTCCTCTTATTCAACCATTTCCAATTATGGTGTAGCCTTCCTCACATATTTAGATACTCTCTTTGTAGCTGGGCCCATAGTTATTGTCAGTTATTGCTGCTAATTTTCTAATATCATGGTCCCATCTCAGGTTTGGTCTTTTCCTAGGTCTCTTAATTTTCGTGATCTATCTGTTGTCCGTCCTTCTTGCCAGGTGTCCTGCCCATTGCCACTTGAGGGATGTTCACTTGTCGTCAGTTACCTAAGGCTTGCTGTACGAAGTTGAACCGATGAGATTAGAAAAGCAAGGCTTCTGCCGGTAATAAAACATAAAACGCTCACGCAAAGAAAAACGTCTTTATTCTACTACTGTAAAAATGCAACTCTCCACTCATCTGTGCGAAACACTCGCCGGACGCCATCAAGGCACGTAGGCCGTTCCGTTGCAACGTTGCCGTTAGCTCTTAGAAATAACAAAAAATAGGTACATTTAAATTTTCCAACAAAGTACATACAACAATACTAAACATTCCGCCGCCCTTGAAAGGTTCGGCTTTCAATGAAATAAGAACAAAAAATAATAATCAGGATAGCAATAACAATGATCTAGAACTATAAAATCAACTAGAACAGTAATCACAATCAAGTTCAATTTAAGCTCTCATTCATTGGCAGGACACAGATCTTGCTGATAGCTCGTTTAAACACACCATTTTTGGTTTTGACACTCACTACACGCACTATCGAGTCGGAACCAGGATGCACTTCGATGATCCTACCGAGTGGCCAAAACATAGGAGGCAAATTATCCTCCTTCATTAACACCATTGTTCCCACATCAAGTCGGGGATTGCCAGTTTGCCACTTCGTGCGCTGCTGCAGCAAATGTAGGTATTCTTTAACCCATCTGGACCAAAAATGTTGGAATATTTGTTGAGTAAGATGGTATCTTTTGACGTAATTAGGTTTTGATTCCAATAAAGGTTTCTGTGGAACAGCCGTCAAGACTCGTCCAATGAGGAAATGTCCTGGGGTTAGTGCTTCCAGATCAAAAGGATCATTGGATAATGGGGTTATAGGGCGTGAATTAAGGACAGCTTCCACTTGTGTTAATATGGAATAAAACTCCTCATACGTTAAATGTCGTTGATTCAAAACTCGTTTTAAGTGATGTTTCGTAGACTTCACAGCGGCCTCCCAAAGTCCACCGAAATTAGGCGATCGAGGAGGTATAAAATGAAATTTAATTTGATTATCAGTCAAATAACTTTGAAACATGTCATGATTAGCTAAATTTTGTATAGCCAATAGCTCATTATTGGCACCTACAAAGTTTGTAGCGTTATCGCAATATAAATCCGTGCAAAGACCACGTCTGGAAACAAACCTCCTTAGAGTGTTCAAAAAACCGTCAGTAGTTAAGTCAGTAATGAGCTCTAGATGTATCGCCTTGGTTGCCATGCAAACAAAGACGCAAATGTAAGCCTTTATAATTCTGCGGTTTTTTAATTTTCCATCTTTCAACTCATAAGGACCAGCAAAATCAACTGATGACGTCAAAAATGGAGAAGTAGGAACTACTCGCGGAGCCGGTAATTGGATTTAAAACATATAACGCATTTGCGAATACAATTCTTAACCGAATTTTTTCCATTTAAGGGCCAAAATCTTTGCCTTATAAATGAAAGAGTGGTTTGAGTACCTGCATGTAAACTGCGTAAATGCTCGTTTTCAATAATTAGACGTGTGAATGGATGTGAATGAGGAAGAATAATCGGGTGTTTTGAGTGATAACAAATATTAGCATTTTGAAGTCTACCACCAACAAGAATTAAACCGTTTTCAAGAATAGGTGATAAAGATCTTAAATTACTTTTAGGATTTACAGAACCAGATTCTTGAAGTGATCGGAAATCAGAGGGAAATGCGGTTATTTGTACCATTTTAGAAAGTGATTCTATGCTGTTATTTATCTCAGCGGGAGATAAACTATTAGAATATTCTCGATTATCTTTCTTGAGTTTTAAGTTATTAATAAATCTTAAACAATAACCAAACACGCGAATTAATTTATTATAATTTGAATATCTTTCGAATATCTCGTGTAATTCAGTATTGGTATTAAAAAATGTCATAGTTTGAGGTTTATACTCGGAACCTTTTCCGAAATTTTCGCAAATTTAGTAATATTACAATCAGTTGGCCAGAATTCTACAGGTTTTTGAAGATATTCAGGTCCGTGCCACCACAGCTCTGAATATTTTAACTCATGTAGAGTACAACCGCGGGAAATAATATCTGCGGGTTAAGAGATGAGGATATGTAATTCCATTTTTTACCATTGTTAGCGAGTGGATCTCCGACACCCGATTACTAACAAAAGTTTCCACATTCGTGGTTGGCCTGCTATCCATGACAGAACTATCGTAGAATCCGTCCAAAGATATATCTCATTAATTGGAAGATCTAAAATAGATAAACATTTAGATAATAGTCGTGACATTAACAACGCTCCGCAGAGTTCTAAACGTGGTAGAGAACTTGATTTCAACGGTGCTACGCGGGACTTTGCACAAAGTAAATTACATTTGATACAATCCTGCTCGTCAATAGAACGTAGATATATTGCGCATCCGTACGACTTCTCACTAGCGTCAGAAAAAGCATGTATTTGTATATTACGAGATTTATCTACTAGAACGCACCTAGGAACTTGTAAGGATTGAATGTCTAATAAGTCGGTTTTAAAATTTAGCCATTGTGTGTCAAGATCATTAGGAATTGGCTCATCCCATTCTAGTTGAAGTAACCACAAATTCTGCATAAGAAGTTTTGCGCGTATCAAAATAGGACTCAAAAGAGAGAGAGGATCGAATATTTTTGCAATAAAGGACAGAATCGATCTTTTTGTCGCTTGATCGGTTTTAAATTCTAAATCTTGACCTTTATACCGAAAAATATCTAAAGAAGGAATCCAGCATACGCCTAACGTTTTAGTAGATGAGTCATCCGTGATCAAGTACTGCGTATCTGAAGTAGCCGATATAGTACTTAAAAATTAACATCGTTAGATTGAAATTTCCGTATTTCAAATCCGTATTTTAACAAAATGTTAGATAGATTTTCGCGAATTTTGATTAAGTCTGTGCTATCCGAAGCACCTGTTAAGATGTCATCCATATACATATCTTTATTTATTATGTCGCATTCAGTGGGTATTCATGGATATTTTCTATTGCAATTTGTTTAAGACAACGCGTAGCTAAAAATGAAGCTGGTTTTTCGCCATAAGTTAGCGTTTGTAAATTATAATATTTTACTTCATCTTGCGGATTTTCTCGCCAAACTATTCGTTGTAAATTTTGATGTTCAGGATGTATTAATATCTGGCGGTACATTTTCGTCAAATCGCCAATAAATGCGGTCGTGTGTCTTCGAAATCTCAACAAAACTGAAAATAGATCATTTTGTAAAATCGGACCATCCATTAAAACATCATTTAAAGATATATTTGAAGTAGTTTTAGCACTAGCGTCAAACACCACCCTGATTTTAGTCGTGACACTATCTAATTTAATGACACTATGGTGAGGTAAATAATAAATCGGTGTTGATGACACTTGATCTCTTGAAATTTGTCTCATGTGACCGAGCTTTTCATATTCGTGCATAAAATCGCTATATTGTACTTTTAAGTTTTCGTTTTTCGACAATCTTTGTTCCACGGAGTATAGTCTATTTAAAGCACGGTTTTCTGAATCCCCAAGAACCGAAAAATTACCTTTTAATGGTAGTTTGAGTATAAATCTACCCTGGTCGTTTCTAGAGAAAGTGTTCACAAAATGCTGTTCACACTCGCGTTCTTCAGAAGTCCAAGATTTTTCAGCTATCTCAGGAACTTCCTCAACTTTCCAAAATCTTTCAATTTGTGAGTTTAAATTGAAATCATCTTGGCAAGCGTCTGTGTTTAAGAAGAAACATTTTGATTGGTGTTGATTTATGGGAATGTTGCCAGCTACAATCCAGCCAAGAACGCTGTTCTGTAGGACAGGTAAACCTTTTCCCATTTTTATTTGACCTTGGGTAAGTAAACTATAAAAAATCGAAGATCCAATAAGCATATCTATGTTCGAAGCGACGTTAAAATCAGGATCAGCGAGTGGAAGATCGGGTATTTTTAAATTTGATATGTCAAACGACATTTGTGGTGTGAAATCGCTGATTTTATCAATCACTAAGCATGAGATATTTGATTTGTATGTATCGCGGATAGACGAGATTGTTGTGTTAACTTGGTCATGGATTGTTGTTTTAATTTGGTTTATTCCAGAAACTGGCATATTTACATTTCGTGTGCGTAACTTTAATCGTGTTACCATTTCTCGGGTTATAAAATTTGATTGTGAGCCGCTATCCAGTAAGACTCGGCATGAAACGGGAGTATTATTTGCGTCAAAAACATGAATTAGCGCTGTCGCTAATAAAACAAAAGGTTGGGACAGTTTTTGAGAATAATGTGACAACACTGTACAATTTTGGGTTTCATTTGGATTATTATTGATACGCTGATTCATATTACCTTGGTCTGTTGCAGAAGATACCTGTGAAATATTGACATTTGTTTGAGGTCTAGGGTTTGAAGGATTACTGTTGTTGCGTTTTTCAACATTTGTTGAAGTGGACGCCCCTGATTGATGTAAAAGGGTTGAATGTCGACCAATGCAAATCCTACAACCTGATGATCTACACTCAGAGTTTCTATGTCCTTTTCTTAAACAGTTTGTACAAAGAGATAACCGCTTTACCTCCTCAAAACGAGACGACACTGGTAAAGATTTAAATTTCTGACATACATATATAAAATGTTTATTATTGCATATATGACAAATAGGACTAGAATGTTCAAAAGATTGGAAACTTTGTTTTTGTCGACATACCGGATTTCCGCTTGATTTCGTGTCTAAAGCCTCTAAAACCTGACATCTTTGTGTCAAAAACTTGGAAAAGTCGTTAATTTTGGGCTTAGTTATGTCTTTACTAAAATTTTCCCACTCGCGTTTTGTAGAAAAATCCAGTTTGGAATTTAAAAAGTATATTAAAATTGTACTTGCACTTTCGATGGATTCGCCTAAGCTTTCCAAAGCTCGTAGATTTTTTAAAAGTGTATCTAAGAAATTGCGTAACGTGATATGCTATTCCTTTTGTACCGATGGTAGATCAAAGATTTCTTTACGATGTCCGTTAATTATTGACTTTTTATTATCATATCTTTCCGACAGTAGGTTAAAGGCTGTTGCATAATTTGCATCCGAGATTTTTATTGAAGAGATTGTAGAGATGCAATGACTTACGCAGCTTCACCTTTCAGACAGGATTGAAGATGGTAATATTTTTCGATGTTTTGTAATGTACCGTTGTTATGTACTAAGGCAGTGAATGTATCTCTAAATCTCTGCCATTCTGAATATTGCCCCGAAAACTCCGGTATTTTTATGGCTTGTAACTTAGTATTTGGCTGCAACTGTTGTACAGCAAATGGGTTAAATAGCGGCGCTGTTGGATTAACCGGTCGTGAGAGATGGGAAATTAAATCTTTCGCGGCAGAAATGGCTTTAAAATACCTAACTTGAAACTCTTCGCGTTCCTCACTTGCTTGATCCGCGTTTAAACTACCTATTTCTAGCAAAACATCTTCGAGCTCACCCTGTATATTCTTAAATTCCGATAAAATATTTTTTGTTGCTTCGTAACGCGTTTCTATTTCGGTCAGTGTATATTTTTCCGCGGTATACTTATCTAAGTAAGTTTGAAACCGTGTGAGCTCTGCCTTAATTTGGCCTCGACGAGCTATTAACCGTTTTTCTTCTCTTTGTCTTTCTGTCATTTTGTCGTTTTAATATTTTTCAAATGAAATATGCGAGAATTCGAGAAATTATTGTTTATAAACTCTAATTGTGTTATGTTTAATCGAAATTAACCAAAGAGATAGAGAAAGATCGATAATTTTTCATTATTTAACGAGTTTTTTGTTTAATTTGTGCAAATCATATGTTTTATGATAAATTATTTAATATTCTTTTTGTAAAAGTTGCCTGTTACAACATGTATATAACTATTTTACCTAATTTATTTACCTGTTGTGAAGTATACGACAATAATCACTTAAATTATTATAAGTTATAGGTTATTATCTTAAATATATCAACACAAGTGGCGAAAAAAAAGGATATAAATAGGTTATATATGGTTTAAATAATGGTTAGAAAGGATACGGGATACCTAACTTTGTTGAATCGTGTTCTCGTGCTTGTTTGACCAGAGCCTTGTCAATATGGCTGACGGCGTACGTGATTTTCTTCGGTATTATTACGTTTTTCGTGGTGCAGCTTCAGCGATGCTTCCTTTGTTTTGTTCAAATATTCGGATCGAAGGACCAACTTTATGTTCACTTGTCGTCAGTTACCTAAGGCTTGCTGTACGAAGTTGAACCGATGAGATTAGAAAAGCAAGGCTTCTGCCGGTAATAAAACATAAAACGCTCACGCAAAGAAAAACGTCTTTATTCTACTACTGTAAAAATGCAACTCTCCACTCATCTGTGCGAAACACTCGCCGGACGCCATCAAGGCACGTAGGCCGTTCCGTTGCAACGTTGCCGTTAGCTCTTAGAAATAACAAAAAATAGGTACATTTAAATTTTCCAACAAAGTACATACAACAATACTAAACAAGGGATTTAACTCTGTGGATGACATCTATTACCTGGGGCTTTTGTGGTATCCACTCTATTCTTTTACGATCTCTCTTGATTATTCCCAGTATATTTCGTTCCATTGAGCGTTGTGCGACGTGCAGTTTCCTTATAATGTCCGTTTCAAGAGTCCAGGTTTCGCATGCATAGTCATGATTGGTAGTACACATTGGTCGAATGTTTTCTGCTTTAGATAAAGTGGCATTCTAGATTTGAATATGATTGAGTTTCTTCCATAAATACCTCATGCTAACTTAATTCTTCTGTTGGTAGTAGAGATCCCGAGCTGTGTATTAGTTGTTCCAAATATGTATATTCTTCTACTATTTCCAGTGTTGTGTTATTTATTAGAATGTCTTTTCTTTCCACTAGTTCGTTATACATTACTTCAATTTTTGCTAAATTGATTTTGGGACCCACTTTATTGCTGGCTTTATTTAGTTCACTAATTTTGCTTATAGTTCTTCAGGACTATTGGCAATGAGGACTATGTCATCAGCAATTCTTAGATGGTTAAGATATTCTCCATCTATTCTTCACTTTGTTGGTCCAGTCGAGTTGACGGAAAATTTCTTCTAGTGTTGCTGTAAACAGCTTTGGAGATATTGCATCTTCCTGTCGTACTCCTTTGCCAGTGGGAAACTCTGAGGTTGTTTTATATATCATTATTGTTACAGTTGAGGGTTGGAACCTTTGGTGTTACACAGCAAAATAAAAACACTAAATCACCACAATACACCAAAACACTTTTACTTTTACACTGGACGCGCGTTTCGCTAACCATGTTAGTACATTCTACAAGTTGAGCGTTTATATACTCGCTCAGTGGGCACCGACTGGGCGTGGCAAAATCTAGCCAACCGAGTCAGAGCTCACTGAGCGTAACAGTTAGATTTCCGCCACTAGAGTAGTAGGAACAAAGAACTTGAATGAATTGGACCGTTGTCTCTGTTCATACTATCTTTACATTTATTAATTCTGATGCTTTCATATGCATCTAATTGCCTGTAATTTGAGACTTGTTTAATTAATTTTAAATTATTAAGATCTATACAATGTTCTTTATCAATAATATTATATCTTATCTGAGCTAAATGTTCTTTAAATCTTGTTAATATTGATCTTCTAGTTTGCCCAACATATTTCTGATTACAATCTTTACAAGAAATTTCATAAATACCCGACCTTTCCAGTGGATGTGTTTTATCCTTTGGATTACCTAATAATTGTTGTAATTTATTATTAGCACTATACACAAGTTTATAATTGATATTCTTAAAAATTCATTTTAGACAACGGGATAACTCTCTATCAAACGGTATCGAAAAATATTTAGACGTATCTTTCTCCACTTGAAAAGTCGAATTTTCAGAAATCATTAACCTATACCTACGTTTTCTAATTAATTTATCAACTAGTGGAGGAGAATATACATTACACTCAGCTACATTCCTAATGTAATCTCTTTCTATTTCATATCTTTCGTTGGAAAGTGGGAAACTAAGTAATCTATGAACTAAAAATTTTTCCACATATTGGACCAAAACCAAGATCAACGGAGTCTTGGACCTGATCTTGCATTTACTCATCACAAATATGTAAAAAAATCTATAAAAATTAACAAACAATATACTTAAATCTACCGATTACCAAGTTTATCTGCGACATTGTTCGTCTCTAAATTAGAAAATTATCAGACTCTTTAAAGACTGAGAAGATAAATGGTAAAACAAATGAAAAATAAAGCTAACTTATTCTGAAAAAAAAAACTGACAGAGCTAGCGAATAAAAGCTTATAGGAGTCGTTTTTTCGCTTTTTATTTTACTTATTAATGGTTATTGGAGAAGGGCTTAGGGAATCGGACCGCCACTGCCTGGAGCCCGGCCAAAAACTGATAAAAAGGACCGAGCAGCGCGATAGAGGCCCTAAAAAATGAAAATAAAAAGACTGGAAAAGCATCGGTAAGTGATATTAAATAGGAAATGGAAGGCTCGGAGTTGCACCGGATTCCATTTTCGTCGAATCATCATAGCTCGTCACGTTGAAATATTCGAAATCGATAAAAGGATCATCGAATCGTCTAGTCATTTTAATCTAACCTTACTTTAATTTTATGGTACTTATAATGATTATACAACACTATGTAAATTTTTTTCTATATAGAAGGATGTGATTAATAAGTGATAATCATTTAAGTGATTATCGCTTGGTGGCCATATTGTAATTGTCATTTTTTGAAATATTAATTTAGAAGTCATTTCTGTCAGTTCCATAAAATATCCCGTCAATTCCATTTCAACAAGTTTAGATTGGAAAGCCCGTAAAAATTTTAGGTCGCGAAATTATTTTGGGTCGCGACCGTTATACGCGATCTGGCGCTGCTATAGGGGTCGCTAAGAACAACGGCAAACAAAAACAGAAATAATTTTCTCTTATCAAAGTCAGAATCTTCAAAAATCATAATAATCTTTCAAAATCTAAACCGCTCTCATTAAATTAATTCCGAAAAGTGTTTATAGCGTCCATTTTCAAAGTAATTATTGCTATCTTGTGAGTTCAATTCAAGTTTTACTTACTCCAACCGGTGATAATTGTGAAAAAGTGGCATTAAAAACTTAAAAAGCTGTGCTGTGAACTGTGAACTGTAAAAACCATCGTGGATCGTGGCATAACGTCGGTTTCTAATGTTTCATAAGTATTTCATACATGCGTCCTTATATAAAATAAAGTTTCTTGTATGCAACACACTGTATTTTATTTATAAAATTAAACGAAAATAATAATAAATTTGAATAAACAATATTTGGCGCTATAATTCCGGAAAAAGCCGAACCGCTCCGAAATTTTCAAAAGTTTTGGGTCGCGACCGTTGCAAGAATAGCGCCAAATAGTGTTTACATTGTCCTTATGGGCACTTTCCAATCTAAAGTCAATTCTTATTACAAAATGGCAAAAGAAAGATTTGGTAAAATTTTGTTGCCTCAAGTCGACGATGCTATTAAAATGTGAAGCCAAGAAATACCGAGCGTTCAGACAATATTTCGTTGTATAATCTTTTGAAAACAACTCGATATTTCAGGATTACCGAATACTTTTGCCTGACACTCAATGCGAGTAACGCATTTCGTGTCAGGTAAAAGTATTATTCGGTATTCCCGAAACATCTTGTGGTATTACATTCGATAATAAGGTATATACAGCATATACAAGGTGACCCAGAAATAAGTGCAAGTATTTCCGACCCCAGGACCCGAATTTTGTAACTTAGAAAATGCTAAGCGCTTTTAGACGCTCAACGTATATGTATGACGTTAATGTTCGCCTACCTCGAACTTTACTATCGATTTGGTATTCTCATTTGGTGCGCTTAGCGTCTTTATCCATTGCGCTAAACGATTTGAAAACGACTACTTTAAAGGATCGTTTTGTTTGTCGAACTCTCAGTAAAAATAGCAAAAATTTTGATTTTGTGCGTTCTCTTGCTCTCTAGTGAAAACTATTTCTGCCTCTATAAATTCCTCATTATGTAATTAATAATTTACGACTTGGCAGCTATAAATATTGTTCAAAACATCGAAAATGCTGAGAAGCGTCTTCAACATTTCTCTCGTATAATAAAAATAATGATATATCCATAGAAAAATAGGTTGAAATAACTCAATAGGTTATGAAATTCACGAAACATTGACATTTTTCATTGTTTAATCCACATTTGACTGTTGATAATTGACATGTATTGACTATTTCCATTCTAAATATCTTGAGACCCGTTGTTCTTAGCAATTTTTACCAAGAGACATTGTTTACTTAAAAAATAACGGAAATGTATATTTTTTCACTCAGTAATTTCACTCAATAAAATTTTCACTACAAGTAGAAGTCATATTGACATCAAAATCAAATTTCTCATGTCAAAAAACTCCCAGACCAATTTTTATCCAAATATTTACTAAAGTTTTGTCATATGAAAGTACTATACTCTGTGAAATTCTTAGGACTTGTTGTAGACAACTCGTTAAAATGGGACTTGTATATGGAAGCTTTATCAAAGAAAGTAAGCGTTGCCTGTTTTGCCCTAAGATCTGTTTCTAAGGAACTTAACAACCTCTAGAATAGTCTATTATGCCCTTTTTTGAGTCGCATCTTCGTTATGCCCTTCCATTCTGGGGTTCTTCCCTTGCTGCGCGAGAGAGCTGTTCGATATTTATTGGGATTGAACAGTAGAACTCACTGCCAAAATTTCTTTAAAAATACTGACTCTTCCTTCTTTATTCATTTTTGAATCCGTTTGCTTAATCTGCAAGCACATATCTGCTATTCCCGAAAGGCCATCTCACAACTATCCACTTAGGAATGCGGAGCACGATCTTTATCTGCCAACCCCGAGCTCAGAACTAGTTAAAGGCTCAATACTGTGCATTGTGCAATGCCAATAAAATGTACAATCATCTGCCTTTGAATATTAAGTACTCTGAAATCATACTACTGGAGAGCCCTATATGTGGTAAACGACTCTTTTGTTGATGTTTAATCATGAACAATTATGAATTTTAAAATTTTGATCACTCACAGACTGGTTAAAAGTCTATTGTTTAATATTTTATGATTCTTAAATGATTATATCCATTTACAATTTTTCTATTGTAAGGTTTTATTGATACGCCTTTTTTGTGTTCTGCAATGTCCATGTATTAATGTACTAATTTTAGTGACGCATTTTTTTTTTGAATTGTATGATATTTTTTATTATTTGTATATTTTTTGTGCTTTTGTTTGTTTTGTAAATGCTTTGTCGATGAAGCTATTTTGGCTTGTTGTACAATAAAGCCTTGTTTATTTATTTATTTATTGACGTTACTTCAGAAATTATTTGGAAAACATCGAAATAAAAATGAAATTTCTACACCCTGTATCTCCGTAACTGAGCATCTTAGAACGTACATTTATACGAACTTATTTACTTATTTTTATCTGCAGAATATTCTGCCGAAGTTTCCGGAATACAGTTCGGACCGCCCTGTATATACAGCGAGTAGAATGCAGTGGAACGTTAAACCCGCCCGAACGCGAGCCAAAAACTGATAATATCTTTCGTTCTTCTTGCGGACTCGTCCATTTATCTCCCGGCTTACGAGACAATCTAAAAACGATTTGGGCGATGCGGATTAAGCCGTGCAAAAATCTCCATAATCCCCGCATGGAATACGCGAAAATGGAAAAAATTCGCCGGCAGCGAAACGCATCCATCGAATTTTAAAAATCGATACATTATCGGCTGGATTTAACAATCAGATTTTTTCGGAACGTTTGTTTTATTTTCCTCTTTCTAAACATTGGTATAGCGTTCTTTATATTTGTTCTAGGTTTTTATACAGTATGTCCCCGGATTGTCTTTACAAGAGGAAAAACTTTTTTATTAACATTTTGAGAAAAATGAATCTGCATAAAAATTTTTGCTTGTTCTGAAATGGTTAATCTCGTTTCTTGCTTTTTCAAGGACTGATACGTTTGAAACATGGTGGTACCATTTGATTCTTAACAGTTGTCTTGAAAAAGCAAGCTGCGAGAGCGCTGAAGTCATGATTACTAAAACTCGCTTAAGATGGGCTGGCCGTATGCAGGATGCAAGAAAACCGCCTACCGAAATCTCTTCTTTACGGTGAACTTGTAGACGGTAAGAGGAAACCGGGTGGACAACTCAAAAGATACAACGATGTTTTTCATGCAAACTTAAAGGGGATAAGTATGCAGCATCAGTGAGAGGAAGCAGCGCACAATAGAACATAATGGAGGAGAATTGTAAATTCACGCAGAAAAAAAATCGTGGGTGTTTGGGTAGGTTTATATAAACCGAGCATCGGTGTATATCTGGCCAAAAAATACCTCTTTAAGTTTCTGTTCGATTCGTCTGTATGGGTGTTGGCGGTTGGAATCGCCATAAATGTTTGTAGGCATAATATGGATTAATATATGTTTTGGTGCCTGAAGAAGCGACAATAAAGTCGCGAAACGTCGCAAAAACATTGTTTCCTTTCGAGCCTTCCCAAATACCCACGATTTTTTTTCAGTGTACTAACTACTGGGAACTAACAATAATCATAATTGTAAATTCAGTTAATAACGACAACCAAAAAGTAAAGAGGCAACAAAGTAATGAGATTTTTGAATGTCCGGAGTGCGGAAGAGAGATAACTTCACGTATCAGGCTTTTCAGTCACCGAAAAGCTCATGAGAGGAAACGCTTTGCGTAACCATCTTCTGATGCGTGTCAAATACTCGTCAGCGAGTAATGGCAGTTATAGTAGTAATCTCATTTATACTTTTCCAAACTTACTATAGGTACTATAGGTACCGTTTTAGAGAAAATTAAGAAAAACATGAAAATCAGGTTGAATTTTTTCCGCAGAAGTCTAAAAATTAAAACGCGTTTCTATGGTAATATAGTCTCGTTTCTATACTTTGATAAAATTGTTACTGATATAATTTTTATTAAATACCTTCTGAGGGCTGTTACGAAATTTTTCACAATCGCCATTCGCTTTGGCATTAAAATGTGTGTAAGAGTGCCAAATTTTAAGAAAAACAGTTTACCAATGTTCTTAAAAAGAAACAAAATATATTAATTTTATTTAACATTTTGTAATGAAGTCCGTATATTTTTTTTATTTAATCTGTTAAATGCTAGGCGTGAACATAAATCGAACACGGCACGATAGCTCGGCGCGCGAAAGTATTTCGCTGGTACACCGAAGAACCAGGGTTCTATCCTGCCTTGGGACATAACTTTTTTATTTTTTTTTATCGTTAATATTTTGATTGTAAATGTTTAAATATTTGTTTTTTTGATCACCAGAACGGATAGCGTTTGTGGATTTATGAACCATACTGTATATAAGTAGAATTTGATATGTTCATTTGTTTTGAAGGATTATGGTAACAAATAATTCTTAGACAAGCTTAGTATGGTTTATTTTTATTTTTAGAACTGTTATGATAGTCTAAAACCGAAAAATATTTTTAATACTAAAAATTATTTGCTGATAAAATTGTGTTAAATATTTCGTCGATTTGCATGGATACGTTGAAGTTTTTTCAGTGAGTTTAAGTCAATTCTGATCCGTTTTTTTTATCAGCGCTGCTGTAGAAAACCGAATTCTTGAGTTTTAAAGTAAAAGTAC
This sequence comes from Sitophilus oryzae, assembly GCF_002938485.1. Classification (NCBI taxonomy): domain Eukaryota; kingdom Metazoa; phylum Arthropoda; class Insecta; order Coleoptera; family Curculionidae; genus Sitophilus; species Sitophilus oryzae. Next base: position 2,223,902 of record NW_022146168.1, read on the forward strand.
CGTATCTCCGTTTTTGATTTTAAATAAGTATAAATCGTGGTCCCAGAGATTTGATTTAAAATAAGTGTAAACCGTATTCCTGATTTATGAGTATTGTAAAAAAACCGAGCATTTAAGTTTTTTTATATCTGACCGTGAATAGACAACCAGACCGTTTCGTTTTGATCCGACGCCGATTTTCTTAAGTTTTCTTTATACCTGACCGTGAATAATTAGTGTGACCGGATTCCGGGCTGCTGTAGGCGATTCAGACAACCAGACCGTTTCGTTTGATCCAACGCCGATTTCGTAGAGTTTTTATTTTATTTTTATGGTATAAAATTCCTTTACGGAGGAGGAGTTAATTAAGGTTCCTCTTTTGTTTTACCATAATAATATTTCTTGCGTATTTGATTTATTTAAAGATGCATGTGAATATGTATTGCTAGTATTTTCTATAATAATATTTCTTTACAGGTTTGAATTTAAATCATATGAACTTAATTATTTGCTATTATAATTAACTGATTTAATTTCTCTGTGTTAGATTTTGCGATATTTCATGTTTTAATATTTTCTTCATATTTGATTTATTTGAAGATATTGGATTCATAATTAATTTATTTAAATAAACCTCGTTATGGAATATATTCGACTTTAACTGGCTTTTACCCCATTTCCCTGGATTCTCCACTGTAGAAAAGCTACCCGTATTGGCCAAAGTGGTCTCTCAAACACTTTAAATTTTGGGGGTGGCGCCCGAGAGAAAAAAAAACCGACTGTTAGGCGTTAGCAATGGCTCTCTAGAAAAAAAAGGCTGTTACAATTTTGAGGACTGTAACTTCTTCGGGAAGCATTTTAGGGCATAGAAACACTTTGTTTTGTATTTATCTGTAGAATCACCCACTAAAACCAGATACACTATTTTTTGACACCCTGTGTTGTACAGGGTGTCCGGATTTCGGTTAGTGATGATCAAATGCAAGACCAAGACCCTCTACCTTGGTCTCGATAATGCTTAACGATTCCTCCAAGGAGGTCTTGAAATCTAAGAAGCGTGATAATAAAAACACGACCGGAATCATTGAAACAAGAGAAAGATGCATCTACCAGTTATCTTGCGAATGCAGTGAGTCGTATATTGGAGAGACTAAACTTCCTCTAAATGAGCGAGCACAAAAAATATGTACAAAAATGTGAAACAATGAAGTCAGGTAATGCGGACAATGTCTGGTCAAAACAGCACAATATAAAGTGGTCGGAAGCTTGGGTTATCCACAGGGAACCTCATTGGAAAAAGCGTAAATTTAAAGAAGTCGTTTTTATAATAAACAATAATAACATCTTAGCAATCCTAGTACGGAAATTTACGATTTACGATATGGCAATCACTGATAAAACGCAGCAATGCAAGCAGTCTAAGTGGACAATCTCACGGTTGACTGCACCCAACTTCTTTACGGGTGTACCTGACTGTAGTATAAAAGCTCAATAGTTTTAGGAACTAGATTAGTTTCCACTTGACAACGGTCAGCGATCCTTCTGACAGAAAGGTTGTTTTAACCAAAACAAATAAGGAAGTTCAAAATTCTTTCAGCTTCAATAATTCCACTCAGTAAGGGGCAGTCTCTCCATTCTACCGGGTGCGTCTCAAAAGTGGCTCACCCCTATAACTTCTTTATTTTATAGATAAAAAATCAAGATTTGGTATTTTAGTATATGACGTAAATTACGATTGATTGACGGACTAAATTGTTTTTGACCACTTCCTGTTTTACCGGAAATTACTACAACTTTTGATTTTTAAATGACACTCTCGATATTTTTTTACTTGAATGGCACAATAAAGGCGCCTCATAACGACAAATTGACTCGAAATACCAAGTGTGTGGTACCAAATTATTCGCAAAAAAATGCTTTTTGCTAATATGCTAATGAGCAACAATTGTTTTCATTTGAAAAAAAATTGAGATATGATTAAAAATACGATTTGGGCATATCCTTTAAACGGCCAGGACAAAACACGAAAAAGATTAGACAGTCAAATCCATTTTTCCAAGGCTCTTTGGTTAAAAATTAGTGTTTTTAACACAGCTATGACACTCTAGATTGAAATTTAAAATACGATTTTTTTTAAGCGAAAACGTCAAACGTTGACATATGATATGTCTTATTCAGAATGTCATACTTAAAAATCAAAAGTTATCATCATTTCCGGTAAAACAGTAAAGTGACCAAAAACAATTGAATACATTAATCAATCCTAACTTATGTCATATACTAACATACCAAATGTTGTTTTTTTATTTGAAAAAATAGAAAAGTTATAGGGGTCAGTCACTTTTGAGATGCACCCGGTATAAGAATCTAAGATATTTATAATAGTTTCCCTTCGAACTTAAACATATTGAAACTCATAAAAATGGTTTCAACATAAATTCGAAAGAATTATACCTATTTAAACATTCCATATGATTATTCACGTTATAGCAGCATATAATAGCAGGTATATACCCAAGTATATCGGAGGGTTAATACAGAAGTGAATAACTTATAAAGCCGAGGATTTACCTGATAATAGCCGGGACATCAATAACGGGATCGAACGCAGGATTCGGCATTATAAAATTCCCCGCTCGACTGCTGCAATACGTTTTATGGAAATCCACTTTTGAGTCGTCTATCGATTCTATCAATTTTTCAGATACAATATCTGGAATTTAACCGGTTTACATTTTGAAATACTTGCAATATGTCTTTCACGTAAATTCGGTTCTATTTTAAGATATAAAGTAGACGAGAACTAACGTAATACCACTTTATTAATTTTACCTAAGTTATACAGCATGATCAGGTTAAGAGTCTATTACGCTGTACTGTTCGGGTTGCTCTCAGGGGTAGGGTAAAGCGGGTGTGTGGCCGAAGGAAATATATATTATATTTCAGAAATCTGCCTAAGACTTAGTCCGATCCTGTCGTGTTCAGCCACACCCAAAATTCCAAACACACGTGCTTTGATTAAGGCATGATTAAGGTTGCAGAGCTTAAGTATTTGCCACAAAATAGCGGATAATTTGTTACCAAGCCATATAAATTATATCTCACTGTAATCACAAAACTTTAATGTATTTCCGTATTGTAACAGAATTTTAAATTGTCTTTATTTTCGAGAAGTCCAAACATAAGGAATATTTTGTTGATGTTTGACCATCAAAATCTTAAAAATATAGAAGCTGTATAAAAATGTGCTACAATGCAGATATAGTATAATCCTTTATCTTTAACTAGCGTGTACCAGCGACTTCGTTCGCGTCGAATTAATCATTTGTAATGGTGATGATAAAGCAAAGCAAGAATTTCCATTAACATACAAACTGGATAAAATTTTCTCACATTTATGTCAGCATGAGAAAAAACAATATGGTGATATTATTTTATAACTTGGTAATATTTGAGGGGTAGTTTCATCTCGTTGGAACTTGACTTTCGAAAAATCCGTTTGCCAAAAATAAGCTTTTTATGTCTAACAGTTTAAGCAGAATCGTGTTTAAGAAATTACCCAACTTTTTGGAACACCCTGTATGATTTTTTAAAAAATTTCAAAATATGTAAAAAAAACCAAATAAATTATGATTGTCCAAGCGTTTTCCCGAAAGACTAACTGTTTTTTAAGTAACAAATATTGTAATATTTGAGGGGCGTTTTCACCCTCTTGGAATTTGAGATTCGAGAAACCCCTCCTTATCGAACCTCTACACCCCACAGTCAATCCGTTTGCCAAAAATCAGCTTTAAACGCCAAGCAGCTTAAGCAGAATCGTGATTACTCAATGGTCATATTTTATGAAACACCCTGTATAAATTAATAAAAAATCTTAAAATATGTAAAACAACGAAATAAAATATACGTGTTTAAGAGTTTTTTCCGAAAAACTCACCGGTTTTTAAATAAAAAATATTTTAATATTTGAGGTATAGTTTCACCCCCTTAGAATTCGAGTTTCGAAAAACCCCTTCTTATCGAACCTCTACATCTTAAAGTCAATCTGTTTTCCAAAAATCAGCTTTTTACGTCAAGCGCTTTTAGCAAGATCGTGATTAATCAATGACCAGATTTTTCGAAACACCCTGTATACATTTTTAAAAAATCTTAAAATATGTAAAAAATAAAATAAAATATACCTGTTTAAGCGTTTTTTCGGAAACTTGACCGTTTTTTAAATAAAAATTCCCTCTCAAGGGAATCCAATCTGTGAAACCAGACCAACCACGGTCACTCGAGGATATTGCCAATTGCCAATGATAGGGAATTTGTTTGTTGTTTGTTTGTTTGTTTGTTTGGAAAATCATTGCGAACACGTGTTTACATCTGCTAGACCAAAAAACAGACTATATGCTCACCAAATATGATTTTGGAGAAAAGATAAGGATTCGCATCCCGACAAGAGAAGAATGGGAAAGTAACCGACTGATGAACACTCAAAAGATAGCAGTCTACACAGATGCTTCCGTAACTTCAGGAGACGCAGGTATAGGTATCTTCTCAGAAGAACTAGACATTCGACGATCTTTGAGGCTATCGGATGGCTGATGTAATGTTCTACAAGCAGAGATTTACGCTATAAAGTAAGCGGCCAGTTGTATACGAGAGAAAATGGCTGATAGACCAATAGGAGATATCGTGATATACTCTGACAGCTTGGGCGCTTTAGGAAGCATCACCATGCAACCAGTGAGATCGAACAGCAATGTGGTGGGAAACCAAGAAGCACACAGACTCGCCAAAGAGGGGGCCAGGGGAGAGGCCGTGGCAGATGACCCACCACTTGTGACGATCAACACACTGAAGGAAGCTATAGAAACTACCATCAAGGTTAAGAAGCAAGAGACGTGGTAACACCGCCAGGACTGCGCTACAGCTCGAAGACTGTAACCAGTGGTACAACTACTAGCGCACAAAAAGAACCTAGTACGCATAATTGTAGGTGTCATCAAAGGGGTGTACTTGCCAAGTACCTGAGCCGCCAGAGTTCCCTTTTAGCAATAATATTTGTAGACGTTTGAAGATACGAAATAAATTTCACAAACTAAAAAAATGGTGCAAAAATATGTATATATAAATATAGATAATATTAAAAAAGTTACATTATTTAAATAATGCTTAATAATTTTTTTGCACTGAACTTTATAAAAAATTCACCAATTATTTAATACAATACATCAGGAATAATTTCAAACGTATTGTTCAAATTTCAGCACAATACATAATTAATTTCCATATTTTTCCAGAATATTCATGCAAAAACATTTTAGAGCGTATTATTAAAAAAATTATCTCTAATTTTATCGAGGGAGTTTTTATAGAATTAAAATTCCCTCTTGTAAAAAATAACAAGCTGAAAAAGCGCCTAGTCTGCAGTTTTCTCACAAAAAAAGCTAGAAGTTTCGTGCTAAAGTAGCGTTTATAATTTTATTGATTAAAATGCAACGATAAAATTAATAGAGAACTATTTAGAAAAAAAACTTTGCTAAAAAAGTTAATTTAGTCATTAAGGCTTAATAGAAAAATTATGTAAAATGTTTTATTACTATTACTTTTTATTTGCATTACATCATTCTAAAACTAACATACCTTAATTATTTTTATGTATTTTTATATTATTTTATATAATAATCTATCTTATATCCCAACAACAAGCCTACTACTAGTAACATACAAGATATTCACAAAAATAATAAACAACAGAATACAAAACACACTATAAACTGCACAATCATTAGAACAAGCAGGCTTTAGAAGCGGCTTCAGCACGATTGATTACATACATACACTAAGAGAAACAAATCAACCGAACAAAAGAATACGAACTTCCACTAGCCATAGCCTTTATAGACTTTGAGAAGTCTTTCGACTCAATATATCCTAAGGCAATAATAGAAGCCCTAGCGAAACAAGCTATTGACAGGCCGAAACACTCGCTAATATATACAAAGAAGCCAATAGTCAGGGGCCAATGTGTAATCCGCTTGCAAAAAAGTGAGGCAAGTATGAATCATACACCAAAATTTTTAGAAAAATAAGTGGATTTGATTTTTTTTTTGGTACCAAGCCTTTATGTATGTCAGAAGGGAGAAACAACCCATATTAGGTTTGAACATATTAGGTATCACCATTTTACATTAACGAATTGGGTTTTTTTACATACGATAATTTACATAATATTTACAAAATAGTTTCCAACTATGTCAAAACCTGATTTTTGGGGTTGTTTGATTTATTTTAAAGGGATGATTTTTAACTTTTTTATATATTTTTTGTATACAATATGGGTGTCGATTTCATATATCTTTCGGATGACTAACTTAATGGTATATATTATATAGCTATAAGGTTATTTACAAAACCCTTTAATCCTTTTGTTTATATTTATACATACATATACATACCTATTTCAGAGTTTTTAGGTTTCAAAAAAATAGCCTTTTATAATTTCAAATTTTTATTGGAATATTTTACAATTTGCAAGAATTTATCAATAGTTTCCGTGGAATATTTAAAAGTCCAAATCAGAATCTTCAAGTTCATCGTCATTATTACTGTCATTAACAGTGACATTATCGCAGCTGGCTGTGTTTCCAGAACATTCGCACATATCTGTGCAAAACAAACCGCTAGACGCACAATTACAACGAAGATTGTCCCTTGATTTTTGACAGAAACACTTTATATTGTTTAAAACAAAATCAGATGCTAATGATGTAATGGGTTCATATTTGCCATTTTCGAATTTCCAGCCGTAATCATCCGGTGATGGAAGGTTTGGATGAGCCAATATCACGACACACCACTCCATACATTGATAATGGTATCGTCTTATAGCTGGTTTTAAGGCTCCTAAAGTAGGCGGTAAGGCATCAGAACTTTGTTTTTTTGAAAATGTCCACCACTTCAAGTCGGACACTGATTCTTGGTTTGGTTATAGAGGGAACATATAAATTGTTTAATTTTAGAAAAAACTGATTCTTCAATCTCTTCGGTTTCACCCAAGGATGCCAGAGTTTCCAGAGTATGTGTCGAAGCTACTAAGATTTTTTTGCAAAATGTAGTTTTTGATTTTCCTCTAAAAGAACCCGTTACATTAGTTTTTGATTTTCCTCTGAAAGAACCCGTTACATTTTTCCACTAGTTTTTTAGAGAGATACTCGGTAAGCTTATCTTTTGTAGTTGTATGCGATAATAATTTTTTTAAGTTAAGGTTTTTTACACTAGTTTTGTCATGGACATTGTATTTTACTAGATCTATAACCTTTTGTCTTCTAGTCCGTTCAAAAGACTTCAACGAATTTTCATAGAATTCTATGGAATGTTTAATGAAATTCATGTAGTTTTTTCAAGTATGCTTAGAAAAAGTTTGGTTACAAATGCGTCTGCAAAATCTGAAAGAAATTTCATATTGTTTAAGGACATCATTTGGACTTCTGCCATGTCGTCTACGATTGCAACGGAAGATGTTAAATTTAAGACATCAAATAATCCTGAAGGTGTTTCTATATCATCTTCTATAATTTCGACCAAATGGGACATGAGATTACTTTTTGCAGAACACTTAATTAATGATCCATCAGAATAAAATAGACAACGAGGAAGAGCAGATAACTCATAGGTTCCGATTATACTTTTTAAATCAACATCGACCCGACTACGACAGATAAGGACACATCTAGTAAAAATATTTTGATCTTGTCGTAATCTTGAAGTATGATTCGTGTATTAGATTCCTTATCACAAAAAATACACGAGTTTTTTTGTACGAACTACTTTTGCTTCTTGTGAAAGGTAATTGTGACGGTCCTGCTTTTAGTCCAACTTCTTTAACATCTTAATTTGCTCTTTCCTGTCCTAATTCAGTAGAAACGCCAGATGAGTCCTTAAAGTTCTTTTCTATTCTCTACAAATAGTATTTCCTTGTTACAGACTTCTAACATTTAAGATGCCATGTTCTATGATTAGTTTCTAATCCTTCTGCAGTAAGAACTAAATGTTTGTCCTTTAATATTGGCACATTCTTTTGAAGCCTTTAGATTTCAGTAAAGTACTAAACATTTTCTCATAGACAGCTTTAGAAGTTTTTTTCACAATATCCCTAACATCTGTATTGGAGCACAGGCAACAGACTCGAGGATGATAAGAAGTTTCAACTGCATTCTGTCCTTGCCTATGTGGATCCATTTTTCTTGGATGCACTATATTTAAATTGTTAATTTATTAATATCACTTTCAATCACTATACTAGTTTTTTTTGTCTTCTAATAAATTTCACTTTACTATCTGAAATAAAAAATAATAATTATCAAAAGTTTTACTACTACCAAAAATCAAACAATTCTTTATCTTGATAAATGTTTCGCTTCCTACGGGTGTTAACTTGGTTAACTCGTGAAATATACGTATCAAGATTTTAAAAAAAAGATATATTATTGCTGTTTAGTTTTTGGTAACAGTCAAACTTTTGATTTATAAGAAGAAAATCCTGAAAAAGAAGTCCTGAAAAAAAAACATATATACGTAACACTAAACCTTAAAAAGCAAAAACAAGTTGATATTCAACACTACAATCATACCTACAAGTAAGTTAAAAAATTACTTTTTGTTATTAAAAGTGTCTAAAACACAAACATATTTAACAATACAAAGCAAGGGTAATGATATATAGAGATAGTAGAAGAATACATATATTTGGGACAACTAATGCACAGCTCGGGATCTCTATTCTATCCTAACCTAACCTAACCTAACCTAACTATAAATCAACAGAAGAATTAAGTTAGCATGGAGTACTTATGGAAGAAACTCAATCATATTCAAATCTAGAATGCCACTTTAGCTAAAGAATTAAATTCTGGTGTTTACAAATAAGAAAATACTTAAAGAAGAGTGAGTGAAAAGTTCTAAGTCCATATTCAAGTTTTGTTTTGATTAAAAATTACATTTTAACTCTAAATTGTTAGTTTAGAAAGTTGTAATGATGTCGTTTGAAGGAAAGCCACGGATTAAATATTAATCATACCGATAGAGGGAGTTTTAGAAGTTTTCGTAATAAGTTCACTGGTATCTTTGCTATTTTTAACTTTATAATGTTTTTGTTTGTCTTGCTAGTTCACTCCTTAACTTTCTCGTCGTTTTGTTTATTCTAAGTATAGCGTAGGTAACTTTAGAGTTAATAAATTTATCATTTTATTTTACTACTTTGTTTTAGTAAATGTATTGACTTTATATTTTGTCTTTCGTCAAATGTTTTCAAAATTTTCTTTACATTTTCTTTTCTGTTTTAACATTGAAAATGTTTCTGTTATCCTATATAAGGGAGCCCAAATCGAATTAAAATGCTACATTTGCCACACCATGACGTCATATATACAAGGGTATAGGAAATCTCGACGCAGCGGCGGCAGTCGATAAAAAATCTATTTTTAAACCAAATTTTCGCATGATTGAAATGAGTTATTCATGTTTAAAGTTTTTTTCGGTCATAAGCGCTAATGGAAATGTTTTTTTGTAAATAATTATAAAAAATTACTCCCTACGAAGACTTTATATTGTACTGGACCAAAAAATAAGTATTTGTTTTCTCTATACGGTGGTATTAATATATCGATTTTTGATGATAGTGCCCTTTTTCTCGGTCTAATTTTGTACTACTTTTGGAATAAGGGTCCCCATATCACGTACTTGTACTTCCTTCCCTGAAAAATTCAGCTTGTGACACCGAAGTGGGATGCATATATAAAAGATCAACGGTTTTTTTTGTTACATCCATCCCGTCGAAACCGCCTCACCAATCTTGATGATTCTTTTTTTAAATGAAAGGTATATATGTCTAGATTTGTTATGAAGTATTACTATATCGTTTAATCGGCATTTCTTTATGTAAAACGAATAAATATTAAAACATACCTGAAAAACACCTACACAAAATGTAATCTAGAAATCAATTGTCAGTGGTGTGTCAGTTAGATTATATATCAAGTTTTTAGATATTTTAGGGTCAGTTCATACCACCACCTTTAGATACATCAATATTAGCTCAAAGGTTCGTTTAAAGGACATTAGTGATTAGTGAATTAGTTATGAAAAAGTGATTTTAGAAAATTCATCCTTAGAGTGTAAAAATTATGTCGAACGATTTGTTGTAGGCTGAAAATCATTTATCATCTGGTCTAGAAGAATGAAATTCTACAGAAAGAAGAATAAGAAGAGATTTTGAAATTCACCAACCAAATGGGTAAAGTTAGTAAAATTATATAAACCTTCGTGACATCTGGATTATACACATAAAAATTTGCACAAAAGGATCATTTAAAAAAATATGAGTTAATTATTTGAACATATTTATGAAATTCATACTAAGAGTATGAATTGGGAATAGGTAGAAATAGGGAATGAAAGTTTGCTGTAATGAAAATGCATTACTAAAACATCTAGAAGTATAACATATTATACAAGAGTTTATTTAGTGACATCAATAATATGAACGAAATATTTATTATTCAAGAAATCATCCTTCTAGGAATAAAAATAGCATATAAAGAGAGTATTAGTGCTCTGGAAAATAAAATAAAATCAGGGAGTATATCAAGAAAAGCGAAAATTAAAAACTTTATAATGTCAAAGCTATTTATTTTAGTAATACAGTTTATATGGGACCATAGGTAGGGTTCTATCCATAGAGGGGTAAATGTCATTTCACTATTTATTATTTTCGAGGAGGTTTTCTTTTTTTTCAAATTTTGCAAAATTTCTTGACTTTGGTTCGAGTTCTAAAACACCTTATATATAATTATTAAGAAATATAAAGCCGCCACAGAAGAGCGCCATAAACTCTCTATCCAAACATACATAATTAGTTTCAGTCAATGGAAGTGGTTAGAAAAAATTTGAAAAAGGAGTTTAAAAAAGCAAGATTTCAAAATCATTTTTTGGGCCAAAATTGAACTCTTTGAAATACTTTGACTTCTGATAACTTCTAGAATTATTATTAAGGTTATTTATTTCAGACGGGTCTAATTAAAAGTTTTATTTTGATATACAAAGTGTGTCCTAAATTCATATACTGGGGGATGAAAAAACGGTTTTAAATTTTTCGGATTTTTACATACATAATCCATATCCATACATATAAAAGCTCAAAGGTTTTTTGTTATATCCATCCCGCCGAAACCGCTTCACCAATCTTGATTCTTTTTTTAAATGAAAAGTATGTATGTATAGATTTGTTATGAAGTATTTTTATATTGTTTAATGGCTATTTCTTTGTGTAAAACGACTAAATACTAAAATATACCTGAAAAACACCTATACAAAATACCTCCAGAAATAAATTATTTATTTGTCATTGTCAGTGGTGTGTCAGTTAGATTATATATCAAGTTTTTAGATATTTTAGGGGTCAGTTCATACCACCAGCTTTAGATACATCAATATTAGCACAAAGGTTCGTTTAAAGGACATTAGTGGTTAGTGAATTAGTTATGAAAAGTGATTTTAGAAAATTCATCCTCTTAGAGTGTAAAATTATGTCGAACGATTTGTTGTATGAAAATCATTTATCATCTGGTCTAGAAGAATGAAATTCTACAGAAAGAAGAATAAGAAGAGATTTTTGAAATTCACCAACCAAATGGGTAAAGTTAGTAAAAAATTATATAAACCTTCGTGACATCTGGATTATACACATAAAAATTTGCACAAAGGATCATTTAAAAAATATGAGTTAATTATTTGAACATAGGGATTTATGAAATTCATACTAAGAGTATGAATTGGGAATAGGTAGAATAGGGAATGAAAGTTTGCTGTACGAAAATGCATTACTAAAACATCTAGAAGTATAACATATTATACAAGAGTTTATTTAGTGACATCAATAATATGAACGAAATATTTATTTTTTCAAATCATCCTTCTAGGAATAAAATAGCATATAAAGAGAGTATTAGTGCTCTGGAAAAATAAAATAAAAATCAGGGGAGTATATCAAGAAAAGCGAAAATTAAAAACTTTATATGTCAAAGCTATTTATTTTAGTAATACAGTTTATATGGGACCATAGGTGGGGTTCTATCCATAGAGGGTAAATGTCATTTCACTATTTATTATTTTCGAGGAGGTTTTCTTTTTCAAATTTGCAAAATTTCGACTTTGGTTCGAGTTCTAAAACACCCTATATATAATTATTAAGAAATATAAAGCCGCTTACAGAAGAGCATATAAACTCTCTATCCAAACATACATAATTAGTTTCCAGTCAATGGAAGTGGTTAGAAAAATTTGAAAAAGAGTTTTAAAAGCAAGATTTCAAAATCATTTTGGGGCCAAAATTGAACTCTTTGAAATACTTTGACTTTCGATAACTTCTAGAATTATTAAGGTTATTTATTTCAGACGGGTCTAATTAAAAGTTTTATTTTGATATACAAAGTGTGTCCTAAATTCATATACTGGGGGATGAAAAAACGGTTTTAAATTTTCGGATTTTTTACATACATAATCCATATCCATACATATAAAAGCTCAAAGGTTTTTTTTTTGTTATATCCATCCCGCCGAAACCGCTTCTACCAATCTTGATTCTTTTTTTAAATGAAAAGTACGTATGTATAGATTTGTTATGAAGTATTTTATATTGTTTAATGGCTATTTCTTTGTGTAAAACGACTAAATACTAAAATATACCTGAAAAACACCTATACAAAATACCTCCAGAAATAAATTCTATTTATTTGTCATTGTCAGTGGTGTGTCTGCTAGATTATATATCAAGTTTCTTTAGATATTTTAGGGTCAGTTATCACCGCCAGCTTTAGATACATAAATATTAGCACAAAGGTTCGTTTAAATGGCATTGGTGATTAGTGAATTAGCTACGCAAAGCGATTTTGGGCAATTCATTCTCTTAGAGTGTAAAAATTAGGGGTCGAACAATTTGTTGTATGAAAATTCCTTACTATTTGGTCTAGAAGAATGAAATTCTACAGAAAGAATTAGAAGAGATTATTGAAATTCATCAACCAAATGGGTAAAGTTAGTAAAAATTTATATAAACCTTCGTGACCTCTGGATTATACACATAAAAATTTGCACAAAGGATCATTTAAAAGACATGAGTTAATTATTTGGACATAGCGAATTTATGAAATTCATACCCATAGGGAGTAGCATAGGGAATGAAAGTTTGTTGTACAAAAATGCATTATTACTACTGTCCTCCATTCATGCAGTTGTGCAGCTCTGAACTGTTCAAGAACGCGATACTCTCACTCCATTCAATTGAGTCATAAAGTTCAGAACTGTTCTGCGCCATATGGACACCCATATCCTAGGCTATCGCGCTCAGCTCCTTTCAGAACCGTTCTGAGTAGCCCAGTGCGTAAAGCTCTGGAACTTGAAATTCGCGAATGGAGGACAGCATTTAACATCTAGAAGTATAAAATTTTATACAAGGGTTTATTTAGTGACATCAATAATATGAACGAAATATTTCTGAAGTGTTCAATATTAAATGTAGATATTCTTCAAGTTATGCGAAGTAACAAGTAATGTTTCCGGTGAGACCGAGTATTATGCACCGGATTCTGGTTAGTAATAAAGACTTTTTTCTATAGAAAGAGTTTTTTCTATATTTTTCTTTCAAAATAAGACTAATTTCTTCTTATTCTTTTAAATATTACAGTGTTTCTTTTTCCTAAAATGTTATACTTAATTTTCACTTAAAATAAAAAATTACTGTCAAGGTGTATGTGGCGCCATCTGTCGGAGAAGCGAGCAACTAAAACCGCAACGTGTCCAGAAACATGAAGACAATATTTTGTTGTAGCGCCATCTCTTAATCAAGTCGACAAGTAAGCGAAGCAGACAATAGAATGTACTAGTAGATGGCGGACCCGTCCCGATAATTTTGGATTGTTCGCGAAACACTCACCACAGCTATATAAAAGGAGCGCTTACGACAGTTGAACAGTCTGAAGATAGTTTGAAGTCTGAAGTTTGATAATACCGCGAAATACCGTTAGAGTAATAGTAGTTGCATAAATTGTGTTGTAAATAGTATAAGTTGTGTGTACAGAGTAAGACAAATAAATTCGTTAAGTATTTTATCGTGAGTTTAAATAGTGGACCCACGGAATCCGTAACAATTGGTGTCGGAAGTGCGATTCAAGAGGATTTTAAGAAGAAATTAAGTGGATTGGAAGATTTTTAGACCGAATTAGAGTATTTTTATGGTTGGTACAAGGGGGCAAGTGAAGAAAATGGAGGAACTAAGCAAGTTATTAGAAGGTTTTATGGAGAATATGAGAAGAGAAAAAGCAGAAGAACAAGAGAGGCTGCGAAAAGAAAAAGCAGAAGATCAAGAAAGACTCCGTAAAGAACGAGAAGAAGAGCGAGCCCGATTAGAAAGAGAAAAGGAAGAGGAAAAACTACGACGTCAACAAGAACAGGACCGGCTTGACAAAATTTTTGAAGATTTGAAAATTCAACGACAACAAGAAAAACAAGAAGAACAAGAAAGACTACGTAAAGATAAGGAAGAGGAAAAATTACAACGACAACAAGAAAAACAAGAAGAACAGGACCGGCTTGAGAAAATTTTAGGCAATTTAGAAATCCGTCAGAAGAATGAATGGAGGGAAATTTTAGAAGATATAGAGACGCACCGCCAGAAAGAAAGACAAGAAGATCAAAACCGTCTTAAGAAGAACTTTGAAGAACTAGAAAGAAGGCAAGAAATCCACCTTCAAGAAGCCGTAGAAGATCTGGAGGAACGCCTTCAGCAGAAAATGGAAAAATTAGAGATGGACCTACACAAGACCAAGGTACAAGTAGGACACCTGGCGTTCCTGAACTGCGAACCTTAAGGCCCCGACCTACGATGGACAAACCACCTGGACGATGTACCACCGCCAGTTTGAAGCAGCGGCTGCTGCCAATGGATGGACTGACCAGGAGAAAGCAGCGGCACTTGTCATCGCGCTGCGTGGCCCTGCCCTGGAACTCCTGCAAACTATTCCTGCAGCCCAACAGCAGGAATATCAAACTTTGGTCGCTGCACTGGACAGAAGATATGGCGACCAACATCGACGCCAACTTTACCAGGCACAGATCAAGACACGCCTGCAGAGGTCCGGAGAGAGTCTGCAGGAATTTGAAGCAGACTTACGTCGGCTGGTACACCTGGCATATCCAGAAGCACCGGAAGGATTTAGGGAGGAACTCGCTGCTCAGTGCTTTATCAGCGGACTGAGGGACAACGAATTACAGAGGGCGCTGCAAATATCCCGATTTTCCACCAGCAGCGAAGCACTGGTCAGGGCGCTGGAAATCGAAGCTGCCTTTAGCGCCATCCCTAGGCCGAAGATAAGATCGGTAACGGTCGAGGAACAGCCCGAAAGCACTCACAGAGGTTTGGAGGAGATGTGTAAGAAAGTCGACAAACTATGTGAGCTACTAATAAACAAGGGAGTCAACAACACCCAGACAGAGAACCAGAGAAGATTCCAGGACATAAGGTGCTTTAGATGTGGCAGGAATGGCCACATTAACGGTATTGCCGCGTTCAAATGCGATCCCGTTCACCATCCAGAGAACGTAGGCACCAGGAAAACTAAAATCAGTCAATACTAAGGGGCGAGTATTGACTGGGGAGAACAGAGCCCCAAGGATTTTTTCCATTAGAAATCTAGGAAGAACCGCTGACAGTTTGGTGATCGACGGGAAAGTCAATGGAAAGGGAATCCGAATGACAGTGGACACTGGCGCTATGGTTTCGTTGGTGCGGGCTAACTCAGTGCAAGGATTGAAGCTGGTGCCTCTGAGAAGAAGAGTGTGTTTACGTACAGTTACGGGGGAAATGGCCGTTGTACGGAGAGGCTATCGTCGAACTGAAGTTAGGAAATTTGAAGTTCCAGCATAGCGTTTTAGTGGCAGATATTGAAGATGACTTCATCTTGGGCATGGATGTGATTCGTCAACATGGATTTTCGTTCGATCACCAGAGAAATATCTTAAATATTGGAAATGAAGAGTTCATGTTATCTCCAGACGAGGACCAGGAAGAATGGATGTAAGATCAGCGGAAACTGTGGTGATACCTGGTAATACCGAGAAGATCGTATTCGGTAAAGTGGAGAAAATCGCTGGGTGCTGTGTTGGACTGGTACAAAATGGCGACAAGAAACAAGATAGGTACTTAGTAGGACAATTATTGGTGAACACCGACAAGAATATACCGATCAGAATTGCGAATCTTTTCCCGAAAAATCTGCTAACCTGTAAGAAGTGTCACCCGATGTGATGAAGTGTCGTCAGCTGTTACACAAATGGCATCCAAAGAAACACTAAAACATCTAAAACAGCCATGGGATCACCTAACATCTGAGGAGAAACAGTTGTAATAAGCAGTTCCTGCGAAAGCATGGCAGTATTTTTGAGAAAAATAACAGTGGAAGAACGGATTTTGTGAAGCACCGAATTAATACTGGTCATGCCCAACCGATTCGACAACGTCCTAGAAGGGTTCCCCTTTCCAAACAACAAGAAATGGAGACAATGGTAGATAAGATGTTAGAAGATGGAGTTATCGAAGTATCATCAAGTCCATGGTCATCTCCTGTTGTTTTGGTGACGAAGAAAGATGGTAGTACATGATTATGCGTGGACTATAGGAAGCTCAATGACGTCACTAAGAAGGACAGCTACCCACTGCCACGTATAGACGACACGTTAACCACACTGGCAGGTTTGTGCTGGTTCTCCACTCTCGACTTAAAGAGTGGATACTGGCAAGTTGGGGCCTGGACGAGGAAGACAAAGAAAAGACGGATTTTTCTACAGGAAACGGACTATACCAATTCAAGGTCATGCCGTTTGGGTTATGCAATGCTCCAGCCACTTTCGAACGTCTAATGGAGGTGGTGTTAAGAGGATTAACTTGGAAAACGTGCTTGGTTTACCTCGACGATGTATTGGTTATGGGAAGAACTTTGAGGAGCATTTGCGAAACTTAGAAGAAGTCTTTGGCCCACATTACCACGGAATGCTCCATTCGTACCTGAACCCGAAGAAGTGTAGCTTATTCCAGCGACAAGTGGAATTCTTGGGTCATGTAGCGTCTCGGCAGACGGAATTTACAACCGACCAGAAGAAAATCGCTGCGATCAAGGATTGGCCTAAACCTCGCGACAAACATGAACTTAGAAGTTTTCTGGGTTTATGCACCTATTACAGAAGATTTGTCAAGGGATTTGCCAATATAGCTGCACCCTTACATAGACTTACAGGTGATGAAGTCGGCTACGAATGGAACACCGATTGTGATGTAGCCTTTGGAAGACTTAAGGCGGCTTTATGTTCAAGTCCTATTCTAGCCTACCCGCAACAACAAGGGAGGTATATCCTGGATACCGACGCCAGCAATATCGGCATAGGTGCAGTGCTATCACAAGTGCAAGATGGCGAAGAACGAGTGATAGAATATTACAGTCGAGTTCTATCCAAACCAGAAAGGAATTACTGCGTTACCCGGAAGGAGCTGCTAGCAATTGTGAAGGCAGTTGATCATTTTCATAAATATCTGTACGGCCAAGAATTTTTAATTAGGACAGATCATGCGGCTCTCAAGTGGCTTATGGAGATGAAACAACCTGAAGGTCAAATAGCACGATGGCTCGAGAAGCTCCAACAGTATCACTTTACCATCCAACATCGTGCTGGAAAAATGCATGGTAACGCAGACGGTTTATCCAGAAGACCCTGTCAAACCGATTGTAAGCACTGCTGTAAAACGGAACAACGTGAAGGCACTGTCATGATAAGGAGTTTTAAACTTGGAACCGATGAACAGTGGACGACGACACAATTGAGGAAAGATCAAATGGAAGATCCAGACATCGGAGCAATACTACGGCTCAAGGAAGGTAACGGCGAGAGACCACCGTGGCAGGATATTGCGGACAGAGGGCTCGTTTTCAAAGCTCTCTGGGCTCAGTGGAATTCACTGGTTATTGAGAATGGATTGTTAAAGCGCACATGGGAAAGTGCGGATGGCAGCACAGTAACAACTCAGTTACTGGTACCAAGGAAGAAAGTTACCCAGGTATTGGAAGAAATTCACGGTGGTAAAACTGGAGCCCATCTTGGGGTAAACAAGACCTTGAGCAAGCTGAGAGATCGCTTTTACTGGGTGGATTATTGCGAAGATGTCAAGAAATGGTGTCGACAATGTAAAATTTGTGCAGCCAGCCAAGGACCAAGCACTCGATCTAGGGGAAAAATGAAACAATATAACGTTGGACTGCCATTCGAAAGAATCGCTGTTGACATTGCAGGCCCATTCCCTGAAACGCACAAGGGCAACAAGTACGTTTTAGTGGCGATGGATTATTTCAGTAAATGGCCAGAAGTTTTTGCCATTCCAAACCAAGAAGCATCGACTGTAGCTGAAGTATTAGTCATAATGTCTTCAGTAGATTTGGAATTCCCTTAGAGCTTCACACTGACCAAGGAAGGAACTTCGAGTCAAGACTGTTCCAGAAGATGTGTGATCTGCTTGGTATTCACAAGACTAGGACAACAGCTTTACATCCGCAGTCTGATGGGATGGTCGAAAGATTCAATAAGACCATTGAAGAACACCTCTCGAAAATGGTGGCCGAACATCAAAGAGATTGGGATCAACACATACCGCTGTTCCTAATGGCGTATAGAAGTGCAGTTCACAACACCACCGGACTTTCACCATCGAAGATTTTATTTGGTCGAGAATTACGGTTGCCTTGTGACTTGGTGTTCGGATCACCAGACGACGGCACCACAAATGTAGAGGACTACGCGGATGAACTGAAGGAAAGGTTAATGGAAATTCATAAGGCCGTAAGAAGTAAGATTACGCTAGCCAGTGACCGGATGAAAGCTCGTTACGACCTCAGAGCCAATTCTACGGGATTTCAACAGGACGATATGGTATGGTTATATAACCCACAGCGCAAGAAAGGGAGGTCCCCAAAGTTAACTCCAGCATGGGAAGGTCCTTATACAGTCATCAAGAGGATAAATGATGTTGTGTACCGGATTCAACGCAGCCCTAGAAGTAAGATGAAAGTAGTTCATCTGGATCGATTGAAGAGATACCAGACAGGAACCTTGATCGGGACGATCAAATTTGAGAAGGGGCAATGTCAAGGTGTATGTGGCGCCATCTGTGTCGGAGAAGCGAGCAACTAAAAACCGCAACGTGTCCAGAAACCTGAAGACAATATATTTTGTTGTAGCGCCATCTCTTAATCAAGTCGACAAGTGCGAAGCAGACAATAGAATGTATTAGTAGATGGCGGACCCGTCCCGATAATTTTAGATTGTTCGCGAAACACCACCACAGCTATATAAAAAGGAGCGCTTTACGACAGTTGGGGAAGTTTAAAGTTTTTGAAATTTGAATATACCGCGTGGAAATTCCTTGAAAATCGGACAATTTGGTGAAGGAATCTTATAAATAGTTAGTTTGTTGTGTGTTATAAGTTAGTAATTGTGTATAAAGTGAGAAAATAAATTCGTTGAGTATTTTATCGTGAGTTTAAATAGTGGACCCACGGAATCCGCCAACATTACAAATGAGAGAGAAAAATATAAGTTATTGAATAAAGTTTATATTGAAATCACTTTACCATAACAAAAAGTAAATAAATGTCATGGCGGAAGATATTCAGGTGGTATTTCACACATTTATCTATTAAAATCGAGATTAAAATAATAAACTCTGCGTAACATGTTATACATGAGAAAGAAAGTCTTCAGAAATTGATTAATACGCACACGCTACGCAGTCAAGTTGTTCCTATGCGCGGATGAGCGTCTTTTTTTGACCAATCAGGTTGGTTAGCGTGGCTATTTGAAGGGTGTTAATTCATTTGTGTTTGTCAACAACTCCTAACGTGTTTGGTCGGGCTTAATAGTTGCCTGCTAGGGCTAGGGACACAAGTGAGCCAGGGTCACGACACCGTGCGCCGCCGAAGAGGAATCGGCCTACGTTTGGTTAAACAGGCTGGACACGGTGGACTACGATATTGGCGAGTCTGAATATTTATAAAAAATTGCAAAGTAAAATATGTTGGAAAAATAATTAATAATTTATTAAATTATTTTATTTAACTGATTAATTTTCATTGAAAAGGCATTTTTGCAATTCGCCACTATATTAGATAAAAACTAAGAAACTCATATCAAATTTAAGTTTTGCGATTTTGACCTATACTTTTAACACAATCGGAACACATTTTAAAAAAGTTTTTGATAATATTTGTGTAGATTGACTACAAGTTGTATAACATAAATTTCTACGACCGGTCTACCTAGTGGTCTGCAGCATCGCCTTGTGGTGCAAACGTGGGCCTGTTAATCTGTGACGTGACGCACAACATTCAAGAAAAACAGAAGCGTGGCTAATAATTTAGTAATTTAAAAAAAAATGTCTTTTAGATACAGTAGTAGGTATTAAAAAGTTTTGTGTTTAAATGGGATTTGCCTTTAACAGTTAAAAAATTATATCGTAAAGTGTAACTTTCCGTATAAGAATTCTTTATCTGTCATCGATCATGATCTGTCATCATGTTAAACTGATGTTTTGTATGTTATTTTGTTTCTTTGCTTGTTTGTTTTACGGATAGGTGGCGATCGCATAATTATTATTGATTATTGATAATGTTTTATTTAATATTAACATTACTACTTTTTCAGTGAATGTTTAAATCTGTTATTTTTTGTTAAGTTCGTTATTTAAACATATGTATGTAATACACTGATATTAACACTAATCATATTTTTACGTTTTTATTCATCATTTTCAATGCCCCCCGGTTGCATCTTTGTAAAGGACTGTGAATTTTTTTATTTCGTTATTTTGAATGTACTTCTGTAAATATCTTTACAACGGTTGCCTATTAACATTGAAAATGTTTCTGTTATCCTATATAAGGAAGCCCAAATCGAATTAAAATGCTACATTTGCAACACCATGACGTCATATATACAAGGGTATAGGAAATATCGGCGCAGCGGCGGCAGTCGGCCAGCGCGCGCAAAAACCATTACATCGCTAATCGTTTATTGATATATCTTTATTAGTTTAAAAGCAAAAAATATGGGGTTTGCTTTGATACCTTGTCAAGACATAAGCGAAACTTTTAAATTGTTTCTTTTTTTCATTTAGGCCTTCGTTTTTCGTTAAATGAAAGTTATATTAAAAAAAAATCTCTATTTTTAAACCAAATTTTCGCATGATTGAAATGATTATTCATGTTTAAAGTTTTTTTTTGGTCATAAGCGCTAATGGAAATGTTTTTTTGTAAATAATTATAAAAAATTACTCCCTACGAAGACTTTATTCTGTACTGGATCAAAAAATAAGTATTTGTTTTCTCTATACGGTGGTATTAATATATCGATTTTTGATGATAGTGCCTTTTTACCCTGTTTAATTTTGTACTACTTTCGGAATAAGGGTCCCCATATCATGTACTGTGATGTACTGTACTTCCATCCCTGAAAAATTCAGCTTGTGACACCGAAGTGAGAGGTAACGTCAAAATAAGCTTTAATCTACCTACATCATCATAGGTAGGTGTAGGTACTCTAGGTAAATTCTACCTAGACAGTAGCTGAACTAGCTGACAGTAGTAATTAATTTGTTATCCGATAAGTAGTTGTCATTATATAAGTTTAATCGTCTTATACCTCCTATAACGGTAGGTTTTGGATTTTTCCTGATTGGTTTGTTAAACAAAAATATACTGGGCATATAAATGTCTGTTACAGGTTAATTCGTTAAAGAAATATGTTACACACATATTATTTTAATAATAATAGTATAATAGTAATGGCTATATTATGTTATAACACATTATTGAATTAACAATTGAAAACAGTATTGAATGTACTTATTTTAACCAATGCATTGTTTTGTTTTTTTAATCTCACAAATAAGAAATATTTTATAGTTTTTATTATAAAAAACAGTGATTATACAATTTATTTACACCCCTTACACTGTTTTCTGTAAGGGGTGTAACCAGGAGTATATTTCGTAACCTTTTACGATATAAGAGGGCACAAAGTGTTTTATTACTTAATGCTTAAAATTTAATAATATATTTGTACATAAAATAAAATAGACTAGAAAGTCAATTAATTAATATTGACGTAATTACTAAATAAGTACAAGATTTTTTTTCTAATTATTTTAGTGTATTTTTAGTCACCGAATTATAAAGGAGAGATATCCAACCATTGCATTATTTTACTCACAAATAAATGTTTTATGGTTTTTATTATAAAACAACGATTAATTTATTATACACCCCTTAACCCAAACACTCCAAGGAGGATATTTCGTGACCCCGTATTTAAAGTGGACAAGGTTTATTAGTCAATGTTTTAATTACCCAGCGTCTTTAATAAAAATCTAATGTAATTTTTCATAGAAATGATCTGACATGAAAAGCAAATTTTATCAAAAAACTTTTTGATTATCTACAAGGAGTAAACCGCTGACAAATGTCTGTATACTAATGCCAAAGTAATGCCAAAATACAAATTAAATACCAAAATTTCTCATATAATGCCCCACTAATGCCAAGCTGATTCCAATATAATACCACTAATACCACGAATAATATGTAACACATTTGTTTCACGAATTAACCTGTAACAATACTGGTAGGTACGTGCACAGATTTTTTCCTAGGTAACTTAAAAGTCGTTAAAAAGTCTAATTATATTTAAAGAAGATATAATTCCAACAAATTACATTATAAGGCCAATAATGCACAAGTAATACCATTAAAATTTTAGCGTTTTTAACTTGTGTAACATATTTCTTTAACGAATTAACCTGTAACAATAGTGGTAGGTACGCGCACAGATTTTTTCGCTAGGTAACTTATTAAGTCGTTAAACAGGCCTATAAAAGCTATAACAACATAGGTAACTAATATTTATAATTTAATTCGAGTTTTAATCTCAAATAATAAATGTTTTTACTGGTGTATTTCTGAAGTGTTCATTATTAAAAGTAGATATTCTTCAAGTTATGCGAAGTAATAAGTAATGTTTCCGGTGAGACCGCGTATATGTCACCGGATTCTGGTTAGTATAAAGACTTTTTCTATAGAAAGAGTTTTTTCTATATTTTCCTTTCAAAATAAGACTAATTTCTTCTTATTCTTTTAAATATTACAGTGTTTCTTTTTCCTAAAATGTTATACTTAATTTTCGCTTAAAATTAAAAAATCACAAATGGAGAAAAATATAAGTTATTGAATAAAGTTTATACAAATCACTTTACCATAACAAAAAAGTAACAACATGTCATGGTGGAAGATATTCAGGTGGTATTTCACACATTTATCTATTAAAATCGAGATTAAAATAATAAACTTGCGTAACATGTTATACATGAGAAAGAAAGTTTCAGAATCGATTAATACGCAACACGCTACGCAGTCAAGTTGTTTCTATGCGCGGATGAGCGTCTTCAAGACTCTTCCATCGGCCAGGGTCACGACGCCGCCGAAGAGGAATCGGCCTACGTTTGGTTAAACCTTAGTTAAACAGGCTGGACACGGTGGACTACGATATTGGCGAGTCTGAATATTTATAAAAAATTGCAAAGTAAAATATGTTGGAAAAATAATTAATCCATACATATATAAAAGCTCAAAGGGTTTTTTTGTTGCATCCATCCCGCCGAAACCGCTTTACCAATCTTGATGATTCTTTTTTTAAATGAAAAGTATATATGTGTAGATTTGTTATGAAGTATTTTTATAGTGCTTAATGGCTATTTCTTTGTATAAAACGACTAAATACTAAAACATACCTGAAAAACACCTACACACAATACCTCCAGAAATAAATTATTTGTCATTGTCAGTGGTGTGTCAGTTAGATTATATATAACGTTTTTAGATATTTTAGAGTGAGTTCATGCCGCTAGCTTTACATACATAAATATTAGCACAAAGGTTCGTTTAAACGACATTAGTGAATTAGCTACACAAAGCGATTTTAGGAAATTCATCCTCTTAGAAAGTAAAATTATCTCGGAACAGTTTGTTGTATGAAAATTCCTTACTATTTGGTCTAGAAGAATGAAATCCTACAAAAAGAATTAGAAGAAATTTTTGAAATTCATCAACCAAATGGGTAAAGTTAGTAAAAATTTATATAAAACTTGGTGACCTCTGGATTATACACATAAAAATTGGCACAAAGGTAAAGCGAATTTATGAAATTTATACCTTTAGGGAGTAGAATAGGGAATGAAAGTTTGCTGTACGAAAATGCAATACTATAACATTATAAACCAGACAGTATAAAATTTTATACAAGGGTTTATTTAGTGACATCATAACGAAATATATCTTCCTCAATTATCCTTCAAAAAATAAAAAATAACCTATAAAGAGAGTATTAGTGCTCTTAATAAATAAAAAAAAGATGAAAAATAAAAAACATCTATATGCTCACTAGCTCTCTATAAAGAAGTAAAAAATCATTTAAATCAATGCATAAACGATTCGAGGTGCAACGCGAACGTAGTCGCGAGAAAAAGCTAGTAATTTATTAAGTTATTTTATTTAACTCATTAATTTTTATTGAAAAGGAATTTTTGTAATTCGCCACTATATTAGTTAAAAACTAAGAAACTCATATCAAATTTAAGTTTTGCGATTTTGACTTATACTTTTTACAATATCTGAACACATTTTAAAAGAAAAAAAGTTTTTGATAATATTTGTGTAGATTGACTACAAGTTGTATAACATAAATTTCTACGACCGGTCTACCTAGTGGTCTGCAGCACGCCTTGTGGTGCAAACGTCGGTCTGTTAATCTGTGACGTGACGCACAACAGCCAAGAAAAACAGAAGCGTGGCTAAGAATTTAGTAATTTAAAAAAAGTCTTTTAGATACAGTAGTAGGTATTAAAAAGTTTATGTATGTAATACACTCATATTAACACTAATCATATTTTTACGTTTTTATTCATCATTTTCAATGCCCCCCGGTTGCATCTTTGTAAAGGACTGTGAATTTTTTTAATAGACGCGCCGGTATATTGTGTCTAGATCATATAGATAATATATGATCTATGATACATTTGATATTATCTCATCATAATCATCATTTTCAGCTTATTCAACCATTTCCGATTATGGTGTAGCCTTTCTCACATGTCTAGATACCCTCTTTGTAGTTGAGCCCATTGTTGTCTATTGTTGGCTATGCGAGCACAAATTATCCCTGCTAATTTCCTAATATCGGTCCCATCTCAGGTTTGGCCTTCCTCTAGATCTTTTAGTTCCTCGTGGGTACCATGCTGTAATTTTTGTGGTCCATCTGTTGTCCATCCTTCTTGCCAGGTGTCTTGCCCATTGCCACTTGAGGGACTTGATTCTGTGGATGACATCTATTACCGTGGTCTTTTGTCATATTCACTATTCTTTTACGATCATATTTTGTTATTCCCAGCATATTTCGTTCCACTGAGCGTTGCGCGACTTGCAGTTTTCTAATAATGTCTGTTCTAAGTGTCCAGGGTTTGCGTGCATAGCTTGTACAGGGTGAGTCAACGATAGAGTAAAGTCCATTATCTCATTTGTTTCGAGGTTTACAAAAAATATTAAGTGTAAAAGTTGTAGAGATGGTTCAGATACACATTTTAAAATTATTATACAGTATACCGGGTGCTTCAAAAAAGTGTGGCGAATACTATATAATATATAATATATTACATTCTGCGTAAAATTTCATAACTTTTTTATATATAATGTTATATACCTAAAATTAATAGTTTTTGTTATATTTAAATTTGTTTAAACAAATGTTAGATTGCAGTATGATAAAAAATTGTCATTGATGGCATTGATTCAGACAATTGAAGTTAGACAACTAACATTTGGTAGGAGAATTTTATCGAGATATAGAAAAAGCCCTATGTAAAGATATTTTAGTTAGATGTTACAGGGTGTTCAAAATATATTTATGTTATTTTTTAAGTTCAACTACTTAAAATCAAGAAATTTCAATTTTTTTAAACGGTACACCCTATACAGGGTGGTCCGAACTGTATTCGGCAACATATTCTGCAGGTAAAAATAAGCAAAAAAGTTCGTATAAATATATATCCTAAAATGCTTAGTTTCCGAGATACAGGGTGTAAAGTTTCATTTTTATTTCGATTTTTTCTAAATAATTTCCGAAGTAACGTCAATATTTCCATGAAAATTGATGTCTAGGAGTTTTTTGACATGAGAAATTTGATTTTGATGTCAATATGACTCCTACTGGTAGAGGGCGCCACCTACATGTGTTTTAACTGTTCTGAAGCTTAATAACTTTTTGTCCGTACCTGTATAAAACTATCGAGGGAAAAAATATACATGTCTGTGACTTTTTACGTAAAAAATATCTCTTTGTACTAATCTCTACGAGTAACCGTTCTCAAAATATTTAGAATGGAAATAGTCAATACATGTCATTATTGACGAAAAATAAACACGTTGAGTAGAGTTATTTCACTGAAATAATAAATTTGAGAAATTTTAATTTTTTTAAATTAATCATAATTTTTTCTGCAAAAAAATGTTGATAAAACAATTTCTGTTGAACTTATGACACAAAAACTTTCAAATTTATGATCTCAGTCTATTAACTATTTTGTCAACATATGTTTAATGTATGTCAATGATGATAGGTATTGATAACTTCGATTCCAAATATCTCGAAAACCAATACTCGTAGCGATTTTTACCAAGAGACATTTTTTACGTTAAAAACGTCGTAAATGTATATTTTTTTACTCAGTAGTTTTATACAGGTACGGACAAAAAGTTATAACTCTTCATAACAGTTAAAAAATATATAGGTGGCGCCCTCTACTAGTAGGAGTCATATTGACATCAAAATCAAATTCCTCATGTCAAAAAACTCTCAAACACCAATTGTCATCCAAATATTGACGTTACTTCAGAAATTATTTAGAAAAAATCGAAATAAAAATGAAACTTCTACACCCTGTATCTCCGAAACTAAGCAACTAATGTACTTTTTTACTTATTTTTATCTAGAGAATACGCTGCCAAAGTTTCTGGAATACAATTCGGACCACCCTGTATATTATCATTTTTTCTGATAGATTTTACAAAACTCTTCAACTTTTATTAAGTATTACTTAAGTATTATTACCCTAATTTTATTATTACCCTAATCTGTGGCTATTCGCCCTGTTCTCATGTCTATTTTTATTAGTTTGCGATTTATTCCAATTTTTTCTATCTTTACCCATATTTTTAATACAATTGCGCTATAACATCATAGTCGCCATGATAAAAAGTAATAATTATTACAATTTCATGTCTGTTAAGCAAGTTGAGAACAAAATTTAAATTTTAGTTTAATTTGTTGTAATGAGTATAAATGGTAGAGATAATAGTTACAGATTTTCTTGAAATGAACTAGTCAATGTGACTGATATACACGGACAAGCCTAGAAAACCACATTTTTTGGTTCAGTCCTATATATTATATAGTATTTTGCTAACTACTATAAGAATAGATATATATTATCTAGAAAACATCTTCAGCGTGTAATGGGACGGTTTCGCAGCAGTAGTAATATTGGCTTTACCAAATGAATTATAAACCAGAATTACTACGAGAAAAAACTTTACTGTATGTCGAAGAAAATTCCTATATCAGCAGTCTTCAGCAATTAGGTAATCTAGTATTACCCTAATCTGTGGCTATTCGCCCTGACGAAAAATCCCAAGTGTCATCTTTCATAATATAGAAATACACCAAGAAATTCACTACTGCGATTTAGTTTATTTGAGTAAAGTTAATTAATTTTAACTAATAGCAGCAACTCTAACTAATTATGAAGCTATTTTTTAAAGGTAAGTAATAAATAGTTTTGTTTTGTCATGGCAACTATGATTTTTTAGGGTAATTGTATTAAAAATATGGGTAAAAATAGAAAAAATGGGAATAAATCGCA
This sequence comes from Sitophilus oryzae, assembly GCF_002938485.1. Taxonomy (NCBI): domain Eukaryota; kingdom Metazoa; phylum Arthropoda; class Insecta; order Coleoptera; family Curculionidae; genus Sitophilus; species Sitophilus oryzae. The sequence continues at coordinate 2,251,986 of NW_022146168.1, forward strand.
AACTATTAAAAACAGGTGTTTCACATACTTAATAAAAGTTGAAGAGTTTTGTAAAATCTATCAGAAAAAACGATAATATATAGGGTGTCCCATTTAAAAAATTTGAGATTTATTAATTTTAAGTAGTTGAAATTTAAATATATTTTGAACACCCTGTATCATTTAACTAAAATATATTTACATATATTTTTTTTTCATCTCTATAAAACTCTCCTACCAAATTTTGGTACTCCAACTTCAGAAACAATCCACGGACAATTTTTTACCACACTGCAATTTAACATTTGTTTAAATAAATTGAAATATTACAAAAACTATTAATTTTAGGTATATAACATTTTTTTTTCTCACTCTTGGTGGTATATTCTGACAGACGGGTGTTCATTACCAAGTACTGTCAGAGTTTCTATTGTTTTGTTTCTATTGTTTTAAGAAGGAGCGGGTTATGTTTGTGGTTTTAATGATTACTGCTTTTTGAGCAAGTGTGTGAATATGACCTTTTAAATTCAAAATATCGAGGTTTTCTTTAAATTTCCTGTGTGTGAGGCCCGTGCTAGATATAATAAATGGTAGGATTTTAACTTCTTTTTGTTGCCATATTCGTTCTACTTCCTGTGTTAGTGGAATATATTTGCTAATTTTTTCTTCATATTTCTTTGTTATGTTGTTGTCATTCGGAACACTGATTTCTATTAGATATGTTACTTTCTCTTTTTTTAGTGTTAACGTTATATCAGGTCTATTGCATGTTACTGTCTTGTCAGTATGGATCGTTCTGTCCCAGTAGAGTTTTATAGTGTCGTTTTCAAAGACAGATTGCGGCGTGTATTTGTAATAGGGCTGTTCTTCTTGTATAAATTTATATGTTTTTGCTATTTCTTGATGTATAATACGCGCAACAAAGTCATGCCTTAAAGTGTATTCTGTACCAGTGAGTATTTTACAACCATTTGTAATATGCTCTATTGTTTCACTTTGGAGGTGGCAACGCCTGCAGGTATCCGTTTGTTGGGCCCTATCTTTTATTATGTATTTCCTGTAGTTGCGCGTTGCTATTACTTGATCTTGTATCGCTATAATGAATCCTTCCGTTTCCGGTTGCAGTTGTCCTTTTTGTAGCCATGAATATGAAAGTTCTTTATCGATGTCGGGGTTGTTCATAATATGACAGTGTTTTCCATGTAGTTGCTTTTGGGACCATTTGTTTTTCTTTTCCTCTAATGTGAGTATATTTGAAAGAGGAATATTTTCTGCGCTAAGATTTAATGGTGTGTAGTTAGCATCCGCTATAGTTACTGCTTGGTGTAATGAGGTATTTTTTTCTTTAAAGTATTTTCTTAGTGAATTAATCTGTTTGTTGTGTATTTCGTGAATATCTGTCAGGCCCCTACCTCCTTCTTTTCTTTCAATGGTTAGCCTCTCCTTGCAAGAATTGGGATGCAGCTGTCGGAATCTAGTTATATTTAAATTTTCCAGATCTGTTTTTTGGACCATTTAGTGATTCCAAATGAATAGGTGAGCAGCGGTATGGCGTAGGTGTTAATCGCTCTAACTGTGTTTTTTGAATTTAGTTCGGTTTTCAGTATTTTACTTAGTCTTTTCCTGTATTGTTCTTTTAGTTGGGTTTTAAGTGCGGTATGGTCAACTTTTCTGTTTTGTAAAATTCCCAAGTATTTGTAATATTCGTTGGGTTGCATGTTGTCTAAGTGTTCATTGTTTAATGTAGATGCCTGCTCTTCGTTTTGCCATTTACCTCTGCTTATGTGTAGTGTTTTACATTTGTTCATCCCAAATTCCATTTTTATGTCGTTTGTGGATTTTTCTAGAATTTTAAGTAGCTCGGTGTGTTCTGTTATTATTATTTACACAATAGAAAGCGGTATAAAAATACCGATGAATCTACTGTCTTTTTATGTTGCGCGTAATTTTTTCGAGTTTACTGGCCGTAATGCAAATGTACAGAACTCAAGGTATTCATTTCTTGATCAATTTTGTTTTTAAATGAGTTGAGAGTTGGTACTGAAACACTTTCTTATTAGATTATATATAAAAAAAGTTATGGAATTTTACGCAGAATCTAAAAATAAAATAAAAAATAGGGTGTTGCCTTTAAAAAACATATGTTATAGCCGCCACACTTTTTTGAAGCACCTTGTATACTCTATAATAATTTTAAAATGTGTATCTTAACCATCCCTATAACTTTTATATTAAACATTTTTTTGTAAACCTTGAAACAAATGAAATAATGGGCTTTACTCTATCGTTGACTCACCCTGTACATTGATGGAATGTTTTTTTCAGTGGTATTTTAGATTTGAACATGATTATCTTCCATAAGTACTCCATGTTAATTTAATTCCTCTGTTCATTTCTGGTAGTAGATATCCCGAGCTGTGTATTAGTTGTCCCAAATATATTATTCTTCTACTATTTCTAGCGTTAGATTATATTCTCCAATCCAGGATTTATTAGGTGTTTTTTTGTCTACTAGTTCTTTGTACATAACTGTAGTTTTTGATAAATTCATTTTAACATATACCTTATTGCTGGCTGTATTTGGCTCGTGCTTGTAGTTCTTCAGGACTATTGGCAATTAGGACTATGTCATCAGCGAATCTTAAATGGTTAAGATATTCTACATCTATTTTTAATCCTTTATTGGTCCAGTCCAGTTAACGGAAGATTTCTTCTAATCTTGCTGTAAACAGCTTTGGGGAAATTGCATCTCTTTGTTGTACTCCTTTGCCAGTTGGGAATTCTGGGGTTGTTTCATATATATTAATCTTGTTTTGGCTTCTTTGTATATGATGGTGTTGGCGAGTGTTTCTATTATTGCCTTAGGATCGAGTCAAAAGCCTTCTCAAAGTCTACAAAGGCTATGGCTAGTGAAAGTTTGTATTCTTTTGTTCGGCTGATAGTTTCTCTTAGTGTATGTGTAGTCTGTCGTGCTCCATTCTTCGAAAAACTTCTTTATTTCTGATTCTGGTAGTCCAAGATATTTTAAGCATTCTCCTGTATGTTCACATTTCAACAGCTTCGATTTTATTTATTGTCTCTTTATTAAGTGTCCACGTCTCACATCCATGCAAAAGAATCGACCACACATAACATTTTGTAAACTTCTTCCGTATTTTGATGTTTAGTGAACTATTTGAGAGCGGCGACTTAAACTTCTGAAATGCATTTCTAGCTTGTTCTACGCGACATCTGATTTCGTATGAAGGATCGATATGTTGGTTAATCTAACAGCCTATGTATTTAAACTTTGCCACTCTCTCCAACGTTTCGTCGTTCAACAATAATGAGGTCTCGTCGACATCTACTTTACTCAAAACCATATATTTAGTTTTATTTATATTAATAGATAGCCCCCAACAAATGCCCAATCATATATCGCTAAATTTATACGACCGCTAAACCGACAAAGAACAGGGGCGGAATAAAAATAAATCAAGGGTCGCATAAATATGTAAAAGTATGGGACCCGCGAGTTTCAACGGGATAAATAAGGTTATAGGGCTTGATACGTGCCGGGAGAGGGGAATCAGTGGGGAAGAATGGTCTTATCGGCTCCAAAACAATCCCGGATTTTCCTGGATCCGGGAAAAAGTGTCTCGCAAGCGACAGATTTATTGCCGGCCCTATTTTCAAACCGGTTTTTGGCGCCTTTTTTCAATTTCCTTTTTTTTGTTTTGTATTGGGGCGTATTTTAACAACAAAATGGTTATAAAGCGTTTCGTTTTTAAAGCTATTTCTTTAAAATTGTCTTAACAAAGTTAAAATTGAACTGCTTACATTACTTCTCTCTTTGTTAAAATGAACACATATATTCTTACATTATTTAAGTTATAATAATTATATAAACACAAACATCCGATACGCTACTGAAGCAGGAGTTATGTATCCAGCGAATCAAGGCCATGCCAAGAATAGATCATGCCAAGATCGTCTTCTCTCGACTAAGCATTATTTCCATAAAAAACCAAAACGTTCTCACACTATTGACATTCTTGGTTATTCTCTTAATGTTGTAACTGTAAGTTTTTGAAAATAAAAATGTTTAAAAACGCGGCTCCGAGTTTCGGTTTCTTAATACAGGTAAGTTAAATTGACGTATCTAAATTCTTTGACATCTAATCTTTGACAAGTAGTAAATAAAAGCAAAAATGCAAGAAAAAAATATATGATTAGTTAATTTTAAGTGAATTTCATAAAGCGGTCCATACACTATCAAACAAGTTGCGCAACAAAGCGATGCGCAACGTTCCGTTGCACAACTGCATCACCCATGCACTCAGTAAAATTTTGATCAAACATTTTATTAAAAGTTGTGCATTGTTTGAGAAACAATCATGTCCTCAATTGCCATTGCGTCAATTATTATCGTATATACCCTAGATGATGTCGATGATACCAAAAAACGAAAAAGAAAACAAAGAATTTGGATGAAAGAACTAAAATATTGCACAACGAAGCGCAACACACACACACACATACACTACACAACGCGTTGCGCAAACAGTCCTGTTGCACAAAAGAATTCAAACATTCTTGAAACTCATCAAACAATTGCGCAACGCATCAAACAGTACCATACATTGGCAACTCGTTGTGCAACAGTCTGCGTTGAGCAATTTGTTTGATAATGTATGGGCCGCTTAAATGATCGGTTTACTACACGTATGTATATTATACCGGGTGGTGCATCGTCGTTGGAAACATAGGAAATTACATGCATGCAAATTTTGAACTGTCCAGATATTGGCTCCCCTATTGATTTTATAGCGAAGTCGTAAATAAACTTTTTAGAGGTCTACGTTTGGTAAACACTCATGCCAAATTTGAACAATTTTGGACAAGCCGATTTTGAGTAATTTGAGAAAACCTTAATCGATTTTTAAATTAAAACTGAATAGGTAACAATCAAACACCAGTCAAAAACCGACATTCCTTAAGTTGTCGCGCCATTTTCAAACGTAACTTAATTTTAAAATAAATTTAATATTCAGTACAGTACGTCTGTCCATTCTGTAGCTACGGGGTATCCATGAGAGGGGAAACGATATTCTTTCGATGGTTTTTCGTAAAAAATGAGACGACGCGTCCCATCAATAAAAATTCGACAAATCTGCAAATAGCCAATAAAATGAGTGGGCGGAGCGATTTGCGGTGACGTACTCGTCAAATCGACGTATAAAATATATTGCTGTTTATTTAAATGTTTTTTGTCCGCATTCCTTTCATAGACACAGATCCAGCAGACGTACTGTACTAGTAATAATTTCTTGTTATACACATAAAGAAAAAGTGAACATGATAAAATACGCGGGAAATAACTTAGACAGTGTATATGACATGTTTCGGTTAATTTTCCCTGAATATTAAAATTTTATTAAAACTGAATTAATTTTGAAAATGACAAAATCATAGTTTGTAAACCTAAGGTATGTCAGTTTTTGACTGGTGTTTGGTTAGGTTATATATAAACAAGATTGGCTATATGTATATAAACAAGCGTTTTTGATTAATGGAATGGGCAGAATTGGTTTCTATTTTGATATAAGCGCGTTCCAAAAACTAACGATTTTGCAATAATTGGAGATAACAAATTTTTGTGTAATATTTACTAAAAGCTTTAGTAATTAGAAGATGCAAAACCGTATAAAGGCAATCAATCCAATCTGGAAGTTCACCTAATGCACTGATATAGGTATTTAAGTGCTTTCTTGTATATGTAGTTTTTACTGCGCCTTTATTTGTTGGATCCTTGATTATTTACACTATATTGATGAAATTAATAATGACTGACACTTCTAAGTTTGTAAACTGAATGATATTATTACGTTTTAAAGAAAATAAGTAGTATTCTATCTTCAGGTAATTCTCTGCCATAATACACTAAATGCTGTTCGGTTTTTATTTAAAAATAGATGCAATCTTTCGTAAATTACTGGAAATCGTTTGGTCCAAAATTGTTTAAATTTGTAGTGAAAAAATCAGTAGTGGAGCCAAAATATTTGAACAGTTCAAAATTTGCATGAGATTTCTTATGTTTCCAACGACGATGCACCACCCGGTACAGTCACTTACTAGTGAAAAGTTATTCTATTATTTACCCTCGATTTTTGACCGAGATCTACCGCACGCTACACAACCAACTATTTGACAGTCTTTTTCGATAAATCGCAATAGTGTCACTGTTAATTTAAGTTCTGCCACAACTTCCTTCTAGATTTACTACGTTCAAACAATTACCAGTTGTAGAATAAATAATAAATAACATAAAACAAGCCCAGTAAAGGCCGACAAATCCACAAAATTGTAAATCAAATTCAAATGTGTCAAACAGAACTCTCAAAGATCCCCACTCTAGAAACACTTCTGTCTACCTTGCATGAATACATGGATCTTTTTATTCAAAGAATAGAATCCATAAAAAAGAAAATAATAAGCTTAACTTTAGGAACGAGTTTATTAAACAAAGACTATATCCTGTACAGGCCGTAAGGAAACCATAAATTTTATGTGCGGTAGGGAAGTAATAATTTTTGAGAAATCGAGCTTCTGGCGAAAAGTGGCCGTAAAATTGAGTGCCCACATATGACGTACACACAGACACATCAAATTTTTATGCCCGGCTTTTACGGAGACCTATTGTGTGGTTATGGCGCCACAAATGCTACCGATCCCTGTTTTTAGGTGATTGAAATGAACGTTTACAACTAAATAAATCATATATTAATTTGAGAGAATCTAGGAGGGAAGTGTTTCATTACTGTCGCGAGATTAACTAAATCTCGAGACAATAATGAAAACTTTCCTCCGAAGTTTGTATACTATTTTATTTACAAGCACATCATTAATTAAAAAATAGGGACAGTATTTTATTTTGAAAAAAAATAAATATGCGAAAATTTGTCGTTTTCTGTTTTGGCATTTTCATATCCTTAGTTACCGGTACCAATGGTTGTTATGGCGCAAACCTTCAACAGCAAAACAAACAACTAAGTGACAGTTTTGAATCATAGATAAATGCAACAAGTTTAGATTGGAAAGCCCGTAAAAATTTTAGGTCGCGAAATTATTTTGGGTCGCGACCGTTATATGCGATCTGGCGCTGCTATAGCGGTCGCTAAGAACAACGGCAAACAAAAACAGAAATAATTTTCCCTTGTCAAAGTCAGAGTCTTCAAAAATCATAAAATCTTTCAAAATATAAACCGCTCTCATTAAAAAATGTTTTTATATAGTTTTGAAATTCCTTTCATAGACACAGATCCAGCAGACGTACTGTACTAGTAATAATTTCTTGTTATACACATAAAGAAAAAGTGAACATGATAAAATACGCGGGAAATAACTTAGACAGTGTATATGACATGTTTCGGTTAATTTTCCCTGAATATTAAAATTTTATTAAAATTAAATTAATTTTGAAAATGACAAAATCATAGTTTGTAAACCTAAGGTATGTCAGTTTTTGACTGGTGTTTGGTTAGGTTATATATAAACAAGATTGGCTATATGTATACATATAAACAAGCGTTTTTGGTTAATGGAATGGGCAGAATTGGTTTTTATTTTGACATAAGCGCGTTCCAAAAACTAACGATTTTGCAATAATTGGAAATAACAAATTTTTGTGTAATATTTACTAAAAGCTTTAGTAATTAAAAGATGCAAAACCGTATAAAGGCAATCCAATCTGGAAGTTCACCTAATGCACTGATATAGGTATTTAAGTGCTTTCTTGTATATGTAGTTTTTACTGCGCCTTTATTTGTTGGATCTTTGATTATTTACACTATATTGATGAAATTAATAATGACTGACACTTCTAAGTTTGTAAAATGAATGATATTATTACGTTTTAAACAAAATAAGTAGTATTCTATCTTCAGGTAATTCTCTGCCATAATACACTAAATGCTGTTCGGTTTTTATTTAAAAATAGATGCAATCTTTCTTAAATTACTGAAAATCGTTTGGTCCAAAATTGTTTAAATTTGTAGTGAAAAAATCAGTAGTGGAGCCAAAATATTTGAACAGTTCAAAATTTGCATGGGATTTCTTATGTTTCCATACGATGATGCACGACGATGCACCACCCGGTACAGTCACTTACTAGTGAAAAGTTATTCTATTATTTACCCTCGATTTTTGACCGAGATCTACCGCACGCTACACAACCAACTATTTGACAGTCTTTTTCGATAAATCGCAATAGTATCACTGTTAATTTAAGTTCTGCCACAACTTCCTTCTAGATTTACTACGTCCAAACAATTACCAGTTGTAGAATAAATAATAAATAACATAAAACAAGCCCAGTAAAGGCCGACAAATCCACAAAATTGTACATCAAATTCAAATGTGTCAAACAGAACTCTCAAAGATCCCCACCCTAGAAACACTTCTGTCTACCTTGCATGAATACATGGATCTTTTTATTCAAAGAATAGAATCCATAAAAAAGAAAATAATAACCTTAACTTTAGGAACGAGTTTATTAAACAAAGACTATATCCTGTACAGGCCGTAAGGAAACCATAAATTTTATGTGCGGTAGGGAAGTAATAATTTTTGAGAAATCGAGCTTCTGGCGAAAAGTGGCCGTAAAATTGAGTGCCCACATATGACGTACACACAGACACATCAAATTTTTATGCCCGGCTTTTACGGAGACCTATTGTGTGGTTATGGCGCCACAAATGCTGCCGATCCCTGTTTTTAGGTGATTGAAATGAACGTTTACAACTAAATAAATCATATATTAATTTGAGAGAATCTAGGAGGGAAGTGTTTTATTACTGTCGCGAGATTAACTAAATCTCGAGACAATAATGAAAACTTTCCTCCGAAGTTTGTATACTATTTTATTTACAAGCATATCATTAATTAAAAAATAGGGACAGTATTTTATTTTGAAAAAAAAATAAATATGCGAAAATTTGTCGTTTTCTGTTTTGGCATTTCCATATCCTTAGTTACCGGTACCAATGGTTGTTATGGCGCAAACCTTCCACAGCAAAACAAACAACTAAGTGACAGTTTTGATTTTGAATTTCTCGTTCGCTTTTTCGAATTTATATAAC